>NC_061080.1:7556824-7860953 GCF_021917145.1 Hypomesus transpacificus
ATCTAAAAAATAAAACAATTTAAAATGTAAAGTATAAAATATATATACAAATAAGAATATAATTATGAATGGGCAATAGTCCAAGTAAGGTGGCTTGTGCGTAGTGTGTCAGATGGACTAATAATAGATAAATGTCAGTGGGAGTCCTTGGCCTTGTTGAAGAGGCCAGTAGCAGATGGAAAGAAACTGTTGATGTGGTGTGAGGTTTTGGTCCTGATGGACCGCAGCCTTCTGCCGGAGGGGAGTGGCTAGAACAGAGAGTGTCCAGGGGTGAGAGGAGTCGAGTACATTCTTCCTCGCTCGCCTCAGGGTCCTCGAGGTGTGCAGGTCCTCGAGGGTAGGCAGATTGCAGCCAACCTAACCTGCAGGTGTTGTCTGGTAAGTTCACCTGGGAGAGCTTGTCCTGAAGCAGAGCGGGGATGATGGTGTTGAAGGCAGAGCTGAAGTCCTCAAACAGGACCATTTTAACTGGGTCGTCCACAGACCTGTTGGCTCTGTAGGCAAACTGCAGGGGTCCAGTAGAGGGTCTGTGATGGATTTAAGGTGTGCCAGCACCAGGTGCTCGAAAGACTTCATTACCACAGAGGTCAGGGCAACTGGTCTGTAAATTAAATAGATGAGCTGCGCAAGGTATATTGAGGATTAAAATATTTGTGCTTGCAGTCCATTATACTTTCTTGACATGTTGCTTGCATCGTCATAAGATTGGCCTCTTATGGTTCGACATGTTTAAGGCGAGGTCATTATCAATGCAATACCTAAATCAGCCAAGTTTTAACTTGTGTGACTTTGAATGGCCTCAAAGCCTAGAAATAATCAAATCTACTACAACTAACAAATATTTGGCTTCCTTAAAACTTTCGGTATTACTTGTTATATTTTTTTGCTTGTACGTATACACACATAGTGTAGGACAAATAAGATCACTGCCGTTGCCTTTATTTCCTTGCAGGTTATTGCTCAAATTTGATCAAATTGAGATACTGACTTTTAAAATTCCAAGGTAGTGGACTACGGCCCAACACTCATATTCAGATATGCGTTTTGGGTGTTTCAGGTCATTAAATCCATCTGTAAAGAAGTGTATTTTGGATGAGAAAGGTTTGCATGAAAAATAGAATGAGTGTTGATGGGTAGTACATCTGCTACTCTCACAATGCCGTTTGTGTCATGGTGAGGTAGTGGAACAGGTGGACCCAGATGCAGACAGACAGCTGATTCAAATTAATGGGTCGTTATCTAGTTAGGCAGAAGCCTGTTAAAGACCATTCATTTGAATCAGGTGTGTTGGAGCAGGGAAACATCTAAAACTGGCAGGATAAGGCGTCCCTGTGGACCAGGGTTGAAGACCTCTGCAGTAGAGCATTGGTTAGAGAGCAAATTTTACCACCTAGACCAGTGGTTCTCAATCCTGGTCCTCGGGACCCCCTGCCCTGCATGTTTTAGATATTTCCCTGCTCCAACACACCTGATACAAATAAATGGGCCTGATAACGACCCATTAATTTGAATCAGGTGTGTTTGAGGAGGGAAACGTCTAAAACATGCAGGGCAAGGGGTCCCGAGGACCAGGATTGAGAACCACTGACCTAGACCACTATCCGTGATGGATGAACTTTGCTTTTCAAGGAATCCCTCTTTTTATTTCTTCACAATGCTGGGTCAGTATTGGTCTCTCAGAATGAATCTTCTTTCTGATCCTGATGCTACTGCTGCAGAGGCTGTTGACTTGATGACTTTGGCAATTTGAGAATAGTAGAGTAATTCCTGTTGCTAGGACTAGCATCCACATTGGTGTTAACAATGTGGATGCTGCAAGAAACTCAATTTCGAGACTCTTACTCGAGTGATGCTTAGAACAGTATCAGCATCTCATCATAAACCAACTAAACTACCATTTTGTATTGTCTTTTTTGTGATGGATTGACTGTGATACCTTTTAATATTCACATGTACCTTTACTTCTCAAACCCCCCCTTTTCCACCAAAGTGAACCGGGAGCTAGTTCGGAGCTGGTGCTAGAGCCAGTTCGGAGCTGGTTCAAGAACGGAGCTTACTAAGAACCGGTTTGCTTTTCCAAGGCGGGAGCCACCATAGAGCCACGTCATTAAGTCTCTGTATACGTCTCATATTTCCCAGCAACGCTAGCGTGGTAGCGCCAAATTAAACTAGCCTGGCTGCCAGCCCAACTTCTCCCCCCCGCCCCTCAAAAAAACTTGGTCGGGAAGTTGGGTCTGGAGGGTCTCGTATTGGGGACAACTACAGAAAACCAGAATCGGGACGGAACAATGAAATTGCCAGGGTGGGCTTTATACGATGATGGACAGATGATCAACAGTAACGTAATCAACAACGTCACGAAAGAGTGCTTAGGTTGAATTTGTTTTCAACAAACAACACAATATGTTGCTCTGATTGGTTGTAGGTCTATCCAATTGAGCGAAGAGGCATTTGTTTTACGAGTTCGGTTGAAACACGCCCCGTAGTCACAGCCCAACGGAGAGTTTTCAGACTCATATTCTGACTAGAATTATGAGTATGACAACGTCAGGCTAGAATTAAACAGGCTTGGTTAAAGAAATCCGAGATGCTGGCTATCTTCATCAGGCTCGTATCTACATTAGGCAGTCCTCCCTGACGTTTCTGGTGTAAAATTGAGTGAATCACAACATTGTGCACACTGCCAGTGAGCGAGTCTGACTGAAGCTAGCGTCAAAACAGTGTAACGGGGAAGCAGTCTCACTCAGATTGCCAGTTTGAACAAATCAGAAAAACAATTGGACCAGCTGGCTAAAAGCAGAATTCCCATATCTCTTGAAAGCTGTCCTTGTCGACTTTTAAAATGTAAAATTGACTGTAAAACTGTAAAATTATGAACTTAGTGACATGACGAAGACATGGTTGCCGATCGACTATGCGGTCTGTACCGGGCGACATTCTCACTCAAATTTCAAGACTTTCGTGACTCAAATCAAAATTCTGATGCGACAGATCAATGGGTAATCGCTTTCTCTTTTAAAGGCTGTCCACCTCGACCTTTATGGTCTTTTTAAATCTAACTATTTGTATTATCCGTGTGGTCCTTTTGCCATTAAAAATGCTATCCTTTCCCGGTTTTCTAGCAGCCACATTGCGCGAGCATCCCGAATTTTTACATTACAATCGAGAATAATAAAAGTCGGAGCAAATTTACAAATTAGCAGTTTCATCAATAAGATAAGCACATTTTCAGCAACCACACTGCCCCCTTCTCGATACATTTTCATTCAGATTCTGATTTACAAGTACCGTTTAGCTTAAATATTAATTGTAAAAACTTAGAGCAATGGTGGCCAAAGCGTTTTGTTGGTCACGGTAACCCCGCCCCAAGCGGTTCTTTATTGGTTCGTAAACTAGACCAGCTCCAAAGTGGTGCTCGTTGCGAACCACGTACAAACCACTTTTCCGGTTCCCAGTCTGTCGAAAGAGAAAGAACTGGTTCGCGATTAGGCACCGGCTCCGAACCGGCACCCAAAATGCGTTGGTGGAAAAGGGGTAAAAGTTACCAATTGAGTCCAGTCAAGCAGGCTCGCTGGGTCTTGTGTGACAACAAACTGCATGAGAGAGGTTGTCATGTCTAGGGAGGCTTGTCCCCGCACTATAAACCCAAACAAAATTATCATCAAACCTTGATTTCAAAAAGCCCTTATCAGCTGGCCTGCCAATAAATTGGTCAACATATAGTCTAGACAATGAGCTATTATTGAAATCCAATACATTTTGCCGTTTGATGATCGACTGCTGTCAGGTATAATCTCAGTTTTATTTATTATAAATGTTAGTGTGTTAGTAAGAAATGTGTGGGATTCACAAAAAGTCAATGTTGATTCATTGCCTCAAAAAACAAACAAATAAGAAGTTTGTTCTGGATGCATCAGAATGATTTTTTTAATCAAAAGTAATGAAGTCTTCAATCTTTTCTCCAGAACCCTATTGTTACACAGTTCTTCCCCACACTTCTGCTGTGGGCATTCTCAGCCTTGCTCCCCACCATAGTGTACTATTCTGCATTCTTCGAAGCCCACTGGACACGGTATGACACGCTTGCGCCCCATCTTTATCAGTTTCATTTACATTTGTGTTGCACATTAACATGTAAAAAAATCTGGTTGGGGGTCATTTAACATGTCAATCACAAAACATTGTATGTATTAAACAATCATACTGTATGTATTGTTAATTATCATTTAATTAATGTATTCTTGACTAGATCACTCTGTATTGCTCTTTGTCATGGGTGCCATTGTTCTTCTCTGTCTTGATGACAGGTCTGGAGAAAACAGAACCACAATGCACAAATGCTATACCTTTCTAATATTCATGGTGCTACTTCTGCCTTCCCTTGGTCTCAGCAGGTACATTATGTAGTTTACTGTAGCTCACACTGTAATAATTATATAAATAATGCTACATTTCATTTGAAATGTACCTTTTTTTGTACTGAAAGCGCTTCAGTATATTACAATCACTATCTTACAACATAATATACAATAACAGTAACAACAATCACAAACAAATTAATAAAGATAAACCTCATTAAAAAGGTAAGCGGTTTCTTAAAGCAATCCAACGAAGGAGCATTCCTAATGGAGTTCCACAGCTTATGAGCAATGCAAGAAAAGGCCCTACCACTCATGGTTTTAAATTGTCAAAGAGGCTGACATAGAACCGGCAGAATGAAGAAAGCGGGAAGAAGTATACAGTGTTACCAAATCACAAATGTAGATTAGAGCCAGCCCATGTACTGCTTTATAGGTTAACATAATAATTATATAATCAATACGAAATTGAAGTGACAGCCAATTGACATTGTACACTGACACTACAGCACAGCACAGGATGAAATTAGAAAGTGATACAGACTGTTGGTGTGAGGAACCTAGCTTCTAAACAATACTATACAATGTTAAATCTATTAAATTAAATAAGATGGTGCAAATGATTGATCCATCACATACAGCACATTCATGTACATGTTTGTTTTTGGTGAATTTGTGTAAGCACCTTATCATGCAAAATACAATTTTCTTTCAAAAATAACAACTTTTTGTTCTCGTTTTTAAAATACAGTTTGGACGTGTTCTTTCGGTGGCTATTTGACAAGAAATTCCTTGCCGATGCTAAAGTCAGATTTGAGTGAGTATTTTTTATGCTAAAGTAAATCATAGAGAATTGTCCATTGTTCCTTCAAAGGCATATTCGTTATATCATCCAGCTTTGATCTAACTATATTTCCATTTCTCTATCAGGTGTGTTTTTCTCCCTGACAACGGAGCTTTCTTTGTCAACTATGTCATTGCATCTGCATTCATTGGGAATGCTATGGATCTACTGAGGATTCCCGGCTTGCTCATGTATATGATCAGGCTCTGTTTGGCCCGCTCTGCTGCTGAGAGGCGCAACGTGAAGAGGGTGAGCATTATTAAACGCAGACCCAGCAATGCAGTGTAACTTAGTTTCAACATGCATGTTAGTAGATCATTGATTACCAGATGACTGACGTTGGCAGCGTCTCATACAGTACATATGCTGTACATTTCATATGATTTGGGGACACATTTTACATGCAGTCCATTCAACAAAACATGGGATACACCGTCAAGACGACCATTTTACAAAACCAAATAGACAATTCTTTATACCAGCCTCTAATTGTTTTGAAATCCTTAACTCAGGGCCAATTTCAAATATATTTCCAGATAACCTAATAACATCTGCCACATCCTTTTAAGTTCCAACAATAGCAACGGATAGCACAAAAAACTGAAAATTCCTGCTGTGAATTCTATTGAACGTTATTGAATTTTCTTACTTTTTAATGCTGTGTTTTTTGGGGGAATCTTAATAACCCTGAGAGTTTATGTTGTCTGTCACTGCAGCATCAAGCGTACGAGTTCCAGTTTGGTGCAGCCTACGCCTGGATGATGTCCGTCTTCACTGTAGTGATGACGTACAGCATCACCTGCCCCATCATTGTCCCCTTTGGTGAGTCAGCCCAGCTCTCCCCATAGCAGTAAGAGAGAGCGGATAGGAAGGAACACTCCTATTACACTAGGGCCATCTACTGCTTTTGTCTAAATGCACTGTTGCAAGTGCTGGCCTAACCATAATACATCAGTTAATAATGCAAACGTTTTGTGTAGATGTAAAATGGGTTCAATAATGTGGAATGGGGAATGTTTTGTGGTCTGGCTGCCATGGCTGGTTTTCCTGCAGTTCAGGAGAATGCCTCCTCCTAGTGTCTGTGTGGCAGCACTGTGTGATTCATCGCTGGGTCATGGGGTCTGGACTGCAGCAGAAAAAGAGGGAGGGAGAGGTGTCCCAAATAGTGACAAAGGCCAGTATTAAAGGGCCTCAAGACTAGAGAATAGAAAGTCTCACAATACAGCCTTGCAATGACACTGCTAAATTGTGAGGTGTATGGTCAAATTTGATTTTGGATGGTGACTTAAGTTGTGAGTTTAATTAATTTAGGCACCTTTTGATGGATCATTTACAAAAAGCAGTTTCACTATACCATGTTAAACTATAATTTATATTTATGATAAATGTGCATGCATTTTCCAGAGGTAATCTCTTTATATTACATGATATGTTGCCAGCATGTCTAAGGCTTCTGTCATTCCTAAATATTACCTCTTAAGGAAGTTGATTTTAGACAGAACTCCCAACTTTTTCTCATACTCCTATTAGATTTTGTCTCATGGGTGTACTGTACAGAATTCGTTATCACATGAGTCAGTCCTAATTTGAAATCCAAATTACTTATTTACCTAATTTATGAATAGAATATTTCTAGTTTTACTCGTAATCCTTTTTTCATTGGGACTTTTATATTTAACCCCAAATCAAGATTTGCATAGATATCCTTAATCTTGAGCTAATTGTTTGTCAATAATAACAGTTATAGAACTAAATTGTGTCCTTCTGTTTTCCCAGGACTGATGTACATGCTGCTCAAACACCTGGTAGATAGATACAACATGTACTATGCCTACTTGCCCTCCAAACTGGATAAGAAGATTCACTCAGGGGCTGTCACCCAGGTGGTGGCTGCACCGATCCTCTGTCTCTTCTGGTTGCTCTTCTTCTCTACAGTGCGCACAGGTCAGCGTCTTGGGTTCAGCTGGAAAGGGTTCTTGATGTGAAAGGATACAATTCTTATGTATAAACACTATATTCATTCAAGTTCTGGTTACTTTGTGGCCCAAATTTACATTTTAGTACAAAATAATGTAGTAAGATTTACATGGACTTTAAGGCAGGCCGTTTTAACATTTATTCCTAAAAACGTACTAGTCACTATTTTGAAGTTACTAGTACTTATTCTTTAGTTACTAGTACCTATTCCAATAGTTCCTAGTATCTATTCAAGTTTTACTAGTAACTATTCATTAGATACTAGTAACTATTCTTTAGTTACTGGTAACTAATCCAATAGTTACTAGTATCTAATCCCGTTTTACTAGTAACAAATTGCACATTTTTACAATTGTATTCTTTGGGGCTCTGCTTTACAGATATCTACTATTTGTTGACTAGTATCTATTCCAATAGTTACTCAAATCTATTTCAGTTTTACTGGTATCTAATAATTAGATACTAGAACTTATACATTAGTTACAAGTATCTATTCCAATTCTTACTAGTAAAAGTTGCATTGTTACCAGTAACATTTTAAATTGAACTATCAAGTAGTCATTTTTATTCGTCATAAGCAATGACGAGTAAAAACGCAATTCTTACTAGTAAGAATAATAATGTTACTAGTAACAATTGTAATAGTTACTAGTATCTAAAGAATAGTTACTAGTATCTAATGAAAAGTTACTAGTAACACTGGAATAGATACTAGTAAGTTTTGCAATAGTTACTAGTCAGAAGCAAATAGTTGATATCTCAAATCGAAATAACTTGTATCGAATCATTTGGAGATATCCTCAATTTAAATGAAACATTTTATTCAAATGTTCTAAGGATAAATAAACATGAGGCAGACAACCACATGCTTTCCTCTCCGGCCCACTCGTAATGGAAGCAGTTTTTTTCTCATCGCGGTCAGAATTATATAGCCTAGACGACAAGCCTCAAAATTAAACAATGTTCGCGGGATTCTGAACGCATTCTTCACACGCTGCGTGCTATATTTTTTTAACGCTTTTGATCAATGAAAAATGCCAGAGCTCGAGTTGGCTTTGCCATGATAATACCTTGTATTAACCATTGATGGCTCAAGGGCTGTACAGGGGAACACTATCGAAACCCTTTGCTCACCAGTTATTATAGTTCATGAGTAGTTTAACATCTGATCATCATTTGTTATATGCCCTCTGTATTTTACGCTAAGAAAGTAAATTATCTCATAAACGGGCTATGCATGACGCGTGACGCGCGATCTGTCGGTGCGGAGGAGACACCAGAGAAAGAAGACAATATATCTTTATGATTATTTTTATTTTCCCATGGGACCAGTTTGGTATCATCCCTGTATAATTAATATATTTATTTATTTTGTCCAAGAATAACTGGTGGAAGTTGTGGTTCAATGGCAAAATGTACAAGCCAGAAGTATCAGCACTACAACAAGCTGGATGGTTATTCTTGACATTTTCTGTTTTGAGTGCATTTCAATTTAATAGCTATATCTTGATGATGCTATATATGAAGGCTAAGAGAATTTATCATGAATTGTGTTGCCGATGACGAACTCAGCAGAACGGACCACACTACTTAGGGCCTGGCTTGTCTGTGCAGCTCCCATACCACACTGTGATGCAACCAGGGGCGGTCTTTCCTACAGGCGGTATGGGCGGTCGCCTAGGGCGCCACTCAGAGGGGGGCTCATAAAAAATGCAGTTTTGCAATATTTTGACATTAAAAAATAGGGCGCCACGAGTGAAGCTCGCCTAGAGTGCCAAATGTGCTAGGTCCGGCCCTGGATGCAACCAGTCAGAATGCTCTCTATAGTGCATCTGTAAAAGTTACTGAGGATGACTCAGTGCGTTTCCATGATGGTATCAATTCGAATCTAGCTTTATTCAGATAATGCAATTTTTTGGGGCAACTCCTATTATCCTAATTTATATGGCAGTGAATAAATCGAATCATTGGCCGAAAGCATGTCATATCCCAGTACAATACTTGGCGCTGTTTTCATTACAACTAGTGGTGATACAGCCCTTTCTGCCTGGGGGGTATTCCAGGTAGCGGGTTTAGTGAAAACTTTGAGTTGTTTAACCCTGAAAAGAGGCATACTCCGAGTTCCACGTTCCAGAAAGAGAGGTTACGAAACCTTTTGGTAAATTTCCATGGTAACTTACTCCGTGAAACTAACCTGCTCGCTAGCAGGTTTTCCATGCCAAAATCTGCGTTTCTACCTATCCCCTCCCACTTTATGAGCCCGATAGCTTTGGCAGACACGGCATATCATTTCCTGGTTCAGCCGAGCGATCTCGAACAACATTTAATTTGCTTAATTATACGCTGGGAGACGATTTTAAGATTGCGATTTGATGTGCTTTAATTTCCTGTTGATTACCTAAATTAACGTTACCGTTTCCCGTCACAATCTGTAATTTATTTTAGCAACATTCTCAGCCCTTGGGCCTTCGTCGCGAGTGTTACATGCCGTGGACATGCACTCAGAATTGACCAAATACTTTTGGGCACTGAAATAAATACAAATAATTAGGATTCCTCCGTCAGGAGGAACCTTTTGTTATTGTTAGTATTATTATTATTCTTGTACCATGGAAGTCAATGGCAGCCCCTAGACCCCTTTGACAACTTTGAGAAATTTGGCACACTCATTAAGGACAGTTACTTCTATACTTACACCAAGTTTCATGTCTCCCATTAGACCACTCTAGCGCCACCAATGGGTCAAAGTTGGACTTGTGTTTACACACGCAACTTTTGAGCCGTATGACCGATTTTCAAAAATGAGGTACCATTGGATTCCCTGGATCAAGACGAGTTCAACGCACACCATGGCGTCAATTTCCGGTTATATAGATTTTCTGCAATTTCTGGTTTTATCAAAAACCTTTGAAAGCCTACTCCTCCTACAATTTTTGTCAAATCTTCTTCAAAATGACCAGATATGATCTTCAGACCAAGCCTCACAAAAGTTACCAAAAGGAATTTTGATCCTCACAACCGTTTGTCCGGTACAGCCAATCAAATTCGGCAACAAAGCAAGCAAACAGGAAATTGGATCAAATCTCAGCAAATCTTTGAGATGTCAAAACCAAACTTGGTATATCGGTGGACGACACTACATCATGTTACCATGTGAAAAATTGACTTAATATCTTAAAAAATGACTGATATAAAGCAAATCGAATTTATCGCTAACGTTAAAATAATGCTTTACACATCCGCCGGTCTAAAACGGATACT
The DNA here is from genome assembly GCF_021917145.1 of Hypomesus transpacificus. Lineage (NCBI taxonomy): Eukaryota > Metazoa > Chordata > Actinopteri > Osmeriformes > Osmeridae > Hypomesus > Hypomesus transpacificus. The sequence continues at coordinate 7,567,265 of NC_061080.1, forward strand.
CAGATACTATCACTAGTTCATATGAAGACTTTTGAGAATGTTTAGTATTCAAATCTGAAAAAAAGTAAAAAAATAATTTAAAAAAAGTAAAAAAAAAAAAAAGTAAGATGAAAAGTAGATTTTTTGTGAATATTTTAAATATACATGCTTGGCTAATTTCAGAGCTTTTGGGCTAAATCCTCTCCCCCCTCCTCCTGCCCGCGCGTGCTCCAAATCCTCACACACTCAGCCTTCCCCTACACACGCGCGGGCTTGGCAAGACGCACACGCAACATTTCAGGAGAGTGTGGGCTGACCAAGCCCCCACTCATTCCTTAGTCTCTAGCAAAGGCCTTGTGGATCTTGTGATCTTGGATCTTGTGGATCTCTTAACAAAAGCTGATCTTTTTGGTATTGCATTTCCAATTTTGTATGCAATGGTAAAAAGTTATACAAATCCTGAAACATTGATATATATAAATATATGTATATATATATAAATCTTTATTTCAGATGCCAAGTTCCATTTAAAATAACAGACATAAAGCTATAAAAGAGAGAAAAACAAAAAGATAAAACATAGATAATACAGTGCATTAAAAAGTATGAAGACTTTTGTGCCATGTCGTCTTAAGTTCCAAGTAAATCGATAGCAGCCCTTTAAAGGGTTGACCAGAGCCTCTACTATTCAGTTCTCAGACTTGTCCAGTCGACACATGAAACCATACATCAGTTGTCTCAAGAGTTCCTTACAGGTTGGTACGTGCTTAGACACAAACAACTGACTAGCACTATGCCACCTAGGCACATTAAGTAGCAATCTAAAAGCATCATTGTAGGCTACTTTCAGTATCTGTATACTCCTTTTCCTGTACATAGACCACAAATGAGCAGTGTACAATGGTGTTATGTAGGTCCTAAACAGGGAACATTTAACTGAATCTGAGCACGTAGAAAACTTCCTTAATAACATACTGGCCTGAGAATATATTTTACAGCGCTGTCGATATATATCGTTGTCATCTGTCCAATCATCAGAAATGACATGGCCCAGATCTTTTATTTCCTCACAAACACCAAGGGGACTGCCAGATAAATAAAAGGTAGGGAAGGTTAATTTCCTGTCCTGATTACTTCTGACTATCATTATGTGGCTTTTCTTTGCATTATATTTTATATCATGATCTAAGCCATACTGAGAGCACACCCATAGCATCTGTTGCAACAGGCTGAGTAGGACCAGATCATCTGCGTACATCAGATGATTGACAATAGATTCACCAACAAGACAGCCTGTATTTGTCTTATTCAGCTGGCTTGATAAGTCGTCCATAAGTCCTCCTTGCCGAACTCCGTTACCAACATGGAAAGGAGCTGATACAACATTGTCCCATTTAACATGAAACGTTTGATTGGCATACCAGAACACCAAAATCCTCATAAGAGGTTTAGGGACACCTCTCGCTATTAGCTTCATAAACAGTTTTTCATGACAAATTCGATCGAAAGCTTTGGAAGCATCAATATAGCATAAAAATACAGATGAATTAAGACTTGTGTACCTGAGACAATCTCCTTCAGAGCATAGATACAGAGATCAGTACCATGTTTTCTTTTAAAACCAAACTGATTTTCTGCAGTCAGAATATCCAATTTCAGTAAAAGAATTCTCTCAAACACTTTAGACAAGATACTGGCCAATGCAATGGCTCGATAGTTGTCTATGCTGTTCAGTTTACCAGCCTTATCTTTAACAACAGGCACTAACAGTACTGACATAATAGAGTTCGGTAGAACACCATGAACCATAATTCCAGTGAGACACATGGCTAGTAATGGACTGAGTCTATAACTGGCATTTTTTAGATGCTCTGCAGAAATGCAGTCCATACCACAAGCTTTGTTGTTGTCTAGCATGTGGATGGCATCATAAATATCTACTGATCTAACTATCAAGTCTGCAGAGATACCTTTATATTCATTATCAATTCTCACTGTGTTACTTTTAACACAATTAAATAGTTGACTGTAGTGCTCACGCCATAGATCAGCAATCTTCTCTGGACAACTAACCCCTTTGATATCAGAAGGGAGGGGAGTTTTGTTATTATTTATGATCTTGACCTCCTTCCAGAAGTCAGTAAGATTGTTATTCTGCATCTTTCTGGCCAGCAGCACTCCCTGTCTGGGTCCGCCTGGCTCTGACCAGACTCTAAAGGCTTCTCTAGCAGCAGCATGTTGCTCAGACACAAACTCATTCCAGCCAGGCCGTGTGTTAGTGACCTTACTCTTGTGATTAATAAAAGGTTTACTGGAAGCATAAAGACATTTGACAATATCATCATACATAACACAGAGCTTTTCAGCATGATGTTTATACTTGCAGTTCATATCCGTGCACATTAGGGCATCCCTAGGCAATTCAACATCACTAAGTAAGCTGTCAGTTAATAGAGAATATCTGTGCATAACCTCTTTGATCAATTTTGACCAGTCCAGTCTTCTTGAGGGAGCAGCAACAAGGGTACACTCTCAACATTTAGCAGCATAGCAACTGGTATGTGATCAGTGGTGGCCAGCCCATAACACATCTCTATACTTTCCAGTGAGTCATGAGCATCGGCTGTGGTCACAATATGGTCTAGCCAGGAAGTTGTGTGCCACGCTTCACTTACATAGGTAAAACTTGTATCAGGCAATAACGCATGATATAATTAATTTCGTTTCATTACAGAACTGCTGCAGATGTTGTGCGAATAAACGCTTATCTGACATGTCAGCATTAAAATCACCCATGACATAGACACAACATGAACTATTGTCCTCTATGAAAGACTGAATAAAAGCTAACCTGTTCTGAAATTCATCCTCATGGTCATAGGATTCATATGGTGTGTACACATTTAAAATAGTAAATTTATTTTAATTATGATTAAACTCCAACCCAATATCCCAGTCAATGTTAAGCCACACCACCTTTACCGTTGGGTCATATTTTATGTTCCACAGTATAGCTACACCACCAGCTATCCTCCCACGAACCATTCTCATGCTGAGATCGGTAGTGGACTCTCCAGCACCATGAAAGTTCTTGTGTAGGGAGTTCAATTTGTCCAGATCTTGCTTGGCCATCCAGGTTTCTTGAAGGCAGACAATGTCACTCTCGTCCAGCAATGTGTCCACCACCAAACGTCTTGATCTATCAGCAGCAGTATGTCCTACTCGGAGGCCACGAGCGTTGTAGGATACAACCCGCATTAATGATCTACCACAGACCCATCAGGGCAGCTGGCCGGTGTGTCTGTCTCCCTGGTCTCTACAGATAGGCCTACATTCATCCCAGCATCATGACTGAGCTGAAGCTCAGTACCCTGAGAGCGGGGGGTTTGCTCTGGTTTAGCTTTTTTGAAAGTATAGACCAAGAGTAATTACCACACCACAACTGGCCCACCATTACCCATAGGTGGCGCTACATTCCACGCCCTAAAGCACAAAGATACAAGGCTTTCTGGAATGGATAGGCTAACCAAGCCCCCTCCCTTCACTCCTTGGGTTGAAATAAAGGCCCTTGTGGATCTTGATGGTATTGCATTTCAGATTTGGTATCCCATTGGTAATTCTGCAGCATAGATTTTTCTATACAGTTACAATTTGTCAACAATATAACATTTTCAATGGTTTGCAATGTTTGGAGGAATCCGCCATTACTGCTTGCAGTTATATTTGAAATTGTATTTGGTCTTCTTCATTGCCTACAAATAGAAATCACAATGAGCAGCCTAGCCTATTTCTATTGGCTATTGTTCCTACAATTTACATGATTCATATGATTCCTAAAATTTACATGATGTACCATCCTGAAACTGATGTTTCAGCAAATCTATTTCAACATTGTAGGGGGTCAATATTGGCCAAACAACCGAAACTAATTCCCCTATGGTTTGAAGGAAGATGGGAAACTGAACAGTGTATTAATTTTAACCGAATAATGCCAATACCAATGGAATTACAGTTATTTGACTATTTTGATTTATGGGTTCAATCAGAGCAAGAATGGTTAAATTAAGGTTAAATCATTTTTATCATATTGCAAATGAATGATATCAATGAAGGTTAACTCTTGTGCCCACTCTACCATGATTATTGTAAACCAGAGATAGAAAGCAAGAGTGAGGAAGAAGGAGTAGGATAAGCTAGAGCTGCGGAGAACGTCTTGATCAATAATCCACAGAACAATTCCTTAAGAACAACTACAATCACACCAGAATCTTGACCCTTACTTATCAACATGACTAGCAATGCTACAGTAAGTTACACAATGAGATGTGAGAGCCATCAAGTTGAGACTCCATCCAGTAACTCCATATTTTACCATATGAGAGGTGGGGGCAGGTTGATAGCCTTACAAGATCAGTCTTTATTCTTCTGCCCTAAGTACACCATCTCTTGGTCAAAATAGAAATTCAGAAAATTCAACTATTAATATTGTTCCTACAATTAACATCACCTGTGACCATGCATCCTCTCGTAACTGGTGTTCAAGTAAATCTTTTTTGAGATTAGCCTTTATTCTTATACCCTAAATAGGCCTACACCAGGGGTGTCGAACTCCGGTCCTCGAGGGCCGCTGTCCTGCATGTTTTAGATTTTTCCCTGCTCCAACACACCTGATTCAATTAAATGGTTTGTTATAACGACCCTTCATTCAAATCAGGTGAGCTGGATCAGGGAAACATCTAAAACATGCAGGACAGCGGCCCTCGAGGACCGGAGTTCGACACCCCTGGCCTACACCATCTCTTGGTCAGTTTTTGGCACTTTCTTCATGAGGTGCAGTTTGTACAACTAATTTACTTGTAACATGAGATTACATTAGCTACATTTCACTTCCACATGCAAAATTCACCTGCCATTAAATGAACATCTCACTGTATACAGCATGCCCTGTTGTCAGAATGTGCAAATCGTTTTTTATATTCAATATTCTCATAATGTCAGTGTAACTGACAAAAAAAGCCTGTAAATAAAAGTAGGCTACATGGAGAGATAACTACCAGTAGCTACCATACATAATTCTCTGCATCCATTTCTGCGCAGCAGTCATTAATGTCTCTTCGTCATCTTACATCTAACTTATATCTAAAGTGTGGTGAAGTATGACGTTTTTTGTCGTCTGTTGCCATGGTGAATCCTAGTATCGCAGCTCCATAAATGTTGGCTTTTGGTAGTATTCATGCACGCCCGAAACTCAGAGTTGCCGTACTCCGAGTTAACAAATTCATATCAACTTTTCTGGAACCGAATTTTCGGAGTTTCCCATGTTAGAGTAACTCAACTCAGAGTTCAGGGTTATTCTCAGAGTTTGTTAAACCCGCTACCTGGAATAACCCCCGACCTCTTCACCACCACCAACAACAACAACATCAACATTTCGAGAAAGACGGCGAGCAAGATGAAGCTATGTCCCTCTACATTTCGTGCATGATGACAATAGGAGTACTGCAAATGCTATTAGCTTGCGTTGTTTGTTTGTTTCTACCGGGCCGGCTCCCGGCAGCGACAACTTATCGTCTTTTTCTTCTTCCAGGTCACGACCTGGGAGGGAGGGTGGCGGGATCTCAAGCATGCGCAAAGACGCAGAGTCCAGTTCATAGTCCAATTTACCGTTTACAAGCATGCGATGTCCGAATTATCAACCGACTCGGATCGAGTTATCTCGGGGTGTCGATCGGATTGTAGTCGGACCGCAATTATTCGAATAAAAGTGTTTACAAGAAAAGGATCATTCTATTTCAGTCCAAATAAGCCAGTAATTCGAATCCATTTAACCACGGTGACTGAGTCCATGCCGAACTTCTTCAGTCTCCTCAGGAAGAAGAGGTGTGTACGGGCCGCTTTGACCACCTTGTCCGTGTGAACAGACCAGTTGAGATCACTGCTGATGTTCACCCTGAGGAACTTGAAGCAGCTGATCTTCTCCACTTCGGATCCGTTGATGTGTAGGGGTGCATGCTCCTCCTCCTGCCGCCTCCTATAGTCCACAATCTCCTTGGTCTTGCTGATGTTGAGAGATAGGTTATTGTCCTGACACCATGATGTCAGTGTATCAACCTCCTCTCTGTAGGCTGACTCGTAACTGTCAGAGATGAGGCCCACGATGGTTGTGTGTCGTCAGCAAACTTAACAAGGAGGTCATGAGTAAACAAGGAGAACAGGAGAGGGCACACAGCCCTGGGGGGTGTCTGTGTTGGTGATCAGTGTGGATGAGGTGCGGTCACCGATTCTCACCACCTGTGGCGTCCCCGTCAGGAAGTTGAAGATCCACTTGCTTAGGGAGGTGCTTAGTCCCAGGTCCACAAGCTTAGAGACAAGTCCGGAGGGGATGATGGTGTTGAATGCTGAGATGTAGTCAATGAACAGCATCCTCACATACTTATTCCCTTTGTCCAGGTGGGAGAGAGCGGTGTGCATAGTCAGAGCGATGGCATCATCTGTAGACCTGTTGGACCGGTGTGCATAGGGTCCAGGGTAGGAGGCAGCGAGGAGCAGCTGAATGATTTGATTAGCTGCTCGAAGCCCTTCATGATGACAGAGGTCAATGCTATTGGACGATAGTCGTTTATGCAGGTGACCTTGGTGTTCTTGGGCACAGGGACAATGATGGTCCTCTTGAAGCAGGTGGGAAGTACGGACAGGCTGAGGGAGAGGTTAAAGATATCATGAAAGACACCTGCCAGCTGGTCAGCGCAGCACCTGAGGGCCCTACCTGATATGCCGTCTGGGCAAGGTGCCTTGCGAGGGTTGATCTTTTTGAAGCACTGCCTCAGGTGTAGGTGTGGAATACAATGACTTGTGTTTATGAGACCAAATGGCCATTGTTCTGATGTTTTAGGCTCAGCCAGTTGCGAGAACTGATCATTATATTGTTCTAGGGATTTCTCAGGTATGGTAGTTTTATTGATCATCTCATATATAAATTGTCCCCTAACAAACACTACTGGGTCCATTAATAAAAATCATAACATTGAGCACATTATGTTTTGGCAGCATTAACAGTGGTTATTGCAGTTGGATAGAAACTGTGTTTTAGTCTGTTTGACCTTGCCTTGATTGATCTGTACCGTCTGCCTGAAGGCAACATTTCAAATAGGGATTGCCCAGGGTGTGAAGTGTCTTTTATGATGTTCTGGGATTTTTTGAGACAACGGGATCCGTGTAGGTCTTCCAGTGCGGGAAGAGGGCAGCCAAAAATCTTTTGAGCGGTGTTGATGACCCTCTGGAACTTTTTCCTCTGAGCCACTGTACAGCTGGTATACCAAATGCATATGCAGTATGTGAGGATGCTTTCAATGGAGGCTCGGTTGAAGGACACCAGCAGTCTTTGTGTGATGTTATTCCTCCTCAGTGTTCTCAGATAGATTTCAATCTTTCTTGTTAAAAAAAAAAAAAAAAAAAAAAAAAAAAAAAGGAAGATTCTCCCATCAACGTGAATGTAAATCCTGGTTGGATAAGGATAAAAAATTGGATATAATGAAAATTGGCATTATGGTAAGGTTATTTAGGGGACCATTTCTCAATGGTTTTATTAGTGTAACCCTCCCACTATAGGCTTGTGATATGCACTACGCTCCGTGCAACACAACATTTAAATGAATCCAACTTGGGACAATAGTGGGGGACATTCTAATACAATAACGCTCTAGGGTGACCTGTGATTCTCTTTGCTAAATGACATGTGACACAAACTAGTGAAGAAATAAACATGGATTAAATCAGGACAGACACAGAATCTCTTTTCATCCATATATTGATCAACATTATTTTGGCATACTTTGCAATAAAGAAAACCACAATATGAAAAACAATAAACCACCCCAGGGTTTTTTCTTTAGTATTAGGTTAGAGTTCGGTTGTTAGCAACTTGCTATGTTGGCGCGCTTAACATTGGAGCTGGTAACAGATGTATGAATTGTTGACTGTGCAAAGTACAGTCAATACACGTCTCACAGAAATGTCAACACAAACCCGCTCCAGTTGCCGTCAACAGTCCGGTCTCGCCAACTTCCGTCCACCGAAAGATGCCACCGAAGTGCTGGTCGTGTATTGCATGCCTCACTATCTGAGTAAAATGACAGTTCTCTCTACAGTCAGTGCTCCCGCAAGAAGGTGGAACGTAAGGAAGATACCCTTTCCAAAACTTGTAAGGGCGTAATAGTTTGTGAAAGACCCAGAGAAACACAAATATCCGACGAGGCAAAATCCGATTTTGGAATCCCTGCAGGACGCATTTTTTTTTGGTCTCGAAAAGAGGACATGTCCGGGTAAAAGAGGACATCTGGTCACCCTAGTTTTATTCTTTAAAGAGGGAAATTCACACCTTTTTATCGCAACTTTCACTTTCTCCCGCAATTTAATCGCAACAAACACTTAAAAAACACCACAACTTTCATCGCAACTTTTTGGAAAAGCTCCCGGGAAATCTGGAATTTTTGCCCGCAACTATCACAAAAAAGGACTGTTCAATGTATGAATATGCTTATTATTGGCATTATTTAAACTACAATATAATAATTTATAGTGTTATTGAGGCGTAGAGGGATGGTGTGACAAAGTGCCACCATAAATTATTATATTGTAGTTTAAACAAAATTCCCCACTGCCACCCCAGGTGAAAATGTGTAGATCCACCCTTGCTTGGCACTAACTTGAAATACAGCTCTTAAGACCCTCTGCTCCCCCATAACATAAAATGTACGCGTCATTTCAGAGAGTAATATAAAAAATAATTAGGCAACACAAAATGTGAATAAATACGTTTTCACACAGTTTAACAGTATGCAAAGCTAGATTGTATTTGGTGTGAGGATAACTTGATTTCCCATAGTAAAATATTTTTGTAATGTTTGGGCAATAGGTTTTGTCACGCCAACATCTATGTTCACCCTGGTAGTTCTCATCATCACCATAGTGGTGTGCCTGTCACACGTCTGCTTCGGACATTTCAAGTACCTCAGCGCTCACAACTACAAGGTACGGGTCACCGTGCTCAAGGTACGGCCAACTGTTTTTTGTTCCTTCATTTCAGGTAGTGGAAGTAGCCTCTGTTGGACAGTGAAGACAATCCTCTAATCTACTCATTTCCTTTGTTCCGCTTTTTATTCCTGTCAGATTGACACCAAGGAGACAGATGTTGATGGGGTTGAAAATGGACACCCGCAACGCTCTTCTCCCACAAATAAGTCTCAGGTAAGATGGTAATTACTCACGTTGGTATGTGTTGTACTCAAAGGTTTGGAGATGGTAAAGAACTGATCAAATACAGGAGTTGGAAAGCTGACATCATTTAAACAAAAATGTTGGCTTGCATGCCGGTCCTATGTTTTTTTCAACCATAGTTTGGCCAATCATATATTTTCTAATCTGATGCAGGTACCTAGATTCCGCATGGGTTTTATTATTGGTTGTGCTCATGCCTTCGGTGAGCACAACAATTGTTCTCTCACATATATAACATTATTGGGTGTGCTTTGCCTTCAACAAGGGCACAACCTTTGTTCTCTCTCACATATATTATTATTATTTATTTTCCCACCCCTAAGGATTAGTCAATATTAGGACTACATAAACAATGTAGGTGTCAAAAAGTTTGTCTTGGTAGCGATTGAGTTGCTTGTATTTTTATTTACGTTCCGTTGCACGGTTTAAGTTGAAATTACGTTTTTGTTGCAAAAAGTGAAGCTAACGGTGGCTAACTTGCTAGCCACAGTCACTGACGTTACTAATAACACATCACGAAAACGTGTGATTACCTGTAGCAGAACATTCATTTAGCAGCTCCTTAACTTCTGGGAGAGAGCTTAGCTAACTATAGGCTTGTTTTACTGCAAGACATCTGCAGAAACGCCACAAGCAAAGTTTGATATCTATTTATCGATTTTACTTTGTGATATGAAACACAACCGTGAAGTGTAATGTACAAGATAAACTGATATTATTAAGGAAGTACATCTACTTTTGGAAACGGTAGCCTACTATTTCACTGAAGCATTAGCATCATGACATTAGCCTGTGTTGCCCGGGCAAACCGTACTACAGCAGTCTATGATGCATCTGTTTTCAATCGTTAAAATAAACATTCCTCACAAATACATTTTCGTTGTAGGATTTATTATGTCATTAGATTACAAGTAAACAATTTGTTGGTCAAATTATCATTACCTGTGGTTTCAAACCAGTGTAGCTCACTGCAACGCTGTACGCGAGACCAGAGCCCGTCTACCATATTAGACATTCTCTGGCGAAAAAACCCAACTCCACAGCTGTTTAGGAAGCCAAACGGCGACAGAACATGTTTGGCACTACCCTTACTTAAATCAAAAGTCTTTCAATAGGTGAAACTATCTGACTACTAACCTGAACTTCAATGCCACAGCATAAACTTTGTCAACATGTTCACGAAGGTCTCTTAAATTACAGAATTGCCCATTTTAAAGTGAAGTAGGTATACATTCTGAGTGTTCCCTTCGATCTAGCTAGTTAGCTAGCTTGCACGGGCATTTCTCTCCCGTCTGCAGCACTAACAAGATATGGACAGATGAGGGGAAATGGTGTCCCGTTTTCGCTCATTTAATGCGTTCAACCTCATATTCCGTTTCCATATAGATGAAATGTAGGGCTATATCTATGAATGTGTAGACTCAAATATACACAAAGAACCGTTTTTCATTTCCTGCGCATTCAAACAATCCCCTCCTATGTGAAGTTTGCCCAACACTAGCAGCTAGGCTAGCTTGCTCGTAGCACAATTTACCGGGGTCAGCTTTTCCATGCAGGGCTCTAGACTGAGACCAAACCAGATTTGGCTTTGTTACTGACAATGATCGCTTCCAGCGAACTTCTTTTGATCTAACCAATTCCCCTAAATAAATGTCAAGCTTATTTACTTTATTGGAAGCACATTTCAGTTAGTAGATGGTACTGTTTGAATCTCGATTCCATCTGAAATACTGCCGGTGACAACATTGTTTCAATAGCTTGTTTCAAAGAGGGTTCAGCTTGTTCAGCTTGTTTCAAATTCATTCCTAATAAATGAATGCAATATGAGTAGGCTAAATGCTTGAAAATATCACTAGAAGGGAAACATTTAAGGTGACGTTTCAGTCATAGAATTCAGATTTGTTTTACACCTGATTGCCCAATAATTCCTTCGTTTGATCTTACTTTTCAACTGAGGCTATCACTCTTCCCTCTTGCAGGGGAAATCCGAAGACAACCGTTTAATTTTACACTTCACTTTTAGTACTTTGAATTGTAAATGAGCAGCAACAAATGTATGCATTTAAATCAATGCAATCTTCATAAATAATAAGTACGCATTTTTATATAAAATATATAGAAATATCAGTTGTAAAAATTACAGTTAATAAACGGACCCATTTGCAACCGATGCAAGCAAGCACACCCTACAATATCCCCAGAAATTGTACCCTCTCTAGTTATTATGAAGTACATTTACATTTATTCATTTAGTAGACACTTTTATCCAAAGCGACTTCCAAGAGAGAGCTTTACAAAAGTGCATAGGTCTATGATCATAAACAACAAGATAGCCCCAAAAACATTGCGGGTTGCCAAAACATTAAGCATACATTGTGAAAAGCAAATAAGTGCCAATGGGAAGAAACATAAGAGCATGTAGTTAAACAAATTACAATTTAACAACATGAACCTCAAAAGTGCAAAAGTGAACCTTTAGGAAAGCAAGCAACAATAAAATACATCACAGCGAGGACAGCAAGTAGTTAAATTTGTTACAACTAACCAACAAGTGCAACATGCCCCTCAATAAATGTAATTGTGTTCCTGGAGGAAATAAAATAACATCTGAACCAACAAGTCTTTCTTAAGTACCGTTGTACTCCCTGTACAAGTGTGTCTTTAGCCTGTTCTTGAAGGTGGGGAGACAGTCAGGGCCTCATTTACTAACATTGTGACCGCAGCTTAATCTGCGCTTTTGCCCAACCGCAAATAGGGCACGGTTTATTTCCGCATTTTGTGTGGTATTTATCAAACCAGATCCTCATTGGGCAATCAGCGCCTTGCTCCTTTTTAGTGTTAATTAGCGCGCCGTTAAAAGACGGGAGAAATCGCCTGCATGCTACTGCCACCATGGGTGAATCGAGGAAAAGAAAAAGAAGGTTCAGCAAACAGGAGATAGAAATATTGGTTCACGAAGTTACAGCTAACATTAAATAGCCTGGTCCTAACCAGACCCTCCGCCGCCATTACTGAACTACTCAAACTAGTGCTGCGGGGGAGTCAGATGGCTGAGCGGTGAGGGAGTCGGGCTAGTACTCAGAAGGTTACCGGATCGATTCCCCACTGTGTCAAATGATGTTGTGTCCTTGGGCAAGGCACTTCACCCTACTTGTCTCGGGGGGAGTGTCCCTGTACTTACTGTAAGTCGCTCTGGATAAGAGCATCTGCTAAATGACTAAATGTAAATGTAGTGCACAACATTAACGTCATCATTCTCAGCCACTCCGTCTGTTCGCTGATAGGACCTACATTTTTTTTTTCTGAAAACCGACTTCAAAGTCAAACTCCCAGACCTAGTACAGAAGCTAAATCCAAATTGAGCGGAAGTACGCAGGAGGGCAGAGCCAGGCTAAACATTAACATGTTAAAAGGAAGAAACACACCTCTCCTCCCATCTCTTTGCGGCACACACCCACTTTCCCTTATACCCTCCCAGCAGCGGTAATCTGTGTAACATGCGTAACATGGTAGCGTCTGGGTAGGTTGAAGACCAGACGGGCTGCTGAATTCTGAATCCTCTGGAGAGGGCGCGTTGCGCATGCTGGGAGACCGGTGAGAAGCGATTTAGTAGTCCAACTTGGACAGGACAAGTGCTTGGACTAGCAGCGGTGGAATGCTCAGACAGGTATCTCCTAATCTTCTGGATGTTGTAGAGGGTGAATCTACACGACCGGGAGACTGCAGCAATGTGGGCCGTGAGGGAGAGCTTGTCATCCATGGTAACCCTAAGGTTGGGTTAACCCTGGTAGAGGAGGAAGGGGTCACCGTCGCAGATCCCAGGGTGATTTGAGAGATCGTGGGAGATGGAGGGTTTGGCCGGGATGATGAGAAGTTCTGTTTAGGCGAGGTTCAGATGGAGATCATCCAGGTAGTATGATTTTGTCGGTAACAGTTATTAGCAATGCTAACGTATCCTGTATCTAGCACCTGCCTTTCTCCGGTTCTTTCAAATAGATAATCTAGACAGGCGTTAGCAATAGGCCAGACTGCTATTCGTTTTCTGGCAATTTTTGCGGAAGCTTCCCTTCTAATGCCGACTAAAGCTAGTCTAGCTAGAGTCATTTGCTAAGTAAAGTATGTTGATGTGTTTAGAAACTTATTTAGCATTCTACCTATGTTAGATACAGGAAACGTTAGCATTGCTAATAACTGTTAGCGACAAAATCATACTGTACTTACAGCTTGCGGTTGCAATGAGCAGATTGGTTTGAACAGCACCTCTTTTCAGGTTCAGCTTCTTAGCAAATCCTGCTTGAAATTGTCCAAGGTTGTCAAAACTGTCTTGGGTAAAATGTTCAGAGCAAATAAATAATTGAGTGTTGAACTTCGCCGGGATCTCCTCATAGACAAACAGCAGCCATGCCTGTCAAATGTTTGGCTCCTTGGAAAGACTATGAGTGTTAGCCTTCCCTGTACAGCCTGGGACACAGCATTTACGACCGTGGTCCAATTTCAATATCCTTGTTATAATTCAAAACGTTCATCTTTGTGATTCCTTAGAAGTAGCCTATACAGAGCAGCGAGCAGCTAAACTAGTATCAGAGATCTACGCTACCTCAGGCTGGTTTGGATGTAAATTTTGGGGCGTGACAGTTACAGACCAGAGCCAAAAAAGGCGGGCCACCGGACTGCGACATTTACTAACAGGTTTGCGCCCATTTCAGGCGTGAAATAGCGGGTAAAGACATAACACCGTATTTACAAAGGCAGCGCACTTAAGTAAAAACGCAGATTACCATTGCTGGGAGGGTATAAGGGAAAGTGGGTGTGTATGACTAAATGTAAATGTATATTTCTAGCTCCTGTCCACTGAACTTTTTCTTTTCCTCGAATCACCAATGGTGGCAGTAACATGCAGGTGATTTTTCCCGTCTTTTAATTAACACTAATGGGCGCTGATTGCTCGACGAGGATCTGGTTTGATAAATACCACGCAAAATGTGGAAATAAACCGTGCGCTATTTGCGGTTGGGCAAAGGCGCAGATTAAGCTGCAGTCGCAATGTTTGTAAATGAGGCCCTTAGTTGGATCAGTCATAGAAGGTGAGTCAGTAGGAAAGATAGGAATTCAGTGAACTGACTTCTAATATCAACAACTTTCTTCTCAAAGAAGGAAGAGAAGTCATCTGCTGACAGGGAGGAGGGGGGGCGGGGATGGGGGGTTATGAGGGTGGAGAAAAGTTTGTGAGGATTTGAGACAGATAATTGGAGTACAAGGTTTATTCACTATATAAGGCCAAAGACGCTAGTGTTTAAAACTATTTGATTTAATGGCAGGGAGATTGACTGGCAGAAAATTTAGATTGATCGATAATATCTGACTTCAATTTTGAAATGTGCATAACTTGGAAAGCCCTACTGAAATTGATTCAGAGGCCTTAAGTTAAAACCTACTTCGAAAGTGTATGTCTATAGACAGTAATGGCCTTATTAAACCAACTAACTCAAGGTTGTCAGTGCCTTAGTGTGAGAGATACAAGGAGAACCAGTCACTTTAAATGCAAAATTATACTTTATTATCTAAATAGTAAGATAATCAATATAAACAAATCAATACAATACATGCCTTCAGACCAATCGTTAAAGAAGGAACCAGAGCTTGTATAGTAAACAAAACTCGAAGTGATTGGTATAGCTTTGCCATATATACACCCAATCTGCATACCAAAATAGGGACACCGGCTATGTGAAAGAAAGATTTCCTAACGCATACAATTTCAAATCACCGAAGGCATCACATTTGGTTTACTGCAGCCATTGAGTAAACCAAATGTGATGCCTTTGCAAGACCAGGGAATATGCTAACACATTTTGGACTACTGCATGCACAAACTGAATGTATTAGTAGAATGTGATGCATAAAATAAGAAACAAAAACATATCAAACATGACATTAAAAGCTGTTTGGAACTGCATTAACATCAACACAATGATAATTGTGTAGTCATCCTCAGTTCACCTTCCTCTTCAACTGTTCGAGACCACCTCACCAGTGGTGTGTGTTAGAAGTAGGGGTGGAACGGTAGATGTATTCGTGTTAAACCTAAACGGTACCGGCATCCCGCTTCTAGCTAGCGTTAAACCGGAAACAAAACAACAGGCACCCCTTACACTCTTTGTTTGGGCTTGCGAGCCGGCTAAAGAGTCAGGCCTAATTCTTTTTGTCAATGTCTCTGTACAAATACAGAGACGTATCGTACAGGACTGGATATGCAGCCACACAAGCGATTAGTTTCTCCTCCATCTTGAAACTGAAAGCTAGAAATGTTTACCATGGTTGCTACGTTACTAGAAACCAGTGGCGAACCGTGAGTACTACAGCTGGGCCTTCACCTCGGCCATCACCGCCGAGAAAAAAATAATCGCGGAAAAAAGCAACAATACGATTAATTGAATGGGTTAAACAAGTGCAATCCTTTAATTACTGTAGCTAACGATGACACGGATGTAAACAAATAGACCATACTGTAACGTCAGTAACATCTGTTCAGGCACACCGAGTAAAACGCTCGCCTTCTGTGTAGGAGTAACGCGTATCTATTAAGTGATAATACTTGTATCTGAAATAGTACACTAACTAAACTGGTAAATAAATTATAGAGATGGAGCAGCATATTTCTTTCACCTTCCATGTTCATCTTGACATTAGCTATAGCTATAGAGCGCAAGCTAACCCCAGTGTCATGGCAACTGAACATCATCATATCTGAAAAGCTCCGAGGACCCCGTCCACACTACTACGCGAACCCGGCGTTTTCAAATGTCTCCGGCTAGGGGAGCATATTCGAAAAGCTCCGTTTTCAGTGTCCGAATACGCCGTATTAGTGTGGACGGGAGGTGCAAACGCAGACATGTATGCGTCACTCTTCACACCAAAACACATAGCTTGGCCTTCTCCAGGATTTGTGAAGTCCTAACCAATGAATGAGCCAGCTAACTGGGCCTTAATATAGACAGACGATTCTGATTGGATAACATGTTTTCAGGACATGAACTTGACAGTAAGCTTAACTATAGAACATAGATAAGAGAAAATGTATTGTATTAAATTAAATGAGATATAATTGTTTTAAATTATTTATTGAATACTTTATTATTAGTATTAAAAATATTATTATTTATAATTTGTTTAGGCCTTCTCTGAAGGCGTAGAAGGCCCTGAAGGTTCCCCACTGCTAGAAACAAGAAAACACTCCGATTGGCCATCGCTATCGAAAACCGCTCCTCATTTGCATAAAGTTGAGAACATCTCAACTCGAAATGCTTGAATCGCATTGCGGTGCTACCCACAGTGCACCACGCAAGCAATTCGCCTGGCTCCATTGAAAATGAATGGATAGCATGTTGTTGAGTCACTCGCGTCGCTGCAGTGGACACACGCCGTAAGGAAGAGTATGGCGAGTGGTGGCTGCCGGCCTCTTTAAGATCGCAAGTTTGGGATAACTTCGGTTTAACATTCAGTTACAGTAGTACAGGCGAGAGAGTGGTGGACAAGACGAGCACAGTGTGTCGGCAGTGTTCAGCAGTTGTGGGGTATGTGAGTGGAAATACATCTAACGTGTAAAGCCAGAATTCAAGTGGCACTGTGTAGGTCTGAATAGTCAAAAGATGCAGTTTCAATTAGGGCTGGGCGATATGGGTAAAAACATTTCTATATAGATATTTATATTTACATTCGATAACGATAATTAAACGATAGACCACAGATCTGTAGTAGTAGCTAAATAAGTCTCCTCCTCAACTTTTTCCCTACAGTCGGCATAAAGTTTAGGCAGAGCGGTGTGAGAGAAATGTTTGCGGCCAGGGGGCACATACCTGGGATCAAGTAACTTAAGCTTTTTAAAACCTTGCTTTTTATCAATAGCCTACCTATCAATACCTTGGCGCAAACTCACACTTTCTGCATGTTCCAACGAGTGATTTTGCTTCAGGTGGTAAAAAAGGTTTCTTATATATTAGTATTATAATTGGACCAATACGCTGTTCTTATTGGTTCAGAGACGTTCTAAGAAATCCGCAAAACCGTTTGCGGACCTCGCCAGAAAGGTCCACTCGAGGTGCTCGGTATATTTTAGTGAGCGTAGGCTACCATTTCTCCGCAACTTCCTGCTGCATCACAGAAATTAAATGGACTGCTGTTCCTAATTATTCTCTATCGACATTATCGATATTATTGAAAATGAATTAATGTTAGATATCTTTATCGAGGGAAGTCATTACTTCGATAGTTATTTTTATTGATTTATCGCCCAGCCCTAGTTTCAATACAATTCATTTAGTTTGAACAAACACAGTTTTAACAAGGTACTTCGGAGGAAAGTTCTCCCTTATAAGAACAGAGTACAGATGTTACTAATCAATTAATACAGCGGTCACCATGCACGCACAATAGACCAGTGTCCCATGTCTTTTGATGTAGTGATTCTCTTTCTCAAAGTGTATGAGACACAAACAGGATACCAGCCCTATCTCCTGGGGACAAAAGGTTCAGGGCATATGGGTCAACTGACTAATCCTAACCCCACTCTCCCCAATTTACGTGCCCTTGCTGGCCATTGATTAGATCAGTCATTAATACCTTAGCTTATCATTTGTTTAAACACAACCTCAGTCTCTTATAAACACATACTTTGTAACTATGTCAAAAAATGCTATTACTCATGCTTACGCATATAACGCATCTGGATAAGAGCGTGTGCTAAATGACAAAAAATATCCAACGCCATCACCCAGGTGTGCAAATCACTGGAACGAGACAAAAAAACTGTCCAACTTCTCCTCCCTACAGTGCTTAACCATCCTTTAGATACACCTACAAATAGGGCAAAAAAAAATCACAGAATCAGAATTTACATGTCATCTTCAATGCGCCCGTATTCACTCGTAGAGGAACCTGGATTGTTTTGCTTTTCCCTCCATTGTACTAAACTCGTACCGAACCGTGATGTCTGAACCACGGTATGAACCAAACTGTGGCTTCAGTGCACCGTTCCACCTCTAGTTAGAAGGTGTGAATGTCATTTAACATTACAGTCCCTTTGGTGCAAATGAACGACTGTCCCAAAAGAATGTCAGAGTGACCAGTGACAAAGGGGTTCAGTGTTTCCCCTATGTTGATTTTACCGTGGCGGCCCGCCACGGTTAAATTTTTGCCGCCACGGTATCAGAATTAGAGCTGTACAAAATTTTAGGCCGTCTATCAGCCGTGATTGTTAGAGCGCATGTCGGAGAATAGCACAGACGCGCTTCACAGCGCAGTTGAGATTGCGCGTGTGCATCCTTGAGAACTGAAAGTCGTATAATTTATGTTGTCAGTTCATTTAAGGCTGTTATTGTATTAGTCTATAGTTCTTGCAAATTTAAATTAAGTGCTAACTGGTGATTTTCGTTGTTTGTATTCTTCCCCTGCTAGCGAAATTGCACGTCTGTTGATTCGTTAGCGATTGCTGCCCTTGCTCACGTTTGTATTTTAGGTGCATTATTATGCTTAAGTAGCCTAGTTTTAATGAATAAATAGTGGTTATTCTGTTATTTTTTGCTACAGAATACTTAGCCTATCAAGATCAAATGAAGCAGACAGTGTACATGCTTCCGAGTGGCCTACCTTAATCTGTAGGCTAGGCCACTGCATTTACAATAAGTTGTTAGGTCAATTATTAATTGGCAGCATTTATGCCATTTAGAACATACTGTAAGGTGTCTTTAAGTATGCACATTTTATTTATTTAGGGGAAATAGGACGAAAATATGTGCAATATTACATTAGCTATTAGACTATTATATTAAGCTGCTCCGAAATATAGGGTTAGCACTTTGTTTTGGCCGGGGGGGGGGGGGGGGGGGGGGGGGGGGGGGGGGGGGGTGTTAGACCTGAACTGCCCCCACTGCTAAAAAAAAACCTAGGGGAAACACTGGGGTTTGTTCATTCAGGTCTCTGCCAATACAGCCCTATTCACTTTGAGTTTACATTGTTGAGTGTGCCCCTCAGGTAAATGTGCTTTACAGTTGTAATACTATACTTTGTGAGAGACAGTATTCTTTATAGGGTGAATAAAGTGAATGTTCTTTTTTCTTTTGCAGCAGCAGATGTACATTGCACAAGTCCTTCAAGACCCAAACTCTGATGAGGCTGGGGCAGGCAGTGGGGAGGAAGACAGAGGGTCTTCGCAGGATGAGGAAATGATAAATGCAGGGAATAGCCTCAATGAGGCCGATTTCCAATCAGGGGAGGACAGCCTAATTGCCAATGAAGTGCACAACTAACACCACCAGCGGAGAAGGAGAAAAGAGAGAGGATGGAGGTGGCATCGAGGGAGAATACCAGAGAGGGTCCACAAACACCAATCTCAAATCACAAAGATAATGCTCGTCATCAGTTACCGTTGAAACCTTGGAAGTCTGATGGAATGAAATATGGCTTTTTTTCACTTTTCTTCATCAGCACTGTTTAAAGTGACAAATACATTGATAAATACATTGTATATGTATTATATCTAAAATATTTTATTTTGAAAGAAGTTCTTCTTTTATGCCCTTTTCCCTCTGTCACCCTAGATTCAATTTCGATTGAGCATTTGCCAGGATTCAAAGGGAAGAAAAAAATATTTAATCATGATTAAAATATAGAGCAAACAAATTATTAGAACCCCTAAACCCCAATCTGACATTTATTTGAATACAAAAATCTCCCATTCACATCTTGATGATTTAATGACTTGACCAAATCAATTTATATCTCTCCCATTTGTGAAGCTCATGTCCATGGACAAATGTCCTGACATTTACAGTAGATTGATCGTTAAGAAATTATGGATTTACAATGTTCACAGTGATACCATCCAATGATATGGCTATTAATAATCTTTAGGTGACATTAGACATGCGAGACAGGGGATCTGGACAAAGCCAGTTCTTGACAGTTCAGACACCAGCTCCTGTTCCTTTCCATATCATTTAGCTTTGATGGGGTTGCTCCTCACTGACTCAGAATTTTTTTTGGATGCAGAAGACACTTTCTTTAGTTTTTCTTTATTTCACCTCTACTACCTTAAAAATGAACATGTACCCCAGAAATTGGGTCATTTTGTGTTTGTGCTGTATAGTAAGAAACTAGTATCTGCTGATATTGGAGGTAGGTCATTCAGCAATAGTTCTGTAGTTCATCTTCTGTTGTGGGTCATGGAAAAAGCTGTGCTTTTTCACCCATTGGTTTACCTTTCCCCTTGTTATCAGGTCCATTTAAGGTGTTTCTGTGTGTTTTGTCTTCTCTGTGTGCACTAAAAGTAGATCAATACATACAAATTTACAGATGAAGGATGGAAATGATCAGGTAACTAAAAGTATACATTCTAAAATGTTCATGATTGTCTGTCAAGAGTGTCCGACATTTCCTTCTACATTGTTGGGAAGAAAATATAATACTGCATATTTAGACAAAAAAATGTATACAACATACTACGTTAAAAATATATAAAATCTGGATGAGACAGTAGTGTTATGCTTGTAAAGCTTAAATCATTATTAGCATTTGGTTTTGATAATCATTGTCATTGTAGTTACAAAGCAAGTAGAACATCGATGTATTCCCTTCTAGTAAACCTCTTTATGTTTGACAAAGTCAGCTGGTGCCTGGAGACGGTTCAAAAGGAAACTAGAAAGAAGGCAGGGCGCGGGTAGACACCAATAAACTGTTCTTGCCTATAGTTGTACTTTTTACCCTTAAAACCCTCCAATCAGAGGTACACTGAGGTCAAGCTTTATGCATCTCTGGAGGAACCCGAGTCCCTATGAACAATCTGGTTTCCTACGTTCGGGGAAAAAAATCATGAAGAGGTTAGATATCCATGTAAATGTAGCCTTAGAGTTTTACTTAGATATTTGTTGTGAAATGCAGCACCAATGAATAGTTATGCTTCCAATTCCTTCAAGTGTTCTGTGAGGATTTAGTGTATAGTGCATTTTAATGCACATATGTCTATGTGAATTACCATTGCGTTGCATCTCTGAGATGCTGGTGAAGTGCAATCTGCTGGGTGTCTATTCAAGGAGAGAAGGCAGCATTGTGGGCGAGCTGGGACATCCATCACATTTGTTTTGCAAGTTCTAGGATAGAACTATGGCACCTGGTTTCATTTGACGCTATGGCCCCTGCCCTGAGTTTCTACTGTTTGAGAGTTAAGCGCAGGTAATGAGGTTGCATACCTGAATACCTCATCTTCTAATAAGTGACATCTGGGGTTCCTCTGTAAGATTTGCCTATGAAACTCTTTCAGTTCGACACAAATAAAAGTATTGGAGCACCTGGAAATGGCAGAAAGTGAATTGGACAGCCCACATGTTGGTAACCTTACAAATTGATCAATCCTATGCCTTTGATAGGTGTAATAATGCCATATCCCATTCTAGCAAGTTTCTAAAAGTACAAGTCAGTGGGACTAGAGGTTGATTCGAGACAATTGTACATCTGGCTCAAAGAATGTGCACTGAAAGTGAAGGTCCACTAGTGTTCACTGTATAATTGTGTTTTTTATTAATTGTAATGCTTATGTTTTGGAATAGAGACGTGTCGTCTCAGAACCATGCATTGTAATTATTTAAGGATGTTAAAACAGTTTTAATCAGGAACGTTGCAATAGCTACAAAGTTCTACATTTAGCAAAGACTAAATCTACTATGTATGTGCAGTGTGACTTGTTGTAATGTTGTATAGTCTCAGGTGTTTTTTTTCCAAACGAAATGTTTACATCAGCTTTTTGTTATATTACTCTTACTCTTGAACTGGAGCATTTTCATATTCGACACAAAGCTAGAATGAACTATGAAAGCTGTAGCCATCAGGAACATTTTAAAGATTGAGCAGGAAAATATACAATCGTCTCGATTATAAATCTTCTCGTCTGACTAAGAAATGTGTTACTCGGTTGAGAAATCTTAACATTTACCAATGCAATGTTTGTTCTCTCTCTGAATACCTTGGCTACATGCATGAGACACTGTAGCATCAATGTGTCAACTATGGGTTTTTTTTCTTCCTTTTTTTTCTAACTTGCATTTCCCTTTCAAAAGAGGGTCCAAAATCCCCTGTCAAGATTGTATGTACACTCACTCCAACAATTACGTAAATGTTTCTGTCACCTGTCCAAGAACTCTGGGTACAGAGGCTTGCAAACAGTCTCTCTCTCTCTCTCTCTCTCTCAAGGGAAATTAAGATACTCATACTCTACGGTGAAAAGGTTGTGAGCTATTTTTGTAAATTGTAAAAGGAACTGTGTTGAGATACACTTAACCTGTTTACAGTTTGAAGTATTTGATACCGAAAATGTATTAAAGAGATGTTAATATCTGTGAGTTGGATTTTTAATACATTAGCCACCAACAGTTATTATTTTCTTTGTTTGAGATACAAAACATTGTAGCATTGTATTTAAATTATGGAAAGATGAATGTGATCTAAAAGAAACTGTAAACTGCTTGGCCGAAATAACTGGGCTTGATTTGCTCCGAGATGATGTGAGTTAGAAACATTTTTTGTAAATAGCTATCAAATGCATTTAGTTATGCGAAGTGTTATGTTATAGAGTGCACATGTACAGTTTCTATAATTCATGACTATTGGGAGAGCTTATTATGAGTATAGCATTTGATCACACTTTTTTATGATGGTGTTTAACACTGAGACGACTTACAGTAGGAAATCCTTGTAGGTAAATTTAACGCTGTGGATTTGTTAGGCTGTGAATACAATTTTTGGGGATTTCTGTCCAAAGGTCGTATGTGACATTTTTTTCAGTTCCTTGATCAATAAAACTGTCATTCATCCTTGATGTTGTTTCCTTCTTGGCTTAATTTAATTTAGTGCAGTTCCACTACTGGGGTGTTTCCCACATTTTGTGGGTTAGTACTTCCTTAAATAATCCTGTACAAGTCCCATGAATATCACTCTATAGTATATCATATCAGTTAGTTTCTGAATGTACATTTCAAACAGATCATTGTTTACTTCTACTTGACTAAGCCTACAATATAACAGATGTTCTGACTTCTACTGATAAAGTAGTTGTTGGCTGCTTTGCTAAATCCCTACTGTTGGAACGGAATTTATATGCACTAGTGTGCAGTGCCTTTGATGCAGTCGGTGATGTTGGTTAGATTCCTGGAATTACAGATAGTGCAGTGCCCATGATGCAGCTGGTGATGATAGTTATTCTCAGTGGATTTGGTACATTTCAACTTTACATTTCTCAAATGACTTGAATTATCTAAAAAAGTACTTGTTCAACCTCCACATCATTTATATGCACATCATAAAAGCAATTTCTCATTCTTTTAAACAAATTGCCAAGACTCTGATACATTCATGCAATCAATGTAGCCAACAATTGTCTGCTTTTTCCAATTGCTTATGTCTTGTTGATCAAAATGTATTATATATGTTCTCTCGCTAGAAGGTCTTGTCCCGCCTGCGGGACAGAAATGCTGAGGGGGGCCTCCCTCTGTTAGGACGCACTAAATTTAAACAAATATTTTTTTTAGACTGCTACACATATGATACTTCTTTGGAAAGCTACGATTCTTGTGCTTCCATTGAAATAAATCAATTCAAGATCAAGGGCCAATCCCAACACTCCCCCTTACCCCTTCCCCCTAGCCCTTACTCCTAGCCCTTGGCCCTCGAAACTGAAGGGTAAGGGCTACATATCCCTGAGAAATGGGACGCCACTTGGTTACGGGTACGTCACTTAGCACGTATCGATATCTCCAAAGCAAGTAGTGTTATGCACTGATATCAAACGAAATTCGCTGCTAATGGAGTTTACTTAAAATTGTAGACATGCTAGTCAGAGAAATGCGGGACTGTTGTGCAAATCAGCACTGTAACATTAGCGTACCAAACTAGCGATTTTTAGAAACGTTTCAATTAGGAAAATGGTTGCAAATATATATGTACAGGACTGTGTATATCACAAAACAAGACCGTCTTAATTTTTTAATCAATGAATTAAGACAACAATATTACATTTATCGGACTCTGGATGATCTGGCCGCCATTGTTGCCGGGTCGCGCAGTATTCACATAGCCCTAGGTTTCAAGTAAACTCCTGATCTTACTTGGTTTTAAGGGGTGTATACCCCTTTGTTTTAGCCCTACCCCTAGCTCAAAAATAGTATTGGGACACCACTAGCTCTCACGGGAACGCACAAAACTAAGGGGAAGGGGGATTATTGGGATTATTTTTATTTAACCAGGCAGAATAATTTAAGAACAAATTCTTATTTCCAAAGATGGCCCGGCCCAAGTCACAACAGCAAGTACAGTCAACGTCTTTGTCCGGTGACCGTTCCTTCAACAATGCCAGAGAAAAAAAGTTTAATTTACCTACCGTTACTTCGGAATGTTCCAGGTATGCACACAACCCATCAAAACCTCAACTGCTTACATTCCCAAAGGTCCAAAGTATCTAACCATGTCGAGTAGTTGTCCAAACAATGAATTATATCCACACATAGCCACAATCTTGTTGCTTCATTCTTCCTTCGCCAATTATTTTTATTTCAATCTCTCATGCACTATCGCTCATAGGAGGAGATGTGGGTCGAGTACAAACGCGGGGGTAGTCTTACAATGGTACACTCTGCCCTTTCGATTGACATCTTGTTTGACCCAATTGGAGCTTCCATGCCCCGTTGACAGCCCTCTAAAGCCAACTAGGTCTGTGCGTCCTGCCCCCCCCCCCTCCCAAATCTAGGCGGAAATAGAAACTTTCACTTTCCTTGTGTTCAAGCTTTTATTACTCAACACCAGTAGGACTGACAGGGGTCCTGACAACAGGGGAAATAACAGTGTCAGCTTTCAAAAGAGACCATTTACATGCATGTACTCCAAATGGTTCAAAAACAGCTGTCAATTTACTTTGGGTATGCCGTTTATGCGTTTTTAGGCACATTTAACAGGATTCTTTCAACTGTCTTA
Organism: Hypomesus transpacificus; assembly: GCF_021917145.1. Classification (NCBI taxonomy): domain Eukaryota; kingdom Metazoa; phylum Chordata; class Actinopteri; order Osmeriformes; family Osmeridae; genus Hypomesus; species Hypomesus transpacificus. The sequence continues at coordinate 7,592,531 of NC_061080.1, forward strand.
CCCCCATCTACATCTAGACATTTATTTTATAAGTCATCACCAGTGTTGAGGGTAACGCGTTACAGTAGTCAGCCTACATTTGTTAGGTAACGAGCAACTTCACGCGTTACTTATTTAATCGAATGAATCAGTTGGTTCCTTGTTCAAACAACTAATGCGTCACTCAATTTAGTCTTTTGGTCGTGAGCGCTCAGCATGTAGCTAAAAGTCTAGGAAAGTTGAGGCTACTTGGTCTAAATGTCTTAATCTGCTAGAAAAGTTCCCCTTCGTTCTTTTGGTGAGCAGTCTCACGAGCCCAATTTACCCTGCGTCATGGAGCCGACCAGCTAAATAGTTATTTAAGACTTGCATGTAGGCTACAGTAGGCCTATATAATGTCACATTAAGTAATGTATTTGAACTCAAGCTTGTGTGATGCGTCGCTGTATTGTTGCAGCGGTTTAGGTTTAGGATTATATTACAGTAAGTAAAATAGTCTGGATCAGTACTTAGTGAAGTGAACACCATTGCTACCATACCTAGCTATAGCTTAGCTTCGTTTTGCTCCTAGATTTAGACCTAGTCCCGGTAAATTGTAGAGCTAGCAAACTACTAGACTTCTGCTTGCCATTTTACAAAATAATTTATTGATTAAATGAATAATGAGGATTGATCATGTATATAGGGTGACCAGATTTGAGTTTGTGAAAAAGAGATAGACACTTTGTCGACGGATAGGGGGGGGGGGGGGCTGCTGGTCGTGCATTGCATGCCGCACTATCTGATTACAAATCCCTGCCAGGCGCATTTTTTAGGCCTCGAAAAGAGGACATGTCCGGGTACAAGAGGACGTCTGGTCACCCTATGTCAGGGGCCACGGGCCAGTATTTTTCTAGATGGCGGGCCAGAGTCTGGGTTACTGCCTATTTAGACGCTGCGATAGATGCCCTTGCGATACGTGCACTCGCAACAACTAGGCCTACATGGAGAATGGGTAGGTTTACTTCAAATAACTAATGATAATAAACCATGTGAATGAGCCCACTGGTGGTCTGTTTGAATAATTTCATTATTTTAACGAACTCTATCAACATGGTCGTCACTGTCATCCCAACGTGGTGGGTTGTCATCGTTGGTGCACATAAATACTGTCTCATCCAGTGCGATTAGGATTACTAGTATATCAATATTTTCGATACTTAACAAACTTAAGACATATCCTTTTATTCGGTGTGTGAAAAAACAAAGACAAAGCAGGCGATCTTCTGGCCCAATTTATAAGCGGGCAAAGCGGCCCACCGTGAATTCTCCCTATTCTCCCGATGGCCACTCCGGGCCTGAAAACTATTAATTAACAAGCAATATTTTGGGGGGTGCTATCGCGGTGCTTTGGTCTTTCTTGGGGGTGCTAAAGCACCTGCTAGTAAGCTAATAACCTGCCATAACTGTGGCTTTCTCCTCAGGCGATCTGTCAGCCGTGAGGTGTGGTGATCATATGTCTATGGTAGCGATTATAGACATGATAAAGAGTACACGCCGCATTGGCTGCTGGGCGCGAGAAATGCAGCCGCCATCTTGGACAGGGCAAATTCCTAGTTGCTTAGCATCAGAATAAACAAGATGCCTGCACTGTGCAGCATATTCCTGCTCAAATTGGCAGACAATCGCAAGCAGGACTCGGGGGATTACTAGTAAGTAAAATTTAACATTACCATACTATTGGTTTTATTTTGTGAAAAGAATAACTATGTCCTGTATAATAGCTACATGTACGACCTTTGGAGCAAAGCAAACCGCGTGAAAATCAGTTCGGTATTCAGTTCGGTATGATTAATTAAATGCGCTGACAGCATTGCCCCAGCCAAACAGATTACACTGAGTGGAGCGGTTGCCCGTTCCAAGATGGCGGCCCCACGGCTTGTCAGCGCCAGTAGGCAGTAGCGGTCGATGCGGCGTCTACTCTTTATTATGTCTATGGTAGCGATGATATAGCGAAAAAATACTTCTGAAAAGTCAATGACACCATACTCAGTTTCCGGTTTCAGAATAAAAGTCAGGGAAAAAAAAAAAAATATATATATATATATATTATCGGAAATATTTTGACGGGCCAAACAAAATGGCTGGCGGGCCACAATTGGCCCGCCTGTTGCCGACCCCTGCCCTATGTTATATGCGAGTGACACTGAATATGCAGTACAATATGTGCTATTGCTGAGGTCAACCCATTAAATGTTACTTCTGGGCATAATTTTTTTAGAAATCAAATACTTTTGTTAATGTAACGCAAAAGTAACTTAACGCCTTACTCTCTACAGAAAGTAACTCAGTAACATAACTAGTTACTTTACAAGAAATGTAACTAGTAACTGTAATTGGTTACTTACCCAACTTTGTCCATTACATGCACAATGGTTGAGCCAGCTGTCTTAATTGTAGGCCTAAATACACTGAGTACAGTCAGAGCCCGTCTACGGACAGCCTATCCACTCCCTATTAAGCCCCATTTTACCGAATTTGGTAAAATGGGGCTGAATTTGGTAAAACGGCTAAATGTGTTTCTTTCGCCTGCTTGTCGTTGTGAAATCTCAGATTTGATTGTAGTTTTTGCATGTTCAACATGGATTATAGGTCGAAAGTTGAATGAACGAGTACTCATGTCCTTTTGATTTCTCACAGGGTGAGTCGTTGTTGCCCATAACACGCTAGCATTCTACTAATGAACAGATTGGTTAGTGAAGGACTGAATACGACCACAGATCCCACTTGATGGGATCCGAAGCAGAACCAGAATGTCAGAGCATTAGCAACATTAGCAACAACATTAGTAAGCCAAAACTCTTTCTAGCATGTGTATTGACAAGGAAAGCCTTTTATATTGTTTTTAGCCAGCTAGCATTTCATCTATAAAGAAAACCGTTTGAAAGAAGCCGATTCAATATTGTCACAGCAGTACTGCTCCCTATTGAAACAAAGTTGACACAACCGTTTGAAACTTTGCATTCAGACGATTGTTCATCCCAAACAGGCTTTATTCCCAATAGACATATCTATTTCAACCTTCTGCACTTATTTAATATACTATATGCTAAACACAATACAGAGATGTAGTGGACTCAATGGACACTCAGAAGGCCTTTGACCAGATAAAGTGGCCATATACTGTATGTATGAGACCCTAGAGGCATTTGGCTTTGGGAAGGTATTCATCGACTGGATACAGATTTTGCATACTAATACAAAATTGTATCTTGTACATTTGTATTTTTTGTAATATTTGTATTTTTTGTATTTCTATATTGTAAATTACGGCAACTTTTATTTTATTGTACACTTTATTTTATTCTAATTCCACTTAGTACTGCTAGTTTATGTACCATTAGTATAGATAGTCCACATATTAAAAGTTTAGGTTCCTATATGTTTATTGTATGCACCTCCCTGTCGAAGCAAATTCCTTGTCTGTGCAAACTTTCATGGCGAATAAATCCCATTCTGATTCTGAGGATATCTCCCCCAGTTACTGCTATACCGTGGCACCAGGCAGGGGGACCTTCCCTTGCTTTTTTTGTTTGCCTGAACTGCTAGCAGCAAGTATACGACAACATCCAGGAATATCACCTGCCTTCATCGAAGGGCAAAAGCACCAGTTGTCATTATATGCAGATTATGTTTTGCTCTACGTGTCTAAATCACAGGAATCCTTCTCTTGATTATGGAGCTGTTTGACCACTTTGGCACCTTGTCAGGGTTTCAAATCAATTGGGATAAAAGCAAATTAATGCTAGTGTACTTAAACCAGAATATCTCCACACTGAACTTTGTACCCATTCAGATTTCCAAGGACAGGTTCTTACCTACATTTACATTTAGTCATTTAGCAGACACTTTTATCCAAAGCAACTTACAAGAGAGTGACTGTCAAAAGAAACCTGAAATGATGAGGCAAATTGGAAACAAAAAATTATCAATCTTAGGCAGAACATTGACTGGAAAACTCTCTCACTGTCACTGGTCAGGAGTAAACAAGTGGTGAATCGTGCCTTTCAGGACTGGGCCATCTCCAGCACATAATTCTACTGCTCCATTTTCAAAAATTGTTTTTTTCTAGGAACGCACAGACACAAACACTATTGGACATAATGGAGGCAGTTACTTTATGAACAGCAATTATTCAACATGTGTATGGAAAGAAACAACTCTAAGTTGTAGGAACTAGGTCTCGTGACTTGAGCAGGACCTCTAGAATACCCTGGCCTTGGGAAATCTGAAAGAACACACCCATTGGCTACTATAAATGACTGAATTGACCAAATTGTCATTCCAAACGTATGCTTTCATTCCGTTTAATGATCAGGGTCTTCTATCGAGGACATAGAACACCCTGGATGGAAGATATTCTCCCCAGAGACTGAGTAGAAAAATATCTTATTGGTTGCATTTTTTCCGACACAAAATCATTCAAATGCACGGTGCATGGAGTGAAAACATTATTTTATTTTTTTACAGAATTAATCACATACATTTTTCATCTGAGGATTCCAGGGCTTTCTCTGAATACTTTCTGTTTTCATTCTCATAATTATTGTTTGTAACATTTTTATATTAATAGATAGTCATTCTTTCTCTACTTCGCCTACTTGTTTTAAGTACAGTGAGGCAAAATAAAACAATATCTCCCAGAAAGCCTTTTTTGTTTCTTTCACAATGGTAGAGGATGACAAAGCACCTATTTAAAAAGTAACTAAACATCCCAATTTCAGTCTTTGTCCGCCTTTTCATTTATCACAAAAAAAGATATATACATTATGGTTAAACGTTGTGGGAGTGGTATTTTTCATAAATCTATTGGGACTTCTTGAAGTGCGAAAGTGATACATGAAGTGGCCCATTGTCATGTACAACTTTTCTATGTGATAACTAACCCCAAAAGGGCCGCTCAACGTCACAAATGTCTTCAAATGTTTTTAAGCACAAGGGGACAAAAATGCCAGAATTTACCCTAAACATTACAAAATAACCTGTTTGCAAAAAATAGTCTGATCTAAGACAAGGATATAGTGCATCCAGAAAGTATTCACACACTTCACTTTTTACACATTTTATGTTACAGCCTTACTCCAAAATTCATAACATTTCTTTTTTTTCTATACACAATATCCCATAATGACAATTTGAAAAATGTTTGTTTAATATTTTATTTAGATTTTACAGCCTTTGCTCAATACTTTGTTGGAAGCACCATTAACAGCAATTACAGCCTCAAGTCTTTTTGAATGTGATGCTACAAGCCTGCACACCTATTTTGGGGCAGTGTCTCCCATTCTACTTTACAGGACCTCTCAAGCTCCATCGGGTTAGATGGGGAGTGTCGGTGCACAGCCATTTTCAGATCTCTCCAGAGATGTTAAATTGGGTTCAAGTCTGGGCTCTGGCTGGGCCACAGGACATTCACAGAGTTGTCCTGAAGCCACTCCTTTGTTATCTTGGCTGTGTGCTTAGGGTCGTTGTCCTGTTGAAAATGAAACCTTTGCCCCAGTCTGAGGTCCAGAGCACTCTACAGCAGGTTTTCATCAAGGATGTCTCTGTACATTGCTGAATTCATCTTTCCCTCGATCCTGATGTCTCCCAGTTCCTGCCGCTGAAAAACATCCCCACAGCATGATGCTGCCACTACCATGATTCACTGTAGGGATGGTATTGGTTAGGTGATGAGCAGTGCCTGGTTTCCTCCAGACATGACGCTTACTGTGCGTTCACACTGCAGCGGGGCGGGCAGAGCGGGGCGTCGGCTTCCAATTCATTTTCAATGAAACCAGGCGTTGACGCTCGCGTAGGGCATTGTGGGAAGGCGAGCGGGGCGTCAATGCTCGCGTAGGGCATTGTGGGAAGGCAAGTGGGTCGTCGAAAGTTTGATTTTCTCAACTTTATGTAAATGAGGAGTGTGAAAACGCTAGCGTTGGCCAATCGGGTTGGTTTCTTGTAATGTAGCAACTGTTGGTCATGGTAAACATTTCTAGGTTTGACAATTTCAAGATGGAAGAGCAACTCATCGTATGTGTGTCTTCATACCCAGCATTGTATGATATGTCTATGTTCGATTACAGAGACGTAAACAAAAAAAATGATGCTGAGGTTGTCGGCGTCCCTGGTGTGTATTTTGTACTTTAATTCAGTTTCGTCACATTACGTAACTTTCTTTTGTGCTAGCTGCATAGTCTAGCTAGCTCACCCGGCACACGAAATACACTCAATGTTGAAATGCTGGCTGGCAGCCACTCGCTATCCACACAGTGAATGTGTTATGGCAAGTCATAATCTAGCGATTGATTTGCAGATATTTCGAGTAATATAATAAAAGGTTACACATGTCAATGTTATGTCTGATGCATCTTTTTTTCAAGTCCATGTATGCAAAAAAAATTTGAAAGACGTTGAGGACCGGATACAAAAAAGAAAACCTATTGTGTGCTGTAGATGAGATCATGTCAGATCTAGAAAGCGTATCGGATTTTTGCTTAATGTGCTTGCTTTAATGTGTGTAAAAGTTGTATTTTGTCTGCACATTTGCCATTACATACGAACTACAACAGTGATTTAAGAGAACTACAGCTCTGAATGAATCTGTCTGACACGCCCCCGAGCATGGTGCACTGTGGAAAGGCCAGCGGTGCAGAGCGGTAAAAAACGCTGCATCGTTAGCCTTCAGGCCAAATAGTTCAATCTTTGATTCATCACACCAGATCATTTTGTTTCTCATGGTCTGAGAGTCCTTCAGTGCCTTTTGGCAATCTCCAGCTTATATTTACAGGTGTGTGCCTTTCCAAATCATGTCCAATAAACTGAATTTCCCACGGGTGGACTCCAATCAAGTTGTATAAACATCTCAAGGATGATCAGTGGGAACAGGATGCACCTGAGCTCAATTTTGAGTATAATGACAAAGGCATGTGATTTTTTGTGAAGCGCTTTGAATACTCTCTGGATGCATGGTAGATGTGTTATTCTACCAATTTTTTACAGCAACAAAATATATTTTGTGCTTGATTATTCTTTTGGAGGGTGGAAAAGCAGTCAAAGTTCAATGTTTCAAACTTTATGAACAGAGTAAAATGAGGAGGTAGCATACAAACTATCTAAAAAGACTCCACAGTATACAATGGGTAGATACTTTAAACAAAGTCATGGTTGTATAAAACTAAAGGGCTCACAGTATTGTCCCAAGTATTTGTTGTTCTTTTCATTGGAACTAGACTGTAATTCTTGTAAAGAAATACAAGTAAATACATTAGTGTGCACTTTTTATCTAGCAAAAATTCATAAAATATATATTTTATATATATTATATATATATGAATATATATATATATATATATATTCAAATAATTGATATATAGAAATTCTGTTTGATATATATATATATATATATATATATATATATATAAATCTCAGAGATTTATAAATCTTATCTGATGACATGATGTTTCAATAAAACACTAAAATACAATTTAAACATGGAATACATACAAATAAAAAATACATTTTTGCTCTGTTGAGCATAACTTACAGACAGGAAAAGACCCCTATTGATTGTTTTTATGTTGTGGCAACCCTGGAGCTCGGGATAAGGTGATCCGGGGAAGATATTACAGATTCCCACTCCCTGGCTGGCTAATGAAGACCACAGCTGCACGTCGTCAGCCAATCAGGGCAAGACGCTGCATACAAGCTGGCCAGTAACAGGGGAGCAAGGAATAGAGCAACCATGGTGAGAACTGCATTGGACAACTAACGTGGCTTGTTTTATTCTTTCATCAGGCCTAGAGAACCACCAGCGAGACGGGGCCTTTCCTCTCCACCGAGGATTTTTTTATTAATTTTTTACTTTGGTTTTGTGTTTTTGCTTAATAAATGCCCTACCTGGGCTGAACTATCCCTGGTTGTGCTGTTTCCTTCGGTCATATGAGGTCAAAGCCTGAGTGAGCTCCCTGGTTACCACAATATACTGTATACACAGCCGTTACGTATGTAGACTGATGGAAAATATATCAACAAATGTGAAGCAACTGTACATTCCACAGCTAAGTCTTTCGAGAATGGACCTTCATCAAATTGCCATGGTTTATCAGAAGAGATCAAATCTGAAGCTATTTGGCGGCAAGAAAGAGGGTTCATAATTCCTCTCAGTGAGCATTAATCAAGAATACTATCAGACCAGGCCTCTGAAGAGGAAGGAGAGAGCAGCTCCAAGCGCCAAACCCAAGGAAAGAAAGAAGGCCATAATGGCACCTGCAGTCTCTGCCTCGTGATTAGGAACTTTCCTGTGAAGAGAAAGAACAAGGAACCGTCTTAGGGGTGGACCAGTCTTTTGTGGTTGTTTAAACATCCCGTTGTCAGTTATTTGTCCCAATGTATAAATGACACAGGGTTGTCATCTGACACTATTAGTTTTTTACTCATTACAATTTTAAGGAATATGGAAGTATTCATAAAATAAAAATGCTTGTGCTGATCAGTATGGGCATGAGGGGTATGAGACTGACTTGACTACACCTTCAATTATCAATATACGCGTTTACACTTAAAACAGACTTACTTTGGTCCAAAGCACATACAAAGACTGGCCAGGTATCCATTGGAGAAGGCAAAGAAGATCATAAAGACAATGAACCAGGCGTCATGCTCAAAATAAATTGGCAAGTTATAACGTGGCTGGACGTTACAAAGCATGAAAAGTGGCACAAAGACCACCCGGGCCACGATGAACAGAGGGAGCAGAATGCTGTCTTTCCCAGGCTAGAGGTGAAAAGGAAGACAGTAAAAATAAAATAATTTAACATTAAGTTCAGGTTAGGCTTGGTGAGAAAGTGTGAACAACACATTAATTATTTGAAAAAAAATAAATGTGTACAGTTTCATTTTTTTGACTTTACTGCCAATTTCACGTAGCCTGCTGAAGCTATTTGCTCAAGTTATTTAAAAAGCTTTGGCTCTAAAGGTAGGGTGTAAAACATTTAGCGTTAGGGTGAGGTCAACTGCCAGTTTAGTCATCACCATGAAACCGCTCATTCTTATTACCAGTAGTGGACTGGCCATCGGGAGCACCGGGACTGGGCTGGAGGGCCGCTTGCCTTATCATTTTTTTAAACCACTATTAAAAATGTCGGCAGAAGATTGAGCGACACGGTTGGCCAGCCCCCCTTTCCCCCAGGCTGGTTGGTCTATTCCAAATAAAGTCTATGCAGCCCTTAGCCCCGCCCCCTTTGTCTCGCTTACACACGAAAGTGACACTGACAGATCGAAAGCTAGCTAGTAGAGACTATAAAATGATGGAAACCAGGCTAAGAAACATAAAAGACATCACCTTCACAAGACAATTTCGCTCGCGTGCTGTGCGCGCTAGCATTAACTGTGGAACTCCCTAACTAGCATCACATCAAACACAGAATGTGCATGCATTAGTAGGGCAGCTGTGGTGGCGTATATACGGGGGCCGGTTCTGGTGGGCCGGTTTGGATAAAAGTCCAGGGTCCTATTTTTACTCCCAGTCCATCCCTACTTATTACCCTACCATATTGAGTTACTCACCCACATACACACTGCTGTGAGACTCCTCCCAGCCCAGTCACACAAGTTGAAGAGCAGAAAGCATGACACAGGAATAAAATACTTCTCTGAGAAGAAATAAAATATCAACATTTGAGACCAGACAGATAATGTACTGATATATAACTGTGGCATACAATAAACAGGTGGCAAGTTTATGCTACTCAGTATTTCACTACATACAATCACTCATCCGTTTGTACTTCATTCACTGTTGAATGTTATACAATACACATCACATGCACAGACAAAATAATTTACCCCAGGAGCCTCCCTTGGCGATGGATGACTTCACATCAGCAGTGACAGCAGGGAATGTGCCAATGGTTATGGTGAAGGCAAAGCACACAGCAAGAGCCAATACCCAGATCTACAAAACAGGTGTCAAGGATGAAGAGAGACCAGCTGAGCGCAACACTGAAATATATTTGTTTTTGCTCCACTTACATCAATTTCTATGAGACCCCTTTGAGCCTCAATTTTATTTTATCACCGTTATAGACATTTAACAAGGCATGACAGTACAAATCACATATATATTAATACATTTCACTTGAATCAGATTAGTGGTTGTGAAGTGGTTGCCTTGGACATTTACAAATATACTACTGTCAGTGTGACTTGAGTGAATTGGGTCTTAGCTAGCTACGGGGCAGACTTTGGAGTGTGTCCGCAAGTGTATGTCTGTGTTTCAGGGTACCTTTTTGAAAATGGCAGTGATAGAAACTTTTGGTTTTGCATTCTGCTCCACTGGTCTTGAGTCACCAGTATTCTCTAGGGGGGAGAAATGAATTGAAGCTTGTTAACTAGCTTCGGCGATGACAAGCTCAATTCCAAGTTTTCGCATAGATAAAGCTAAACTTGCATGTATTTATGTCACATAACTGTTTCAATTCAAGATCAAAATCTACTAAAGATTTTTTTCAAATCACTACTGCCAGGTTTACCCTTCTTGATCAAATCAATGTCTATATCTCTAGGCAGGCTGTCTCTGTTGCTTTCCTGGTAGTATTGGAAGAACTCCTAAAGACAAACACAAAATATGTTGCTATTATTAGCACCATGTTATTTAGTTACATTTATTTCTTTTTAATATTGCCTTTTAATAGCAGCAACAAAATCACATTCAAAGTCGTGTGTAGATTTTATACCATTTTTGGCAGGGCAACGTAGGATAGAATGGACAAAGAAATTACAGCACAGGCGGTTATGAAGTATCCAAAAGCGGCATCCTGTATTTCAGAGCCACCTACAGAAGCGTGGAGTAGGTAAGTACAACTAAGAATGTTTGTTTTGTATACTTGGTGTTTTTACACTTTTTAGAGCCTAAAACAGATATGAAGGTACTCACTTGCTATGGCACATATCATAGAGAAGGCTGCAAATGAGCCTGCAAGTCCCTGTCCACTCATGATGGGTGTAGTGTAGGAAGCAGGCAGTAAACCGGCCATGCCAAAGAGACTGCCTTGTAGGATGGCTCCAAACGCTGAAGACAAAATTAACTAAATGTTTTCTACCAAGATTGAACAAATTGGAGAGATGCATGGATATAAATGGTAAATAATTATTTCAAATGCCCTCAAAAAACTAGAGAAAAAGAGTAACTTACAGTTTATGATGCCAATCTTAATCATGGTCAAGGAGAAAAAGGAGAGGGGTGCAATTTCAACTTTCACAAGTATGGCCGTTATTAAAAATACAACCAAGATCACTGTTAAGCTGCCCATGACACGAAACATTTGTGGGATCCTGTAAGATGACAAGATAACAATCAGTGAGAAATGTCTTAAGAGAAGATTTAAGATTTTGATCCGAATCAGAATATGAAGCAGAAACCTTCATATTTTAACAGCAAAAAAAAAGATGAAAGAAAAACAACATGTACATTTTGTTCAAGTGATTCCTGGACTTACAAGCTATGCAGGAATGAGTTGAGGCAGGTGAACACTAGCAATGGCACCATAGAGCACAGGGTCATCACATTATTAAACTTTGCTTCCAAAACACTGCGAGTGTCGAAATTGCTCCCAGTTTCATTCACAAAAGGGTTTTCAATGTCAGAAGTGGCAGGTTCCTTCAGGCGACCAGTAAAATACTGTGGTAGTAAATAAACGTGGTAAAATATGAAGTGTTAACTTGTGCATTTACGAAATGTATATTTACAGTATTAATAGTTAATGAAAGTAGATCATAAAGTATAGGAATAGTAACTGTTCATACACAGTACCATGGTTGCAGTCATGAAGAAGTTCCATGGCAGTAAAGTGCCGATCCCCAACATGAAGAAAATCAGCCAGACAGCATTGTACCTGTTAAAGAGAGGGCAATTGAGCTAAGGTTATCAATCTGTTACAAATTGTGTTTACTCAACTAATGGCAACAGGCTATTGAGGATAAAAAGAATTTGATTGTCACTTACTTATCTTTAGGCACGTTAACAGCCATTATTTCATAGATGTAAATAATCACTTCCCTTCACAGCTTAAACACAAAACCCTAAAAAAAGAGTATAAACACAGAAAACATTTAATTGTTTTCACCATTTTGTTGACACAGGCTACAGTACTTGTTAATACAAATTACAGTGCTGGTCATGCAGGACTGTGTATGAAAGTGTCAAAGTGCATAAGTACAAAGTAAATTGTCAAACAAACTGCATTATGACATTAATGGAATTATAACTATGATGGGCTGTGAATATAAAAGAAAAACAAATGAGCAGTTGATTTCACTATCAGTGACAATTTCACAGCAAGTACATGTGCCAAATACTATACTTTCAAAAGATAAAGCCTTCAATTTTAAATTCAGCATTAAGAAAACCATCCAGCTTGACAGAAATGTATTTCAAAGAATGATCAATAAAAAAAATCTAATAACGAGAGACAAATTACTTACAGTGCAGGCTGACTGAATCAACTAGCCATCTATGTAACTAACAGACATGTGAAAGTTGATTCACCCCCCCCCCTCCCCTTCTAAGAACAAGCATGTGGTCTCCTCCCTTTCCCCAGCACATAGTTGGTAACTCTGTGCGTGTTTCTGCAGCTGATAGTGAGAAACTGGTACAATCTTGATGTCTGTTATGCCCCCAACCCTCAGCCCCTTTAACCCCTTTACATTGACAGATCACATGTGACTGACACTAGAAGTCAATTTAATGTCCATAGCTATGGCCTTGTTTTAATCACATCTAATGTTAAACTAAAGATGACATAACTTTAAGAGGTTGGTCTACTTATGACCAGTAAGTGACAGTGAGCAACCCAGTTATACAAAACAAAACCAGTTTCAGTCAGCAAGCAAACCCTGTTACAGTATGGAACCCTGGACTTGAAATGTTACATTACTTTCACTGACATTCGTAGGGTTGTTTAGTAACTTTATACAAATTAGATTTAAGTCCAACACAGGGCTGTTCTAAACAAAATAACCAAAATCGACATTATTTGCCTTTATAATTGCTGCAGAGAGTTTACATCTAACAAAATAAATAGGTAGGGATGTGACAGGTAATTTCTGTAATCTAATTTAAATAAATACAGGAGACAATCTATCTAGTCTTCCTTTATATTCATAATATTTAAATGTATTATGGTGTGCTTTGAGATGCAACTTTTAAAGGCACGATAGAAAACAAAGTTGTATTGTTATTATTTGTTAGTCTATTCTATGATTTAAATGACCACGGTAAACAAAAAGCAAATGTTTGAGCCTTAATCCACTCATACCTTGTATAGCCCAGTCCTATCTCCTAACCCTAAAAAGGAATGTGGGTCTGCAACTGTACCAAATAAAAAAATATATGTTTCCCACATTTCCTGGCACGCAACTGTAATGGATTTGTATCTAACCCATTTTTTAAGAAGTAGTAGTAATGTCGGACACAAGATTGCAGGTCCAGAAAGAGATTTCTGGCAGTTCTCAACAGTGGGAGAGCTGACAGAGGAACAAGCACCTTACCCTGAAAGACCTCCTAGCATACATAAAGGCATTTGTGTGGATAAGATCCCATGTGCAATCAGAAAGGAAGGAATTAGGGGGTTGATAAACTGTTTGGCAAAGACCTTTCCTACTGACAGCTGCTTTTGAGAAATACCAGTTGAGAACCCACAAATGCGCAGCCACACTCATGCACATAATACACACTTGGCTTAAGGATCAAGCAATTATTATTATTAGAGATACTATAGAAAAAGGCAAACCGCAGGTCATATTTTAAAGGATAAAGTATTTGTGGACTTTGAATCCTGAGGTCCGGGTAAGTCTTGTGGCAAAGAGAAAACAGAGGTGGACACCATGGGTTGGTGAACCTGAGGGGGTGGAGCGAGCAGGGGCGCCGGCAGGAATTTTGGGCCCCATGACAAAAAAATCGTATTGGGCCCCCTCTGCACAGCTGTTGTCACCACATCTCTACTAACTGTCCTATCAAAAGCTTTACATAACTCTAATTAAAGGCTTGCCACAGTTTTTTGTAGTTCAATACTAGTACTAGCACAATATTTACTGCTGGTGATTTGTACATGCAAGTCTGCATACAGTATGCAGTTCACATTTTGATGAAAGATTAAAAGCCAACATAATTTTTTTACAAAAACCATTTCATGCAGATACAGGGGGGTAAAAACAAAGAGAACATTAATTGTATTATTATATTTGAAATATATATACTTGATGATGGTTTATATAATGTATAATATAATTTTATATTAGGTTTTACTTATTTTTTGTGCCCATCAGTCAATAATTGTCCTAACTTTTCCCCCCTATACGGCACCCTGGGCGCGAGATTGGGAAAAGGCATTAGGGGTTCAGGGGCCTCATGTATAAACGTTGCGTACGCACAAAAAAAGTGTACGCTTGCGTACACTTGTTTTCACACACACTTTGTGATGTATAAAGATTTACTTGACGTGAGAATGTGCGGGCTGTCACAGAAACTTTTGAGCAGACGTGAGAATGTGCTGACCGTCCGCAAAGTCTTGTCTGGCTCTGTAACATGGCGAATTCTAACTGAAAAGTGCAGAGACTCACCAAACATTACAAAATAAAGTTTCCACTAGTACGTTTATGACGCTGACTATTCAAAAAAAATTAAGTTTGATCATTAATGTGGATGATCACATCAAAATGCCAAAACCCAAAACAGGAAATGCTATATAGCCTTCTGTTTATACCACCACCACTTAATAACTTCTGTTAAACTTGATGCTGTCAAACGAACAACAAAATCATGCTGTTACGATGCGCCACCACTCGTTTCTTAATTTAAAGTTTTATATCGGACCATTTCTTCTTAATTTCTGCCATGGTCCAGTTCTCTGAACCCAGAGCATCGATGGCCCTATAATAATAATGATAATTTTATTTGTAATGCACTTTACATTTAGCTAAATCTCAAAGTGCTGCAGGTTAAAAACAAGAAAGGGCCAAATAGTGACAGTTTTCCACTCTGCCGACTTTCTTTTGTCACTAATACTTGATGACAGGCCGCCAAACAGGACAAATTTTCTCGCCTCCACCTCTGTTGTCAGAACCTCGATCTCACAGTCACCGTATTTCTTCAAATAAACGCTGCGGCGTTTAACGTTCATTTTTGGTGCTGCGTTTCTTCGAGGGCGGCGTTTATTCGAAGAAATACGATAATTCAGACAACGAAATGACCTCAGGAGTGCATTTATAGTCTATCTGCATGTTGATTTTTGGGAGGAGGCAAGGCGGGGTCAGTGGCTCGTTCACGTGCGGTCAATCTCACGTTGATTGTGATTTATAAAGGAAAGGTGCGCAGGACTAGCCTGGTCCTAACCAGACCCTCGTGCATTTCATTTGTACAGAGGGTCTGGGATGTCTCGATTGACAAACGTTAACTTCCTTGAAGGCGGGTCCTCTGTTGAAGTTTATAACTATTGGATCTGCCCAGAGCCACTCTGATTTGCCATAACCAATCGCAAGCGTTCGCCTTAGCCAACTCCTTCACCACTACTGTAACGGAGCTAGCTGCCGTAGCTGGAAAATCAAACTTTACCCGAACCCCGTGGGGAGGGCCACAACATCATGGCCACCAAAAAAACTCAGCAAGGAATGTTCTTGCTCCAGCTTTAACCTATATTCGGCAGCGTTGCACAACCGCAGAATAGTTTCGCTCGCATCTTTCTCCGCCGCCGTTACTGAACTACTCAAACAAGTGCACGACATTAACGTCATCGTTTTCAGCCACTCCCTCTGTTCGCTTAGTGGACCTACAAAAAATGTGTTTCTGGAAACCGACTTCAGAACCGACATCCCAGACCTAATACAGAAGCAAAATCCAAATTGAGCGGAAGTACGTAGGAAGGCAGAGCCAGGCTAGTTGTGATCATCCCAGGCCAGTGTTTCTGGTGGGTAGTGACCCAAAAGTGGGTTGCGAGCTGGTATGGAGTGTGTCATGGACGTGTGCTTCTGCTCCGGCAAAAATAATGAGTCAGAGGCAATTTTCTGAGATTACCTTGACATCAAATTACAGATCAGGTTACAGTGGGTTGACACTGTGCTGAACTGTCCTAGCATTTTTTTTTTTTTACAGTTTACAGTGAATTTGTATGGCAACTATATTCTACACATTTTAAATAATGACTGCAGTCGTAGACAGACTATACCTCAAAAGTACGTAGTCCATAAACCCTCCCCATACAAGCAGTGTTCGTTGATCCCATCGATGATCAGATCAATCTACATGCTGTAATGATGCAGAGTGGCTTTGTAATCATATACCCTCAAAATTGACTTTACGTAACATCACTCAATAAGTATACTTACGGAAAGAAAAAATATTGCAGTATATTGGAAAATATCATGTGATATATTAGGCAACATATTTCCATATATGGGATTTAATATTTATATTTTATAATAGATTGCAACATATTGAACATGGATATATAATAAATCTGTTAAATATATCCCAATTTTGTATCCAATTTAATATTTAATTTAATACCACCATAATGTTTTCCGATTTATATGGGAAAATGTATTGGTAATATATGTAAAGATATAGTGTCGCATGTAAGTTTAATATAAAGTAGAATATATTTTTAATATATGTAAAAAAAATATTGCTGCAAGCAGCAATGGTGGATTGCGAAATACTAATTTGTGGCCACGAAATAGTAATTCGTTCCCACGAAATGCTAATGTTTGGCCACGAAATGCTTATGTATGGCCACGAAATGCTAATTCGTGGCCACGGAATACTATTTTGGGGATAACGATGTAGCCTAACTATATTGCGGGCAGTGTGGGGCACATATATACCCAGAGCCATCGGAGAGGGAACATATTTTATCAGGGAGGTGCTGGCGGGGGCTTAATGTTGCGGGGCGGCAGGGAGGAACTGGGAGTAAAAATTGTCCCTGGACTTTGATCCAGACCAGCCCACCAGAACTGGCCCCCATATACGCCACCACAACTGCCCTGCTAATGCAAGCATATTCTGTGTTCAATGTGATGCAAGTTTGGGAGTTCTATCCGCGCTCAAGCCAAAATCTTTTTGGCCTTTATTTGAGCGCAAAATAGTTGAGCTTCATGTAAAATAAACAGCCGTTTTTCAATTGGTAAAACCTTGTCTAGTGAAAGGGATTTTTTTGTCTCTTAATTTTTAAGCCCCACCCTACGTTTCTTAGCCTGATTTTCCACCGTTATTCTTCTCCCGGTGATCCCAATTGCCAGACTGCTACTGCGGAGCTGTGCCACGGTGGTGGATTTTTAAGTCATACCGTTTTAAATTCTCGTGCTGTCAGGGGACCCTCAGCACCCTTAGTTCCCGCGACCATGCCCAGAGCACGCTAAAGGTGCAGTCATGGACAGAGCTGATTTGATTGTATTGTATTTTAGGCAAGAGAATGACTGTGGTTGGTCTGAAGTGGGAGTCAGGTGGCTGAGCGGTTAAGGCATCGGGCTAGTAATCTGAAGGTTGCGAGTTCGATTCCCGGCCGGTGCATATGACGTTGTGTCCTTGGGCAAGGCACTTCACCCTACTTGCCTCGGGGAGAATGTCCCTGTACTTAGTGTAAGTCGCTCTGGATAAGAGCGTCTGCTAAATGACTAAATGTAAATGTAAGTTTGATATTCAACAGATATTCTGACACCCAGTATTGTATTATTTTAACCGGTGTTGGCACCGCTACGACCGGTGTTATGTCCCAACTGGTTCCCAATTTAACTGGTTCCCCAGCTGTGCGTGCACCTATCAGTCTGCCTCTATCGCCAGATTCGTCACAAATTCACAAACATATTACTGGCGATTTTCAAGTCGGATCTCATATTTGCTGCAACAAAATAAAACATTTGCAGACTCGCATGAAGTGGGATTCGATCGCACCAGAGCAAAAACATGTGCACACTAAAGTCGGTTGATTTACACCACAAGCTATACCAGCTCTGAAAAATTACCTGAACGGTTACATATTTGTTAACTACGTTGGCCTTCGGGTAACATTTTGATTTGGCTTCTTCTGAATCAACTGGTTCCCATAGACACTACCCAAATGTGGGATACTCATCACGTATTTGGAGTTGTCTCAAGGCAATAGCCATATTAACCACGATATCACAGACCCTTAATGAAACCACATATCTTTTGGGGTTACTTGGTTTGGGGTTTATCCAAAACAGCTGGTTGGTTACCTGTTAGGGTTACCTTGCCATGATTATCAGAAGTAGGATCATATCTGTGCCCACGTTTCTATATCATGCTTCGCAATATGTGGTTTCATTAAGGGTCTGTGATATCGTGGTTAATATGGCTATTGCCTCCAAACAACCCCAAATACGTTATTAGTAGTGCTGTCAAACGATTAAAATATTTAATCGCGATTAATCGCATTAATGTCATAGTTAACTCGCGATTCTATTCTAAATGGCCCTTGATTTATTTTTGTCCCATTCTTTTTTCAAATTTTAATGCTCTTATCAACGTGGAAAAGTGGTTCGGATTGCTTCGTGCAAATATTTTTTGTTATTGAAAACAACATTGCAATCGCCTGGCTTTGACGAGGGGGCGGAGAATTTGCATCATCTGTGTGCTTGGCCATCAAGTGGTATTTCAGACTGGACGTGCTGCAATGATAGCTCATTTTACAACGACAAAACACACAGATCACTTTGGTCTTGTCAATGGAACCATTTGGCAACTTTTTAAAAGTAAACTTTCCATTCAGAATCTTATTGGCATCCATTTCGGCGTCTCGCGCTCGCCATCCTCTCAAAACGTAAAGTTAACCTACTACCAGAGAATGTCTCATATCCGTAAACGGGCTCTGCTACTACGCTTTAGCCGGATCACAAGCCAAACAAGTGTGTGGCGTGCCTGTTGTTTTGTTTCCGGTCTAGCTAGATCCGGTGTGGTGTTGTAGTTTTTCTAACTTCAGTAGTTGTTGCAACAGCATGTGAAAAAAAACTACAAAGTTTGCTAGGCCAAAAAGAGCGTTAATCGCCCGATAAAAAAATTGACGTCGTTAATTTGGGTTTGCGTTAACGCCGTTAATAACGCGTTAAACTGACAGCACTAGTTATTAGTAGTCTACATTCGGGTAGTGTCTATGGGAACCAGTTGATTCAGAAGAAGCCAAATCAAAATGTTACCCGAAGGCCAACGTAGTTAACGAATACGTAACCGTTCAGGTAATTTTTCAGAGCTGGTATAGCTCGTGGTGTAAATCAACTGACTTTTGTGAGCACATGTTTTTGCTCTGGTGCGATCGAATCCCACTTCATGCGAGCCTGCAAATGTTTTATTTTGTCTCCATTTATTTGGTCGCGAATGGTAGTCCAATGTAGTGTGCACGTAGCCCATAGGCCTACTTTCATATTTGCCGCAGCAAATATGAGATCTGACTTGAAAATCGCCAGTAATATGTTTGTGAATTTGTGACGAATCTGGCGATAGAGGCAGACTGATAGGTGCACGCACAGCTGGGGAACCAGTTAAATTGGGAACCAGTTTGCAGGGATGCAAACGGCGCGCTTTTCGGCTTTAACTGTCTATGGCGAGGTGACTCAATAGGCAGATCCGGACCTAGACGCAAGTTTTCATTAGTGCGTGATTTTGTGCTATAGATAGCCTACATATTTTTCCTACTAGATGTGCTTTATATCTTCCGTGTCCAATCTAAAGCTCCATCAGGAGCTGTAATAACTGTAATTACCATGACAACTCACTCACTCAATGTTGGCCGCAACCTCTGTGGGTCACGTAGGTTGTGTGTGTCATTCGCAAAAACGCAGGCTCATCAATTTGGCTAGCAATGGCTAGCAATTTCGCCAACAAATGCCAAGAAATAGGTTGCAGCAGTTTGTTTTTTGACTACACTTGTCAAATCCGCTAATGCGACTGAGCTCGAATAGCTTCGGCGACTTTTTATAGTACAAAATCGCTATAATTAAAAAGGAGATGCAGTCTTTCGACAGACCATCCAATCATCAAGCAGAAACCCTGCGTGCGTTACGCTGAGCGTCCGTGGGAGGGACATAATTGCAGCATTTATCCAATGACCGTAGAGTTTCGAAACCTAAAAAATCTGTTCAAAGCAGCACCATTCAAGTCCCTGCACGCTGGGCTTCAACAGAGAAATGCACTGTGATGCTATGGGAAAGTATGAGAAGGAAATCGAGTCAGTCGACCTGCTACTAATATGTATCTGATTCTGAACGAACGCGTCTTCGAGATGAACGTGTTCTAACACATTTAAAATGTTAACACAATAGTAAATATTTGACAATATTTTTTTTTTTTACATTTTAGGGGAAGCCGAGCTTCCCCTGCAGTCTTAAAGAAATCGCCTACTGTCATGGATTTCATTGGGAAGGTGACCATACACAGCTTGTGGCAAGTAGAACAAACTACCTCTCAAAAGTAAGAAACTACAGGCCTTGTGGTGAGGCCTTGTGGTGAGGGGCCATTCCCAGGCTGCTACGCAGCTGAAGGAGTTGGCTAGGATCATCAACATTTAGTGCCCTTAGAGGTGGCCAGGAAGAATTGGAAGAAGGAGTAAAACCAGAAGAAGTGCTAGATCAGGGGTGGCCAACCCTGGTCCTTGATAGCCTCAGTCCTGCATGTTTTAGATGTTTCCCTGCTCCAGCACACCTGATTCAAATAAACGGTCATTCTCAGGCTTGGATAACGACCATTCATTTGAATCAGGTGTGCTGGAGCAGGGAAAAATCTAAGACATGCAGGACAGAGGCTCTCGAGGACCAGGGTTGGCCACCCCTGTGCTAGATAGTTTAATAAGAGTTTATGTCTCTGAAAAAAAAATGAAATTGAATATTACAAATTAGTGGGCCAGGGATGTCAGGGGTTGGTGGCAATGTACGTATATGGATATTTGCCGCGGGGCGAGGGCTGAAATTACTTCTCTCTTTTTTGA
The DNA here is from genome assembly GCF_021917145.1 of Hypomesus transpacificus. Taxonomy (NCBI): domain Eukaryota; kingdom Metazoa; phylum Chordata; class Actinopteri; order Osmeriformes; family Osmeridae; genus Hypomesus; species Hypomesus transpacificus. The sequence continues at coordinate 7,613,521 of NC_061080.1, forward strand.
TGTGTTTGCATCCCTGGGATTATAGGTCACATGACCAAAAAGCTATTGAAGTTTCTGGCAGCGCAAAATGACGCTGTGTCCTTGGGCAAGGCAATTCATATATTGCAATATATGGAAAACGGCAATCATTTGTATATTCTGCAATGTATTTCAATATATTGAACGAATATATATTATAGTCTATAATATATTTATCGTCAATATATTATCCCATGTATTTCCATATATGATATATTAGAATATGTGATAGAAATTAATATGTTACAATATATTTCAAGTCATATATTGGTGAATATATTTTTCTTCCGTAAGGGTTGGCTTGGTTCATGTCAAGTATGACACATGATCAATACAGGTATGTGTTCTTCGACTGGTCAACACGCAGTTCAAATGATAAACTCTATGTAGGCTAAAAATGTTTTAAGCTATGTTCAAGTTAAACTCTTTTTGTAAAATAATTTAAATGATAACCTTGACTGACAGGAAAGAATAAAGTACATCTGAAATATACATTTAAAGCACATCATTGATGTTTTTCTTTTTACATAATTTAGGACACAAGTGCCTTGTATGACGCTTTGTGAGAAGTTTCCCCATCACTTTGCCTTTCACATCTTAATAAAGACAAAATAAAGCTTTCTTGTAGAAGTTCATTTTTTACTATTGCATGCCAAGGCAATTTGATGGGGAAATATCTTTGAAAATGATACAGTAAGACACCTTTGTGTAAAAAAGGAACACATGATGTCAGTACTTCAATTATATGATGTAAAGGAAGATTTCAGATTTCTACAACTTTGGAATACTTTGCAAATCAATAAAGGTTATCATTTAAGTGTTTCTAAGAAAGAGTGCATTACCACAGCATTAATCTAACTTGGACACAACAAAAATAAGAATAAGTTCTTATTTTATTGTAAACAAACTCAAAATAGCATCAGTGTTTCCCACACATAGACTAATTTGTGGCGATGTGCCACAAAATCAACACCGGCCGCCACATATTGCGCTTTTTTATCGCTATTTAGGTTTAAACACGCAGCGTATTCGTTCAGCTGCATTTCCTTTCCCCTGCTCTCCCTCCGTCTCTCTGTCACTCATGCGTCTTTCTCACATATGCACACAGTCACAACGTCAGCACACATTAGCAACAATGCATACATACGCCATTCTAGTAAGACCGACAGCTATATCAGCGAGCCTTAAGTCGAGCTAAAAGTCGAGGAAAGTTGAGGCTACTTTTCGCTAGGTACCTTACTCGAAGGTTCCCCTTCATTCTTTTAGTGAGAAGTCTCAGGAGCTAGCTACTTACCCAGCATCATGGAGCCGACCAGTTAAATAGCTGTTTAGCACTAGCGTTGCTACATGCATAATGCAGAAATGATATATTAGTTGTTGTTAATTTTGTGAAGGTGTGAATCTTTTTGGATTGATATTTAATGTAACAAATTATTAACAAATTAACTGTGTGACGAATTATTAACGAAGGAATTATTACGACCCCCCCTACGGTCGGACAACCCCAACCCACCCCCCCCCCCCTCCCCGCCACAACTAGATTTCTAATCTGTGGGAAACACTGTTAGCTTGATGTAGTTTGTCATTGCTTAAAGACCAAGTTAATGTAGATTCAAGATACACGTTCAAGAAACATCTTGGAATGCATTCAAAGGAGAAATCACTCAATTGTTCTCTGTCAGCAATCAACCCTTTCAAAACAAAGATGTCAACAAAAGATGTCAGCAGTGCCAACACCTCAGAGCAGACCGCTAAAGAGTTTCTTCACATTGTTTCATGTGTTCCTGTAAAATACAACACCTGGAAACTGCGTTAGGGCATTGTATGCTTTTCCCAGACACACAATCAACTGTTGTTTACAACAAGCTGGCAACAGTCTTGAACAGACTCACAGATTAGCTCAGTGGTCCATATGTACAGTATATGTGACCAGTTAAGGTTTGTAAAAAATTGTTTCATGACGTAAATAACAGTAGACCACATAACTACAGGGTGGTACAGTAACAGATGCATTTGCTGACTAATGAAATTAACCTTTTGGTACATTTGACAAGTTATCGTTTATGTGTCTGATTGTTTGAATTTAATTTTTGAGATTTTTCACAGACAATAGCTAGTCATGTAAGACAGTTTTGTGTAATAATATGTAGGTTTATATAATACATTTACATTTATTCATTCAGCAGACGCTTTTATCCAAAGCGACTTCCAAGAGAGAACTTTACAAAAGTGCATAGGTCACTGATCATAACAACGAGATAGGAACAAACATTGCAGGTAGCCAAAACATGTGCCATACGCATGCCATACATTGTGAAAAACCAAATCAGTGCCAAAGGGAAGAACCATAAGAGCATGTAGTTATTATGAGTGCTGTGGTATATTATAAACATAGTGACTGTCAAAATGTCTGGTGTGGATAAAGGTTACTCCATCTTAAGGGTTAAAAAGATACTAGTACTAACTAGACTACTAAAAATTACATCACAAACATGTGAGTGGCTTGTGAGGCTTGCTGAGGGTGCACTAAAAAGAGGAACTGAAATGAAGATATTCAATAGGATTTTTTTCTCTCTATTCAAATAATGTTTCTTGCTTGTATGACAACCCATACGTTTGTATTTTGTAAAATTACCACATTCAATGCAACAAAGGCCTACACTTATGTAAACTAGGCCTAGAGAAAAAGTATCCTGCTATAACATTAAAAAAAGTCATAGGTCAGGTAACACCTTTCCCTGTATCCTATGTGAAACCTCACAGTGGAGAGAACACTTTGTCGCCACAGTTTTCAGTTTCCCTACCAAAAATTTGACATGGCAGTGTTACAGCTAGAACAGTTTTAAGAAAACCATGGTAAAACCATGAGAACAGTTTCAAGAAAACCGTGGTGAAACCATGAGAATGACAAGAAATAACTTCCTTTACTGCATAAAGCAACACTTAAATGTCACACCATGTCTATGCATAATCTTTTTTCAACAAACATAAATGTATGCTTGTAGTTGCACTTTTTTCACAAGATTTGCCTATTGTGCTTTGAAAAGCACCCAATAATAACAATGTACTCAAAACCGACAATTTATTATTTCCAAAAACAAACCTGCAATTAATTTAATCAGTAACAATAGCGGACAACAACACAGGAAATCCTACCTAAAATGTTGCATTGTTGATATGTAGATAACATGCTTATCATTCCAAATAGAGCGTCAAGATCACAGAATTTTCTATATTTGAGAAAATGAGTTTGATGTTGTTAACTTGATTGTATGGAAGTTTTCAGTGCCTAGTCTATTTGAACAGTTTGCATCTCACCTGCTGACACATTTAAATCATTGAGATTTCTTCTGTCTGTTTGTCTATCCTTGACACAAACGGTCAAATGTTACCATCCTAATCCTTATTTGTAAACTACATAGACCCTTCTGAGACAATAAGTTCCTGGACTAGTTCTTGGAGAAGTCATAGCTGCTTGTCCTGCAGTTCCTATATGGCGTAATTTATTATGCCTGTACTAGACTCTTTTTACACAAGCATGTCACTCCCTGCCCCCCCCCCCCCCCGACAAAGTGTAATTTAATTTCAATGACTTTAATTGCGTTCAATGACTATTTTCAGACTCGAAAAGTATAAATGACTCCTGACTTTTGTATTAACCTAGGTTAAAATCAAGCTATACAATTTAAATTTTATAGGTTTTCTGTTTTTTAAGTCATTTCTAGAAACCTAATCCAAAAGGATAAGCAAGAATATCTGAATCAAACGAACACATTGAAGCGTGTCTGAAGTGTGACATATGGAATGTGTTATGATCTCCAGACATTGGATTTTTGTTCAATCTCCATTCACAGCATTCTGTTTGTGCAGGAATCATTAACTGAATTGATACAATTATTGGCAATCACTATATACGCATGCTGTGAGCACTCTACCTATGATGTAAATAGCACTGATTGACAGGACATAATATTGCATTTAACTTTATAGCACTGTATTGTGCAGTGCTATGAAAACATTGTGCAGTATTAAAGTGCATTTATAGGGCACTCCCTCATCCTGAAGTGCTATTATCAATATGACATACTTAACTTCATAACTACACAAACGTGCCATATTATTTCAGATATATCACAGATATTGTCTATATCGATAGTCTTTATAAATTCACTGACAATTCAAACAGGACAGTCACAGGGCACAGTTCAAGGTACATTTAACAATATGGATCGGTGTCATTTTTTCTTACCTAAATTATTTAGGAGTTTTTAGTCACAAATAATACGGATCCATACACATAAAACATTTGACAATGGTTGGCAAACATGTACTTCCTGGTCTTTTTCAATACAGAAAACTGTTTGTTCAAAAAAGTAACCTATTTAGTGTTTGAGAGATGTAGGCTGTCTAAACATGGTACACAAATGGGACAACCGACCCCTAAAAGACTCATTATTTCATTGAAAATAAATAGGAAAAACTCACTTGTCTCAAGAGGTAGTCAGCACTATGTCCCCTGCGAAAAATGTCTCAACCAGAGAAGTTCAAAGACCATGGGGACCTTATCTGAAAATCCTCTGGGTTCAACTCTGTTCAGTGGGAGTGGTAAAAAGGAAAAACAACATCCACAAACCTTTACCTACTATAGGTTTCCTTCATTTGGACTGCAAGGTCAATAATTTCAGCTTTGCTGCACATTTTCTGCGTGGTTCTGTCATATACTTAAAAGACACATGCTTTTAACCTTCAAATCACAAACTAAACTAAATGTGTCCATTGTAACTTTTAAAGTTAAATTTTGAGACTATCTGTCAAAGTAAAAGTCATTATAACAATGAGTCCATCAACTGTAAATTATTAAGATTTGGACACTGGATTTTCACCGGACTTAAATTATGTTTAATTGTGTCACTTTCATTCACAGGAACTTTGGTATGCCTGTGCAGTAGGTTACTAGTCTACTTATTGTATTGATCATATCCTGGTAAGACAGGTTCTGAGTCAAACTGGAGCATTCTAATCAAGAAGAATTATATTTCTCACATGCAAAATGTAATGGTAATGTAAGAGAGATATTTTTCAAATGCTATAGTGGTGATTTGATCCTGGGTCCTCTGGATTTGCATTCAAATGCCATATACACATTTACACAAATATTAGGATAGTATATAGTAAGTAAAAGTATTGTTTTTTTACACAAATACTACTGCATACACAGCCGTAAATAGGCTGAAACAGATTATCATGGGCCTAAAGTGTTCAACTCTAGCAATGTTTCCATGGTTAGTGCCACAAAACGGTCTGTATTTTTACCAGACACAGTACAAAAACCATATCCTGCTATAACAGGACTGAGATAGACATGGATAGTTTTTAACGCCATACAAGTATACACTTTACAATGTATTGTAGATGATAGACATCCAGTACAATATGTTATTTTAATTGGACGGAAAGATACAATCACATTGTAAAGTAGTGTCAGATTGCATTTAATACATGTTTACATTGATAAACATATGAATAAATTTATATTTTTGTGTTTGTGTTTGTATTATTTTTTTCAGAGGAAAACAGAATATAAAAAAATCAATAGTTGATTCACATGCCAGAGATACACACTGTGTTAACTGTCACTCTCCAGGCATAATCAACCAAGAAAGAGAACAGCCCTCTTTCCTCAACTGTACTAACAGATTTCCTCTTTAGTGGACCTGCTGCACTAGTCATTCAATAGCACACGTGCTCCCAGTTTAATTAGTGTATCAGTGATTTATTACTCTCCCCCACCCATCCAATTCCGCGTTTTCAAAGTCAAGCCATCAACTTCATAGTTAGAGGTAGAACTCTGTGGACTTTTGAACTTAGTTTTGGCACATTGCTAAAGGACACCTTAGGGAGATTGTAAAGATAACCATCCTCATCAGTGGGGCCATGTTATATTTTAAAGGGGCAATTGACTGCAAAACCGATTTTACCTTGTCATTGTTGAAAAACGACAGTTCGGAGGGTAAACTGAACATACCGTGAATATCAAAGTCTATTGACACCTCTTTCCTATTCAAATCTCAAAAAGAAAAAATTTGCCTGTAAAACGCTAGCTTTTCAACAAAGCCACCGGTCCTACGTAGGACCGGTGATCGCCCTCTTATTGGCTCTGGTCTGTATCTTTGTCACGCCCCAGAATTTACATCCAGACCAGCCAGGGCGATACTAGTTTAGCTGCGCGCTGCTCTGTGTAGGCTACTTATAAGGAATTACAAAGAAGAACGTTTTGAATTATAACAAGGATATTGATTATGGACCACGGTCGTAAATGCTGTGTTCCAGGCTGTACAGGGAAGGCTAACACTTACAGTCTTCCCAAGGAGCCAAACATTCAACAGGCATGGCTGCTGTTGTCTATGAGAAGATCCAGGCGAAGTTCGACACTCAATCATTCATTTGCTCTGAACATTTCACCCAAGACAGTTTTGACAACCTTGGACAATTTCAAGCAGGATATGCTAGGAAGCTGAACCTGGAAAGAGGTGCTGTTCCAACCGTATGCTCATTGCAACCGCAAGCTATAAGGACAGTAAGATGTTGTGCTAACAGTTATTAGCAATGCTAACGTTTCCTGTATATAGCATACCAGGTAGAATGCTAAATACGTTTCTACACACATCAAATGACTCTAGCTAGACTAGCTGTAGTCGGCATTAGAAGGGAAGCTTCCGAAAAATAGCCAGAAAACGAACTGCTGTCTGGCTTATTGCTAACGCCTGTCTAGATAATCTATTTGAAAGAACTGGAGAAAGGCAGGTTTTAGATACAGGATACATTAGCATTGCTAGTAACTGTTACTAGTAACACCTAGACTGTAGGCATGTAAACAAGTTTAGCTTGCTAGTTAACGCAAGAGCATGTGATAATTTAGCCTAGTTTATTGGCAATGGGGCTAACGTTGATTCATGTTCCTGACTGTGTTTCATTCAAATAAATAACCTGTGTAATGAAAATCTACAATTCACGATGCATGTTTGTCCAGATCTTTGTCATGTTATTTTACAGCAAGATATCTAGAGCTAGCCTAGCTAGCTAACTGAAGCCGAGTAGAATCACGATTGCAACAACGTTTGGTTGCTAAGCTGTAGCCTAATGTTCTACCCACCTAAGTCAATCCAGTTTGCTTCAACAACAGAAGTGGAAACAAGTAATGTTATCATTTCAAATGTTATATAGTCAATCTGTTGAAAACAGTGTTGTGTAGACACAATAGATTTATTTGCGCGTTTTTATTTCAAGTCTCCAACTTCAGTGTTTCAGCGAGTGCTGCTGTTGGCCGTGTTGCGTTTTTGCTCCCAGCTTCACTCGTTGATAACCAACCAATCAGCGCGCAGCTTATCTAAATATTAATGAGCATACCATAAAAGGAGAAAAGCTAGTGTTTTTTCCCGGGAACATTTCAGACGATCTGTAAGAGGCCATAGAACAGCACCCGGGCCATTTTCAACCCAACCAATGTTACATACCCTATTCGGAGACCTTAAGGAACAGTGTGAAATACCCCAAAAAAACAGTCAATTGCCCCTTTAAGTGCTTTGAAACATTCCACAGAAAACAAGATCCAGAAACCATCTAAATGTATGTTTATGGCTGTGTCTAATTGCTTTACAGATAGGGTGGTGAAAAAGGAAGTAAAGTCTGTACACCTCCCTTCCGTATAGTTAGAGAATAGAGCTAATGTAGTGTTTTTATTTTTTGTCATAATCTTTTTTGTGTTTCTCTATCTCTCTTTCTGAGCTAATTTCCTCCAAAGGTTGTCCTGTGAAGACCTGACCTGGCCATGGACAGATGGTATGAACCATACATGACTTGCCATGTCCTTCCTGCCTTTGTTCCAAATCAATATGAAGAAGAAAAAAAAACATACACACAGACAACTATTCAAATGTACAAGACAGGCAGTAGTTAAAGCCATCACAATGACTGTAATCATTGTAATTGGTAATTGTATTAATTAATATACCTTGTCCTTGACACTAAATTGGCGCTAAATAATTGTCAATACTAGGGATATTCATGCATTGTGCATCCAACAATTCAGCTGACTTTGAAAGTAATGTTGGACCTGACAGCAGGGGGCAGCAGCCCACAAAACGTTCTACGACAACGGTTCTACTCCCTACATTCTCCCCACGTTATGTGAGGTGTTGACTCAGTTACATGGACCGGAAAGCAGGGGATTGATTATAGGTGATCCATGCTATAAACGTAAATGGGAGGGGACAGGAGCACATTTCAGGGAAGATGGATATTTGAACTTTTTCTTTTACTGCCCATTTGGTTTGTATATCTAAATATTAATGAAGTGGACATGACTTCCACTTCATTATCCTCATCTGAAATTATTTATAGAATGATCATTTGAACATGCTAATTAACCAACAATCCACCTTTTCCCCCCCAATGCTTAAAATGCTTTAATTCTCGCGTGTCATAATCGGTAATGGGTCAGCACAGTGTGTTCTAGGACAAGTTAGTTGTATTTTGCCATGATGTGACAGCTCTGTGCCCACCCTGGGCACCACCATCTGGAAATGTCAAAGTGTCACTCAATTCAATGACTCTCCTCCAGGAACCTTGAAACATCCAACGGGATGCTGTGACACACAGGCTGCCATTTTGTGACACTTCCCCTCAAGTCTTGCGTGAGGCCAATTTCTGAATGTGATCATAACATTTGATAGAATGTAAGAGAAAATGATATAGGCAGATGATGAAACTAATGTTTACTGATCACCTTTTATGACAATGCTGCATGTGTTAACTTTTTATGTGGGTAAAGCTATTCATACAATGTGCTTTAACTGAGGGTTTTAACTAGAAACTAAGGCACAATTAAGTCATCTACAGATTCCTGGACCATTGAGTGTCATTTCACTGTTCTGTGGACTTGCTCCATTTATTACAAGCAGGAAGCGAAATGTGATTGAACGAGTGCACAGATCAGATACAAAGCATGATTCGACACAATATGCTGATGGAACACCACATGCATGTTGTTTGACACCTTGAGTCTGTTGCATTAGAACTTTGACAACCACACAGCAAAGCTTTCTGAACTTACAGTATTTTAGTATAGGAACTTGATGAAAATGTGTCTAGTGTGATCATTCAACTCTAACATACTTTAAGTATTGTAATGTATCTCTGTACCCCCCATCTGGCATATATTCAGGTTAAGTTATGTACTTCCTCTATCTTTAATCTTGCTCTTTATCCTTCCTTCCCTTAGGACTTCCTTCCTTCCTACAGTAATTAGTTTCACTCTATTTCTAATTGATTAATTATTTTCAACATTATTACCGTATTTTACAGAGTATGTCGCATCAGTCAAAAAATGTATCATGAAGAGGAAAAAAACATTTAATCGCACTGAACTATAAATCACATTTATTTAGAAATGTATTTCACAAAATCCAAGACCAAGAACAGACATTTTATCTGGAAAGGCAAGTTATTCAACTACACAATAGCACGCAGAACAAGAGCCTGAATAGGTGTCCGGTATGTTAACGTAACATATTAACAGTTATTTAGCTACATGATAACATAATGAACATACCTGGAAAGCTGAATAGGCTAAATTAACATAACAAGATACCGAGTCCAACAAGCAAGTAACCGGTAAGCAGTGTTGGGGTAGTTACTCAAAAAAAGAAAAATATTTCTAGTTATTACTAGTTACTTTTTTTAAAGTAATGCTTTACTTTACAAGATTACTCACTGCGGAAAGTAACTAGTTACACTACTTTACATTACTTTTGGATTACTCCGTAACATCACCTGAGATGCACTTGCCAAATAACAATATATGTACCATATATGTGCCCAAATCAATTCAAATTCTTATTATAATGAGGACAGATCTCTCTTATCCTTTTTAATACCACAAAGCTGACAAAAAGTAGTTAACATCAACCTAAAAGTTGTCAAACATAACAAGGCTACAGTACTGGCAGTAAGCAAAATGTCTCAAAATAAAATAACGCTTAAAACAATAAATGGCAACATTTCCTCTACTATGTATGCTGCTACAAGCCTGTTTATCTCTGCTTTGGTAACCTGCTGTTGAAAGTTGTGGTATGCGGTGTGGCTGGTGTCAACAACAATTGCAACGGCAACCTTTTATCAACGTCAGCGTCACTCAGGGTCTGTTGAACTCGTTGGTTCATGTCAGTAAGTATGAATTAACATTTAAAACATGTTAAATTATATGTATTTTGATAAGTCTCTCCTGACTATAAGTCGCAGGACCAGCTCCAGCTAAAATATGAAAAACAGCGTGAGTATAGTGTGGAAAATACGGTAATTAACTTGATTAACGTGATAAATTAATCAGTCGTGACAATTGTCATTTTGTTTATTAACCATTTCATTACCATAAGGAGCACTAAAGACAGACATTTTTTCTCATAGAAGTGATCAAGATGGAAATACAACATGTAGATGTAGCAATCACTGGGAAAAGGTGAAATATGTTGACATAATTAATTTAATAAACAAATAAACAAACAAGCAACCATACTGTTGGAAGAGCTACATAAATACAATATTAGAATATGGAAGGTTTGCTGGTCAAATTACTTTATTGTTTTAGCCCATAGTACTCATCAATTCAAGATGATTATGGTAATTTAGTTACATTTTACAACGCTTTAGCTGCTTCATGACATGTATATAGTAGTATATGGAATAGTATACAACAATTACAGTTTAATATTGGCTGGTTTTGCTATTTTTCCCACTTCAGACATCTCAGAGTCTGAAAAAGCTTTTGTCATAACACAAAACAACAAAATGTAAGATCCTTATTGTATCCTTACCCTTTAACTTTATGGACCTACCAGAGGGAAATTATTGACTAACTTATCTACTAAGATCTCATCACCAGTTTGTTGTGAAGATAGCTCATTCTGAATGGATACCTCTGAAAAGGAGGGATCTTCCAAACTAGTGGGCAGAATATGTAGTCAGTGTTGCTTTTAGTATCTAGGCTGTCTAGATAATCTTTTCAAGATAATTTCAAGAAGGGTACATTGTCCACTGTTTGTCCACCTCTCCAGTTTCTTACCTCCTCTTCCCTGACAGAACGGAATTTAAGTATTTCTTTACAGCCATCTCTTTTCGAAAGCGGCTGTAGTTGTCGGTAAAAACTGCGTCGGAGTGGCGCTTCACTGGCAATTGTTCTTCAGTGAGGTCCATACTGCAGAGGAGAAAATAATCTTGGTAAACAAAAATATTCAGCCTGGACATAAATTCATTATTTGTTGACCCTGAGTCAGTGTCTGTAGAACTTCTTTTTAACTCCTTATATACATTGAGTTATTATATAGATGCTCTTATCGACTCCTTGACGTGAGACAAATAGCTACATTAAGATTGATAAATATGCATACACATACACAGTTGTGTGAACCATTTTACTTTCTGAGGAAATGTCAAAATAATTGATCCAATTATGTTTTTTACATAAATGAAAATATTTCTACCAAGTGACTACCAAGTCCCATTCTCTGGAGTTTCTAAACCTCACACTACCTCCTTTCACTTGAAATGACACGTGGTAATTTATTTTGATGTTTTCTGGGTGCACATATACCTTAATCGTTTTGCAATCAATGATTCAAGGTAGTCTTTAGCTGAAAGCTGCCCTAAAAGTTTGCTGTATCCACTTGTAAAAAGTCCATCTGCGTGCCTTGCTGGTCTATAAAAATAAGAATAAATGTCTTAATTTGTGAACTTAATAAATCACAAATTCACATAAAAAAAACAGCCACTCAAAACTAAAATCCATTGCAGTTTCCTGCAGAACATTTGTGAGTTATGGTGGTATGGGTGGGGTTTGCTGGGGGGGGGGGGGGGTGCGATTGACTAATGCGTTCTGCAGAGAAGGGACACTGGCGTTGGTCACGGTTTTGAATGAAAGGGAGGAAGAAAACAGGATGGCGGATATCGCCATTAAAAAACTAAACGGACTACGTAGTTAAGGCGGCAGGCGTGTGTTTCTTCGGCGGCCGCCTTAACTGAAAAATGCTTTGAAATGAATGAATAAAAGTGTTTGTCAGACAGTAAAAAAATTTCAACTCTTAGGCTACTGACCTAAAAAATGAAGAAATCTGACATTTGGTTAATCAAATTCCCAATGAGATCCATTTATCTTATTGCATGTGCATTTGAATTGATATCCAGAGATTTTAAATAAACTTACCTTGCAATATTTGTTATGCCGTAAATAAGTTTTAGGTCCTCCATGTTGTGTACTGAGGGACTCTCGTTCCAGTCTACATCATCATCTGCATCAACTGTTCGAGATCTACACATACAAACATTTTTATTGCAGAAAAGCCACAAAATATCATTGACAGCAATGCCATATTCAAAATTGATTTAATATAATAATTGTTTTGGGTGAATTAAACACATTTGTAACCTACTACTGATACCAGGATGGCATACAATACTAGTACTTCATCATTAACCTGTTGTGCATGTTGTATTTCATTGTACTTGTTGCTGCACTGTCTTGTAACAGCCCACATCCGCGAAATTATATTATTAAGATGGGATATCAAGTTGTCTGATATTGTATTGTCTAACACCTATAATACAGATGTATACGATACTGAATTGTGTAATTCGAGTACCTGATTATTTGCTGAAGCTACAGCATTGGTTATTTCTGCATCGCTTGGGATAAAAATGTCAGCTACATTTAGTAATGTAATGCATATTACATAAAGCTGTTTTTACCTTTTTTTTATCACAGCAATCAGTCCTTTTGGGGTAAAGGGCAGATCAACATTATGTATAGTATTGCTAAAGTAATATTACAGATACTACCTGGATAAATATGTAGCAACGGCCGGAAGACAAGTCGTCCGGTAGAAAAGCACACAACAAAATGCTGTCAGAAAGACGAGTTGCATTCCTTTCTTTGGTGACATGATGCTGTGCAAAGTAACATAAACGAAAATGCTGTACGTTAAAATGTTTGTCTAATCATAGATTATATAATAAACTCATGTATAAAGTTTTAATGAAAAAAGTCTAAATACTCACGTGCGCTTTCTGGAGACAATCAAGCGCAGCGTGCCTTCCCGGAGGAGTTGTCCAAGGTTCTGAAATCACAGACCGTGGTTGTCAATTGATCAAACTTGAACACGGGGTGATTTTGGTTTCTGCTCTGGGTCCTCCCTTTTTATGCATCTGACAACAATGATCACATTTGATTGGCCTGCATACGTCATACTGAAGTCAAAATTTAGCAGAGGCAGAGACGGTCTTCCTGTGGGTCTGCACTGGGCAATCAAATTAGCACTTGGTTACGGCGTTGACATTTTGACAATGTAATTGATCGTAATATGACAAGCATGATAATCAAACTACTACTAGCTCATGCGGGTTAGTAGTGTAATTGGGGCAGAAGCTTTGGGCATAAGCAGGGGCAGAGCAAGGGTTGAGTCTCAGGGGGGGCAGAAACTGATTGGGGGGCCCCCTGTTATTAATATTTTGCAGTGCAATAAAATATAACAATAAAAAGTAATCTATGGCAACCTCTATTGTGAACAGCACATATTAGCCTAATAAATGTGTTCAGACGTCATAGCCCATAATGTGCAAATAAAATGTAGGCCAGTAGGCTCACTTTTAGGATTCATTAGAATCTCTTACACACAGTATACTGTAGGCCTACTGTAGGCCTACACAAAGCATGTGTAAAGCATGCATAAAAAGGGTTTAATGATCTGTCCATTTACCAAATACATTATATTCAAATTCAAGAAGAGGTCATAAGCCCCCCAAAATGAAGTTAAATACAGTTACCTATAATAAACAAACATAGGCCTATATAACAATTCTTTCAGCAACAATTTGGGTTGAGCTACACGCGCGAACCAAGCTCAGATGAAAAAAAAACGAGTGCACAAGTGACGCACACTGCAGTAGGCCACCTACAGCCGGCATGCTACAATTGAACTAAAATTCCATTCGACTATAAAAAAAAAAAATCCCGAACTGACATGTATTGGGATATTCAAAACCAGCAAACTCATAGCCTACACACAGGTCAAAACACAAACACATTTTTTAACATTAGTTTTACAAAGGCAGAATAGGTTATATGCTGTGTGTGTTTAGTTAATGTTGTTCCATGTTCAGCTCACGGTACATAGTAGCCTACGAAATGTAACAAATTCGTCAACCACATCATCGTCCTTAGACAGATCCTCCGAATAGAACTTCGCAAGCGCTCTCACTTTCCGAGCAGCATTGGGGTGGCAAAAATGTTTCGGAAAATGTAGGCCTATATATATTTAGTTAAATTGTCTACCATGGATACATTCAACGTTTTGTTGCAAAAGAGAAATTATGAAGAAAAAAAAATTATTATTACAGATTATTTTATGGGATTTAGGCCGTCTTCTCTGCTATCGTTCGACAACACATGACCTATAAGTATAATGCCGACTGTATTCTACTTACTACTAGTACTACTAGTATTCAAAACAAGCTAAAACTACTGTGTTATTGAAAGCCAATAACTAAAGGGGGAAAGAAACTAGGATGGACAAGGAAAGGAACAAGGAAAGACTTGAGCAGTTGAGCAATGGAGGGCAGTAGGTATGAAGTAGTAGGTTAAAAGCAAAGTAGGAAGATCAAACATTCTCGATGTTAGGTGATGGTATGAAACGATTGGGGCAGAAGGGGCTCATCTCAAAGTATTAAAGAATCTTGTGGGGCAGATATGGGATATGAGGTACAGTATTTTTTTTCATGTTGTATCTCTTGTAGTTTTACAGGCTTTAGCAAAGCATAGTCTAATGCAGTGTCATCACCATAGCAGTGAAAGTTTACTTTAAAGTTCAGTTATGTTGCCAAGAGGCAGCATATGGAGAATAAAAGCAAGGGCCCTGTGGTACTTTGAATTTAAAGGTCACACGACATGACTTCTTTATTTTAACGTTATTTAACATTAATATGAGATCGCCTAGCCTGCCTTTGGTCCCCCAGTGGCTAGAAATTTTGATAGGCGTAAACCAAGCCCTGGGTATTCTTCTCCGTCTTTGTGAAAATGCTCGGTTTGAAAATCTCCTCCTTGTGACGTCGTCACAAGTAGGAAGGTTACCTCCCATCTCTATGCTTTGCCCGCCCAGATAATCTGGCCCGCCCATAAGAAACTGAGCAATGACCTTGCAAGTGTTTTTATCCTCGAGAGACATAATGGCTTGCAAACGAACGAAGCATTACATTTGCTCAGTTTGGATGTAAAAAGGAAAACAAAAGTATTTTTACAGTTATTCCTTCATCCAAGCCTCTGAAGACCCAGTGTCTTGGAAATGCGCCGACACAACTTCCAAGCCTCTGAAGACCCAGTGTCTTGGAAATGCGCCGACACAACTTCCCAAAGTTTTGTATGTCTTCGCCCAACAATTCAGCCACGACTGTTTCCCTCAACTTGAGCTAATACAAAGCTGGCCTTGCTGAAATTAAATTCTGGATCACTACTAACTCTCCTTGGTCCAACTACAAACCTCGGACAAGTAAGTTAACTAACGCTATATAATTTTGTTGCTTTACTGTATATGGTTACCGAGCTTGCTACCCTTAGAATGTGGCTGTAAATTAGCTCTGCAGTTAACAGCTGAGTTACTGTCGCTAATGTAAAGGTAGATAGCATCAAGTGTGTGTGAATACACATGCTGTAACGCGAGTGTTGTACACGTCTTTGTTTTGTTTGTTTGTTTGTTTTAATTATTTGCACAAAATATTATATAATACAAAAACAATTGGTAAAACAGGTGCAGGAGGAGGGAAGAAGCGTGAGACGCTTATACGAGGCCCTCCTCCTCTAAACTAAACAAAGTGTTTAATAATAATAAATATGTGCTAAAGAAAACTAATACATAGAAAATGAATGAATACAATGAGGATAATCAAGTAATTAAGTAAATTGAATGGTTTAGATTACCAATACTAAAAAAGTCAAGTATTACATAGGAATAAAAATGCAATACGGATACACAGAAACCTAAAGCTTTGAGTCAACAATAAATAATTAAGTAATACATAGTAAATGAAAACGATGTGGAAAAGGTAATCAATAATTAACGGTATGGTATATAAATGACAACTACAACGGGGTTGGATTTTTTTACCAGGTATGTTTTAAGATCATATTTGAAGGTCAGAAAAGAGGAAGTAAAATTCTTGAGAGAGGGGGGGGAAGATCGTTCCATACTGTGACACACTTGAATTTGACAGACATTTGGGCAAAAGAGGTTCTGAGAAGGAGGATATGTAAATTAGCTATTGTATTATAGTTTTGATTGTTATTTGGATAACCATTCTGCTGTTGTTAAGGTGCCCGCAATATCCGGCCTTTCCCCTCATTGAAATGACTATGAGTATGCACCTCTGCAAACCAGGGTGATCAGATGAGAATTGGGAAAATTCGAGGCATCTTACAGCAACGGGGCTACGAACCATTGCAATACATCCATTGTAAACATTAGGGCATGGTGCCGCCTCTCTCCTCCTCATTAGCATTTAAAGCTACAGACACAGAAACAGCCGGTCTTGAGGAAAGCTCATTGTGGGACTGCTCGTAGTGGCTGTAATTATGCACCAAGGCTGAATTTCGGGAAAGAGACTTCAGATACAGTATTAGGGGACCATTAAGGCCTATATAAAATCATCCAAAAACAGCATATCATGTGACCTTTAAATATAGTGTACCAATTAAAAAACATCACAATGGTCAAACTGTCATCTGTCAAACTCTCAAAAGGTTCCCTCAAATCCAGGAGAAGGAGGAAAGAAACAAAGCCTACATCCAAGGCAGGCTGTAGTTCATTAGTTACACTACTGCACAGTGCCCTTGATGTAGTTAGTGCTTGAGATGTCAGTGAAACACACAAACACAGATTACTTAGATAGTGCATAGTGCCCTTGATAAAATTGGTGGCACACACAGATTCCTGGAATTATAGATAGATAGTGCAGTGCCTGTGATGCAACTGGTGATAATAATAATGATAATAAGACTTTATTTATATAGCACATTTCATACAAGACTTGCAGTTCAAGGTGCTTTACATAAAATCAATCAAAACTATATTAAAAGTAGTAAAGTCATAAAACCCTTCTGAGATAAAATCAGTTAAATGCTTTGGTAAGAAGATAGGTTTTAAACTGTCTTTTGAAATGTCTAGTGTGTTTGCTTCCCTAATATTTATGGGTAATGTGTTACATAGTTTGGGGGCGTAGTTGACAAAGGCTGCATCACCAATCTTCTTATGACTGCTTCTGGTGACCTCTAATAGGCCTGCATCTGATGATCACAGGGTTCTACTGGTGTGTAGTTAGTAAGAGAGTTAGCAGTGTAGCTAGGTCCTTGTCCATTTAGAGGTTTGTATGTGAGGAGAAAGACCTTAAAGTCAATTCTGAAGGTAACAGGGAGCCAGTGTAAAGTAGCTAGGACAGGACTAATGTGTTCTCACCTTTTAGTTTTGGTTAATCTAGCTGCAGAGCCTTGAATGAGCTGTAATCTTTCAGTGGTTTCATTGATGACAGTTCTTCTCAGTGGATTTGGTACCTATATTTCTCAGATAACAATTGAAATTGTCTGTACTTGTTCAACCTCCACATCATCTATTCTAGACACTTATGCACATCCTAAAAGCAATTTCTCATTATTTTAAACAAATTGCATGCTGTAGTACATTCATGAAAGTGATTATGTAGCCTTCATTTGTCTGCTGTTTCCTATGTTATTAATTGCTTATGTTATGTTGATCAAAATGTGTTATATTCATTCTCTGTTAAATGTTCCTACCACCACAAACATCTACACATTTAGTTCATACATGCACAATGGTTTAGACAGTTGGCATGATTGTTCACCATACATTTCCTGCATGTACAGTTCTGCCTAAGAGGTGTTTGCTATGTTTGCATAAACATTTGTATTATGCAATGCTGTAAAATAGTCTTGTATTTTCTTCATCGCATTCGCATAAATAAGACATGACAACTGACCGAGGAGACTACATTCCTGTCGAATGCCCGTATGGATTGCTATATCCATGCCTCAAAAAACGACCAAAGAGGCTAAAGTGGTAGGATTAGGAATAGTGCCCATGTCCGTGATGCAGCGGGTGATTATAATGTTGTAGCACATTTGCAATGTGCAGGCAGTTTTGACATCTGTAAACACAGTAATTTATGTAACAAAATTCACTGATCTATACTGAAAGTATCCATTTTATATTGTCGTTCTGTTAGCTAGCCAGCATTTCATTCATAAAGAAAACCTTTTGAAAGCATCTGATTTACATGCCAGCAGTCAGCAGTGTTGAGTTGTCCATGGAGTTGTTCGGCCACAGCTTTTCCAAGTTTAATTGGAGGAAAGGGGAGATTTGGATTCCAGAATTCTTGTTTTGTTTTTTAAGCAGAGGCTTAATAAGGTTAGGGTTAAAAAATCAATTTGGTAAACAGCATTTAGATTGTGTGGTCCAATAATAGGGAGACGTTTTTAGAATAGTTTGGAAGTTCTTTTCTATTTTTACATTTGAGTGGGGCCAGATCATCTATTCATATCTGAAGAATCAAATTCTGAAAACCAGATTTGGTGTTCAATGATTTATTTGGGATATTGAGTGCTTAATAGCCAAGGATAATAGCCTGCTCCAGGGCTGTGTTCGAGTTTGTACTAGTAGTAGTTCCATAACATGCACAGTGCAACACAGGCCTTTCTGGACAATGCAATTCAAAGCAAATGACAAAGCAAGCGCACAGCTACATTGATGCATAAAAACAAAAGAAAAGAATATATGAGGGAATGCAACACTAGCAGCAAAAACAAAATACGAACAGTAAAAAATAACAAGGAGCAACAAATCTCAACATTTAAAAGCTCAATAAACTAATCTATAAATGTGACACGCTCTGGTGAAAAGGGGGCGTTGTTGGCCAAGGTCATTTTTCAGTTTTTTATTTTTTATTGTGGAAGTGCAGATTGTAAACTTTCAAATTATGTGTCATACATTGAACCAGTGTTTGGAAAGTTCACTTTCTACAAAAACTAGTTCAGTTCATAGTTCACAAATTTTTTAAAGAACTAGTTCAGTTCATTGTTCATAATTCAACATTTTGAACTAAGTTTACAGCTCCAAAAAATGAACTAGTTCAGTTCTTTTTTTCAATATGTTGCGGGCTATAACTTTTCTAAATTATTTCCACAGCCGATATAGAACCACAGACGGCGCGCCGGTGCGACACTGGTGGCTGCCGTTGCCAGATTTGAATCGGTATCTGTCTGCAATTCCGCTCTCGGCCTCTACGCAACTTCGGCGCTCTCACACTTGCCAGGCATAGACAGTAGAAGAAAGCACACGCAGCGATTGACTGGTTGGGCAACCTGGAAACAGGACCGTCAACGGTGTGTTTTTCGCCTGGAAGTCTCTAGAAATCTGGCACCTTATTGAACGAAATTAAAAAGAGTTCACAGACGAATGAATGCGTCTATATCGTCAGTATCGTTAATCAGGCAGTAATACAGTACGTTCAGTTCACTTTCACCAAAATTATGATCATGAACTTTCGTTCAATGAACGCGTTCAGGCACAACACTAGCCTGGTCGTACATTTCATTTGTACAGAGAGTCTGGCGTCGCTCCATTGACAAGCGTTGACTTCCTTGTAGGCGGGTACTCTGTTGAAGTTTAAAACTATTGGATCTGGCCAGAGCCACTCTGATCTGCCATAACCAATCGCTAGCGTTTGTCTTAGCCAATTCCTTCACCACTACTGTAACAGAGCTAGCTGCCGTAGCTGGAAAAACAAACTGTTCCTGAACCCCGTGGGGAGGAGGGCCACAATATCATGGCCACCAACAAAACTCAGCAAAACTTGTTCTTGCTCCGGGTTTAGTTTATAGATTCGGCAGTGTTGCCACAACGGACCGGATGGCTTCGCTCGCATCTTTCTCCGCCGCCATTACGGAACTACAACACAAACTAGCGCACAACATCAACGTCATCGTCCTCAGCCACTCCCTCTGTTCGCTGATTCGCCCGTAGAAAATCAACCTGAAAAATCAGACTTACGTACCGAATGGCCAGACCTTACACTAGTCACTTATACTCTGTCACTTTCAGTAACATTATCAGTAACATTGCACTACTGTACCTCACTGTACCTCGCCACCAGGCTCCTGTATGGTCATTGACTTAGTTACTGATCTGCAAATTTGCACTATTGTACTGTATTCCACTTAGGTTAGAATAGGTTATAGGGTTGAAACAGGTTTTATGTGCATTTAGGGTTAGTATAGTGTACTATTTATTGTTATCTGTAATTTAGGAAGTTTTACTTATCTAAGCTCAGCATAGATGTAAATTATGTTCTGTGTACTTATATGTTATGTTTTGCCAGGTCCTTGCGTTGTCTTGTCTTAAGAATTTCAGTGCCCAGTCTAACCTTGTGTTGTTCTGTGTACCTGACAAATAAAAGACTTGAACTTGAAAGACTTGAACTTGACCTAGTACAGAAGCAAAATCCAAATTGAGCGGAATCAGTAGGAGGGCAGAGCCAGGCTAGCACAACACTGCATTGAACTCTGAAAATTACGGTGGCCGACATCTGCAAACGCCTTGCAACTTAAGAAAACACATGCAAATAGACAAAACACAAGCAAATAAAGAAACATCTTTATTTTTCAAGATTTTCTTTTCTTTAAACGCGCTGCAAATATAGAAACGCGCTGCAAATACACACAACACAACCAAATACACAGCTTGATTTTAGACCCCACGGAGAGAGACAAAGAGAGCAGATGAGAGGTTTGTTTTGGAAAGGCTCTTTTAAAATACTGTAAAAGAGGAGGGCCAAATGTTAAAATGAATACTAACCGTTTTATGTCGCCTTTTTACTTCACTTTTGGTCCCTTTTCTAAAACAAACCTGTCATCTGCTCTCTCTCTGGATCGAAAATCAAGCTGTTTGACTTCGCTCTCCCCCTAGAGGCCTGGAGCACTTCCGTTGCGTAATCTGGATGCAGCGTTTTTTTCAGTTTGCATTTGTTTTCGGGGTTTGCGTCTTTTCCTTTTTGCAGCGCGTTTCTATATTTGCAGCGCGTTTATGTATTTGGTTGTGTTGTGTGTATTCGCAGAGCGTTTCTATATTTGCAGCGCGTTTGCTGAATGCTGCGCATGTGTTGTCAAATTAATGAAGTTGCTAATTGCGAATTTGGCGGATGTGTTTTTCTTACGTTGTTTTTCCGAAGCCCAGAAGAAGAAACTTCAGAAAATGTTCGAGAATGAGGCCCATTATCTTCGATCAAAGCTCTCCAGCTGTCAAGATGTACAGTTACACGGCGCAGTGAAGCCATGGCCGAGGATCTGACCCAGCAACTTTAGAAGGACATTGCAGATTGCAAATGTTTCTCACTGCAGTTGGACGAATCTACGGACGTGAGTGACAGATGTGCATTTTCATTCGTATGGTGTTTTCTTTGGCTCTCGACGAAGGCGGTCGCATTTTCTCCCTCCTCCCCTGACCTTCCGTGCTTGGCTTCTATCGTATTGTCTAGTCCTGTGTCTTGTGTCTTATACTGAGAGACTCTCTCCGCACCGCTCTCCGAACTAAAAATCATGGACTTGATCAGCTGGTCTCTTAATGCAATTGACACCATCTTGGGTTCGGGGGAACCTGACTGTCCTGACGGGACATTCGCGGCTGGCTACTCGATGGATGCGTCGGGTGTCCAGCAGCGCTTTCCGTGGAGGACATTGAAGACATCTACCTATTTGGAACCACGATTACCGGCTTTTGCTGATTGAATTAGGCGCTGCCCTGGCATATCGAAAAATTAAGGTAATGGCTACAGCTGTAAAAAAGCCCCCAAAGGCTGGCCGACATGATTTGACCGACAGAGACCGGTGGAAAAAGGAGTACACGTGCAAATTGGAATACAGCTACTCGACCAAACAACCCCAATCTTATCTGCTTTCGGCACACTAAACAGCACAGGCCTTGGCCAAGGCTGTTGCTGGAATAACAACTCCCCTGAAGAGTGCTGCAGCGAGACTTCTCTTGCATTCCCTACCCCCTTCCAACAGACACCTGAGGATTGTTGTCTCCATCTGGGACCTGATCAAGGCTGTCTCCATGGCAATACAATCTGCAAACTGAGAACTGTCTAATTGTGGCCTAGGCGATGGTGACAACCCAGGCCTACTCATACACTAACTTTCACCTGTGTATTGCGTCTCTGTCTTGGGTCATGACCAAGGATGTCTCCATGGCAATACTGTCTGCGAACTGAGAATCTGACTGATTGTGGCCTAGGTGAAGGCGCCAACCCAGGCTCACTCATACACACCCCTTCCCCCATCCAACGCCTTCGCCTGCTTGTTCCCCCGGTGTGGCTGGCGGGTCTGTGACCAGCGCCTTTATGGCTGCAGGTCCAGATGCTGCTTGTCCATACCCCTCCCCGTTGCAAGTCATGTGGTTCTGTAATGTTGTACAATGTATTAGAGCTGGGCGATAAATCGATAAAAATAACTATCGAAGTAATGACTTCCCTCAATAAAGATATCGTAACATTAATTCATTTTCAATAATATCGATAATGTCGATAGAGAATAATTAGAAACAGCAGACCATTTAATTTCTGTGATGCAGCAGGAAGTTGCGGAGAAATGGTAGCCTACGCTCACTAAAATATACTGAGCACGTCGAGTGGAGTAGCTAATGTTAACCGCGGAAAATTCGTCTTATTGCCGAAAACAGTGGCAGCGATAACCATGGCGAAGGAGCAACTTCCAATGAAGAAATTGTTGATAAAAAGGGTTAGTCTTGTTCAGTTATTTGGAAGTTGTTTGGCTTTTTGAAATCCGACAAAGAGCAGAGCAATGTTCGGTGCAAATTGGTGTAGTAAACAAACAGGTGGTTACCAAGTCTGGTAATACGACAAACTGCAAATGTGGACTTCTTGTTGACCTCGACCTACGGTCTCAGTTAACGTTTTAACAAATCTCTGCTTACAAAGGTGTTGGTGGATCTGTCGAAAGTCCATATTCGTTTTTTTATATAATATAACAACATGTAGGAAAATCCCAAATCATACACAACGAATCTGGTGCAGACGCCATGTTGTCAACATCTCCAAGGCAACCGCTTGCTAGGTCCGTAAATTGTTTTTGCAGATTTCTTATAACGTCTCTGGACATATAAGAACAGCGTTTTGGTCCAATTATGATACTAATATATATGAAACCTTTTTTACCACCTGAAGCAAAATGACTCGTTGGAACATGCAGAAAGTGTGAGTTTGCGCCAAGGTATTGATAAGTAGGCTATAGATAAAAAGCAAGGTTTTAAAAAGCTTAAGTTACTTGACCCCAGGTACGTGCTCCCTTTCCGCAAACATTTCTCTCATACTGCTCTGCCCTAAATCTTATGCCGAGTGTAGGGAAAAAGTTGAGGAGGAGACTTATGTAGCTACTACTACAGATCTGTGGTCTATCGATTAATTATCGTTATCGAATGTAAATATAAATATCTATATCGAAAAAAAATTACCCATATCGCCCAGCGTCATGTTTGTGTATTAGAAACTGCAAGTGGCAGCTCGGATGTAAGATGGATTTGAGAGACCGCAGATAGAATGCGGCTAGTTAGATGAACACTTGTATTATTGTTTTTGTTGATTTTATGTAAAGCACTTTGAGCTGCAATTCTTGTATGACAAGTGCTATATAAATAACGTCTTACTTACTTACTTACTGAAATGACTGCAAAAGAGGAGCTATTAACAGTACTGCACATAAAAGAACAGACGCGAGGAGAGGACATTTTTCAATCGTTCAAAAACTTTATTGAGAAAACTCAGCTCCCGGTGTACAAATTGGTGTCCATCACTACGGATGGAGCACCCGCAATGGTTGGCCGCTTTAATGGATTTATTGCCAAGTGCAAGCAGGACGAGGCTTTCCCGGACTTCCTGAAATACCACTGCATAATCCATCAGCAAGCTTTATGCGCTAAAATGCTCAACATGAAAAACCATGGATGTGTCAACAAGATCGCCTGTTCTATTCGCGCCAGATCTCTTCAAAGACGGATATTCCGTGAACATCTGGAGAAGGCTGACTGTGAACACTCTGAGTTGTTGCTACACACTGACGTGAGATGGCTTAGTCGAGGGAAATTCCTGCAAAGATTTAAAGAGCTCTGTCCGGAGATTAAGGAGTTTTTCTGTGTAGCGGGAAATGCAGAATACAAGCAGTTAAATGACGGTCACTTGCTGTTAGACTTGGCATTTTTAACCAATCTGACAAAAATGTTGAATGGCCTTAATCTAGAGCTGCAAGGAAAAGACAAAACAGTGATCAATATGATCAGCTCAGTTAATGCTTTCAAACGAAAGATGCAACATCTCTCCTCAAAGCTGCAGCGCCATGATTTGGTAAACTTCCAGAACCTGGCATCAGAGCTGGAGTTGCAAGGGAAGGCCTGTGTGCAACTTGACAGTGTGCGCTACACAGAGCAGATTGACAATTGTCTGTCAAAGTTTCACAAACGCTTTCAAGACTTTTCTTTGCTCGAGTCAGTTTCACCTGAACTCTTCTGAAGTGGAAGATGAGATTTTGACACCACAAGCTGACATTCAGCTGAAGTCCAGAGCTCATGGACAGTTCTGGAACTTGCTCACAGAGGAAAAGTACCCCAACATGAGGACATGTGCTACCTCCTTGACTGCATTATTCGGCTCCACTTATTTATGTGAGTCGGCCTTTTCACACATGAAGATCATTAAGTCAAAGTACCGTTCCACCATGACTGGTGATCATTTGGAAGTGTGCTTGAGGCTGGCTGTTGGCAGCTTCTGTGCGGACTATGCATCCCTGGCTGATACCATTCAGTGCAAGTCATCATAGTAAATTCAGGTAATGACAACAAATGCATTTTTGTAGTTGGTAGATCATTTTGACTTGGTCGTTTTATAAGTAGCTCGCATGCTGAAAAGGTGTGAGCACCCCTGGTCTAGTCCTTAGTTTAATTGTGCCGAAGAAGACGATAAAATGACCAAGTTGTGTTTGGTTGATTCAACTTTATAGTTCTGAAGAAGACCTTCTGTTTCTTTTAACAGTAGACTTAGATGTGGCCAAACTAGCCACATAATGGCTACTAGTCTAGAATGGCTACTTGGCTAAGGAGTGAAGGTGGGTGCTTGGTCAGCCCACCCTTTACAAAAACCCTCAAATGTGTGTGCGTCTCCCCAAGCTCGTGCGTGTGTCAAGGGTTCTGGCCCCTTGTGTGTGTGAATTTGGAGCACGCGCGGTGAGGAGCAGAGGGAGAGAGGATTTGGGGAAAAGCCCTAGGAATTAGCCAAGCATGCATATTTCAAATAATCACAATAAATCTACTTTTCATCTTTCATTCAACTTTTTCTCAGATTAGTGTATTAAACATTCTCAAGAGTCTTCATATGAACATGTGATAGAATCAGAGTATCACTTTTTGACCGGTGGATGTGTAAAGAATTATTTTAATGTTAGCGATAAATTTGATTTGCTTTATTTACATTACATTTACATTCATGCATTTAGCAGACGCTTTTATCCAAAGCGACTTCCAAGAGAGAGCTTTACAAAAGAGCATAGGTCACTGATCATAACATCGAGGTAGTCCCAAACACTGCAAGCAGCCAAATCATGAAGCATACATTGTGAAAAACTAAACAAGTGCCAAAGGGAAGACCCGTAAGAGCATGCAGTTATACAAGTTACAAATTAAAACAACATGAACCACAAAAAGTGCAGGACTGTACCTGTAGAAGAACAATCAACAGTAAAATATTTCACAGCGAGTACAAGAGTTCAAGAGTTAACTTCGTTATAACTAACCTCCAAGAGCAACAAGTCTCTCAATAAGAGTCATTGTGATCATGGAGGAAACTAACATCAGGTCCAATCAAGCAAGCATTCCTAAGTGCCTTTGTACTCCCGGAACAAGTGCATCTTTAGCCTTTTCTTGAAGGTGGGGAGACAGTCAGTGTCCCTGATGGAGGTGGGGAGCTGGTTCCACCATTGAGGGGCCAGGCAGGAGAAGAGCTTGTGTTGGGACCGGGCGGTCTTGAGCGGTAGGACCACCAGGCGGTTTTCTGAAGAAGATCGTAGGTGAAGGGTGGGGGTGTAAGGCTGCAGGAGAGACTTGATGTAGTCGGGTACAGTCCCGTTCACTACTTGGAATGTCAGTACCAGGGTCTTGAATCTGATACGGGCGTTGATGGGTAGCCAGTGGAGAGAGATGGGGAGCGGGGTAAAATGGGAGCGTTTGGGTAGATTGTACACCAGGCGGGCCGCTGCATTCTGAATCCTCTGAAGAGGGCGGGTTGCACATGCTGGGAGACCAGCGAGCAGCGAGTTGCAGTAGTCCAACTTGGAGAGGACCAGTGCTTGGACTAGCAGCGGGGTGGAGTGCTCAGACAGGTATCTCCTGATCTTCCGGATGTTGTAGAGGGTGAATCTACACGACCGGGAGACTGCGGCAATGTGGGCAGTGAGGGAGAGCTCGTCATCCATGGTAACCCCAAGGTTCCTGGCAGAGGATGAAGGGGTCACCGTCGCAGATCCCAGGGTGATTGACAGATCGTGGGAGAAGGAGGGTTTAGCCGGGATGATGAAAAGTTCTGTTTTGGCGAGGTTCAGCTGGAGGTGGTGCTCGGTCATCCAGGCGGAGATGTCTGTGAGGCAGGCCTCAAATCCTAGCTGAGATCCCCGGATCAGTTGGGGGGAACGACAGGTACAGCTGCGTGTCGTCAGCGTAGCAGTGGTAGGAGAAGCCATGGGAGGTGATGATTGGTCCAAGTGAGGTGGTGTACAGAGAGAAGAGGAGGGGTCAAAGAACAGAGCCCTGTGGGACACCAGTGGAGAGCTGGCGAGGGCCTGACAGTTTGCCTCTGCAGGAGACCTGGTAGGATCTTCCCGACAGGTAGGATGAGATCCACTGGAGTGCAGTGCCAGTGATGCCCATCTCAGAAAGTCTGGAGAGCGGGATCTGGTGGTTAACCGTATCAAACGCTGCAGAAAGGTACACCCAGGTACGCTCTGGCAGACTGGAGGGCAGTGGTGACTGAAAGGAGGGCAGTTTCTGTGGAGTGGCCAGTCTTGAAGCCTGATTGGTTGGGGTCAACCAGGTTGTTCTGAGAGAGAAAGTTTGACAGTTGGTTAGATACAGCACGTTCAATTGTTTTTGAAAAGAAGGGTAACAATGATACCAGTCTGTAGTTCTGGAGGACGGCAGGGTTAAGGGAGGGTTTTTTGAGTAGAGGGGGAACTCTGGCCTGTTTGAAGGCAGAGGGAAAGGTGCCAGAGGTAAGAGAGGAGTTTAGGACATGGAGAAGAAAAGTTATGATGGAGGGGGAGATGGTTTGAAAGAGAGGGAAGGGAATAGGATCAAGGGGACAGGAGGTGGGGCGATGAGAGAGAATGAGGTCAGAGATCTCTGCCTCGGACAGGGGAGAAAAAGAGTTTAGATATTTAGTTGGGTCAGTCATGGAGGGTGAGAGGGTAGGAAAGGTTTGTTTAGGGAACCGACTGCTAATGTCGGCGACTTTTTTTTCAAAGAAGGAGGAGAAGTCGTCTGCTGTCTTTATATCAATAATATTTGGCAATATGAAGTTGCCTTTGCACATGGTAACATGTTTTAGTGTCTTCCTCGTGATAAACCAAGGTTGGTGTTGATATCTCAAAGATTTGCTGAGATATGACCCAACTTCCTGTTTGGTTGCGTTGCTGCTGAATTTGATTGGCTTTACCGGACAAACAATTTTTTAAATAAAAAAATCCATAGATGACTTCAGTGAGGGTTGCTCTGAAGATGATATGTGCCAATTCTGGGGAAGATCGCACAAAAATTGAAGGAGGAGTAGCGAAAAAAACGTGTTCAAAATCAAAATGGTGGAAAATGTATATAACCGGAAATTGACACCAGGGTGTGTTGAACTCGTCTTGATCCAGGGAATACAACAGTACATCATTTTTGAAAATCGATCATACGGTTCAAAAGTTGCGTGTGTAAACACAAGTCCAACTTTGACCCATTGGTGGCGCTAGAGTGGTTCAATGGGAGACATAAAACTTTGTGTAAGTAAAGAAGGGACTGTCCTTACTGAGTGTGCCAAATTTCACAACTTTTTACCATATGGTTCTAGGGGCTGCCATAGACTCCCATGGTACTAGAATAATAATAAAACTAACAATGGCCGGGTTTCCCAGATTCGTTAAGAAGCTTTTAGCGCTAAGAGCTTCTTAGGAACATTCTAAGAGCGCTCTAGAACACTCTTAGAACGCTCCTAAGAAGCTCTTAGCGTGTAGAGCTTCGTAACGAATCTGGGAAACCCGGCCAATAACAATAAGTTTCCACCTGACGGAGGAACCCTAATTAGTTGTTAGTTGAGAAGGCGTGAACCCACTGTGTTATTAAGTGTTCTGTTTCTACAGCTAGTTAGGAAAAACAAGTAAAAATTGACTTGGTTTCTAAGCCGCAATCTTCAGCTCCGGTGTGGGAAAATGTTATCTTTAAGCCGAATGAGATGAGAGCCAATTAACGTGAATGAGTGAATGTTAACAGTATGTCGACTTTGTTTGAAAACAGTGGAAACGAAAAGAGGCAACTAACCTAACATATTACCTAAAACATAACTATCCCACCCAGTTGTTCAACCTGTGAACAACAACATCTGCAGCTAGGGGGTCTTCCTTAGGGCTGGGCGGTATGGCCTAAAATGTTTATCACAGTATAATTCGTAAGCACTGACGGTATCGGTATTTATCACGATATATTAGTTATTCTTAAAATGTCATGACAATAGGTGTGTTCGACTTCATGGAGCACACACCTGGGGTATTCGTCGTAACGTAATTTTCAGGCTAAGATAAAAAACGCCCCTCTTTTTGGTTCGTGTAAGCAACTTTCGATAAATCACCATGGTAACATATCAATTAGCACTAATCTGTTCCAGAGCAGGCTAGCGTAAGTGTAGCTGGATGAGCTTGCCACACCCCCGGAAAATAATTGGCAGCTTCCTTTTTGAGAGACCCAGCTGACCAAGGAGATATATTCGATTAGCTTTCCATACCAATAGAGGTCTTCGCGATCGCCAAGATCCTTTATTTCACACGGATGAGTTCTTGTTTGAGCGATATCGATTCAGCCGACAAGGACTCATTTACTCATTGACTTTCTCGGGCCGTAAGGGAGACCGGGGCTGGTTGTCACAAGGGTTGGTTGTGACAGAGCCAATTACAGCCACACTAGGGGGCGCTGTGTAATATGGTTCTCATCAAATGTTTTCCTGCTCTTTTTGAGCTCATTCCTGTTGTCAGCTTGGACAAAGAGCAATCATTCCTGACACGAGAGATATTTCACATTTTAATAGGTAATAGTAACATTTTTTTTTTTTTTTTACTTCTTCTGTAACTTAGTACATTTAGCCTATCTTAATTCTGTAACTTTTGTTTAAGAATGGAAGGGAATAGCTAGAGTTTCAGTAAATGTATCAGATGCTAGGTCAAGCTATGTGGTCGCTAGCCAAACATTTACCTCAGAAGTTCAGATGGGGCTGGTTGTCACATTAGTATGGGGGTTGGTTGTCACACAACCAACCCATAGTATTTCAATGGAGGTTTTTGAAAGTATAGTCACACTTTACTTGATTTTAGTTGGCAGAAAAATGGTAAGGAAATTTAAAAAAAAGACGACAAGAGGGGAGACTACCCCAGATGTTATGCTGCAGGCAGTGAGACAGGTGAAGCTGCAGGCGAGAAGTATCCGAAGTACAGCAGCAGTGTTTGATATGAATTACAGAACGCTGGCTCGATACTGCAAAACCATGAGAAGTGAAGACATAGAAGTTCAAGTTCAAATCTTTTGGGAGGCATGACAAACCTGTTCGTGTTGGTTACCTAAAAAATAGGCAGATTTTCACAGACTACCAAGAGGAGCAAATAGCTACATATTTAATACGGGCATGTGAAATATACTACGGTCTCTCACCGAAGGAAGTTCGAAAACTTGCATATCAATATGCAGTTGCTCAGAACATTAAAATACCACAGCCATGGAGTGAGTGCAGTATTGCAGGTGCAGATTGGTTTTCAGGCTTTTTGAAACGCCAACCAAGTCTCTCCATTCGTGCCCCACAGCCTACAAGCCTTGCACGAGCAACCAGCTTACATAAGGTGAATGTTGAGTCTTTCTTCAATAACCTGGCAGAGGTCATGAAAACACATCAGTTTGGACCAAATGATATTTGGAACATGGACGAGACAGGTGTGACTACTGTTCACAAGCCAGACATGTTAGTGGCTCAAAGAGGTCACAAACAAGTGGGATCTCTCACATCTGGAGAGAGGGGAACACTTGTGACCGTAGCTTGTGCTGTGTCAGCAATAGGAAACAGCATTCCCCCCTACTTTGTGTTTCCAAGAGTCAACTTCAGGGACCACTTCATCAACAATGGCCCACCTGGAGGCAAAGGCAGTGCAAACCCATCTGGCTGGATGAAAGAAGAGAATTTTCTGGCGTTCTTGACCCACTTTGTTACACAAACAAAATGTAGCAAGGAAAAACCAGCATTACTGACCTTAGATAACCATTGCTATCATTTATCAATCGACGGCCTACACTACGCCAAAGGAAATGGCCTGGTGATGCTGTCCTTCCCCCCTTACTGCTCCCACAAACTGCAGCCACTGGACCGGACAGTGTATGGGCCCTTCAAAAAGCATGTCAATTCAGCGAGTGATGCATGGATGGTAAGAAATCCTGAAAAGACAATGATTATTTATGATATTCCTGGCATTGTCGCCCTTGCCTATCCAGTTGCTGCATCACCTGTGAATATTCAGGCAGGTTTTAGAGTCACTGGCATCCATCCCTTTAATAGGGATGTTTTTGACGAGTCTGAGTTTTTGCCATCATTTGTCACAGACCGTCCTGTGCCCATCCAGCCAGCTCTGCCCCCTATCAGCAGTACACAGCCCCCAGACCATCCTGGACCTTCCACACAACCCCCAGACCATCCTGGACCTTCCACACAGGCCCCAGACCAGCCTGGACCTTCCACACAGGCCCCAGACCAGCCTGGTCCGTCTCTGGCTCTAAGTCCAGAAGAAATCCGCCCTCATCCGAAAGCTGGACCAAGGAAAACAGCACAAAAGAGAAAAAGGAAAACTATGATTTTAACAGACACACCAGTTAAGGATGACCTTGAGAGGGAGAAAGCCACTGCACAGGCAAAAAAGAGAATCTTCCCACAAAAAAGGTCAACAAAAATCTAATGTTCCCACTAGTGTGGAGAAGGGAAAAAAGAAGGCCAAACAAATGGCAAAGCTTCTTGAATCCTCTGATCCTCTAATGTTCCCACTAGTGTGGAGAAGGGAAAAAAGAAGGCCAAACAAATGGCAAAGCTTCTTGAATCCTCTGATGAAGAGGAATGTTTTTGTCTTGTGTGTATCGAGCCCTTTTCTAACAGCCGACTGAAAGAAACATGGCTACAGTGCGTTATGTGCAAGAATTGGGCGCACAAAGAGTGCACCCCTTATGGAGTCTCCAACTACATCTGCCAAAACTGTGATTCTGACTAAGATACACATTTACTAGCCTAATTGTAAAAACATTCAAATTAGTAAACCTAAAGCTGCCTACAGATATGTTCTTTCATAAAGATACAAAGCTGATTTACTCTGAAGCACTTACTGAGAAGGCATTAGACTGCAACCAGGCAGTATTGTTTGAAAATGTAAATAACGGTGTTCATACATAAAACTTGTTTTGAATAGGCTGTTTTCTTTCTTTAGGGCTGTAATACAAATACAAATAATACACATTTTGAATGAAATGAATTGGTTGCATTTTGTAATCCATTTATTACAAAAGTTGTTCACATTTTATAAAATTAAAAGCCTTAATATTTCCATGCCTGCCTCTTATCTATCTGTGGATAAACACAATGGGATTGAAACACATTTTGCAGAAACACATTTCACCTTGTGTTAAGGTTATTTGTAATTGTTTTGTGTCACAAGTTTAAGAACATATTAATTTATTGTTGCAAATATCATTGTAATTGACTGTGACAACCAACCCCACCCACTGTGACAACCAACCCCGTAATGGGGTTGGTTGTTACACTTTCTCAGAGTGTATTTTGTGGCTTATTACTTCATGTAAAAACATGTTATGCCAATAAAAGTGAAATTAATTCACACCCAAGACCTTAAGCTTTGGACCAATAATAACATGTGGCTTCTATAGTTTACTGGTGCTGAGAAATACTGGCAAGAGTAAAAAGTGTGACAACCAGCCCCAGTCTCCCCTACATTACAGATATCACACGCCGCAGCAAGCTTTATGCTTTATGAGCTTACACTGCTGTAGGCCTATGTGAATATGTAACGCTATGTTTTAAGAAATGCCTTGTCTTATCTGTGTGCCTGTGCTTTTTATGTTTCACTGTGGGAGAGTGGGAAACGTCAAATCGATTCCTTTTTATGTCTTGACATGTGAATAAATTGACAATAAAGCTACTTGAAACTTTTACTGTGTTTCAGATTATATGCATAGCTTTTAGTTTTTTTTGCGTCAGGTACATTTTTATACAGTATAGGCGATGCAGAAAACATTGGCAAAGCCGCAGCATGCGTTGCTGTAAGAAAAGTGTAGGCTATTGGCGCTTAAACAGCAGATGAATCAATTCATCGTATTCCCTGGCCATGTCCCAGTCAATGAAATCAAGTAAGTACACATACTTGTACTTACTTGTGCATACTTGTATTTACACATACCTGTACTTACTGTAAGTCGCTCTGGATAAGAGCGTCTGCTAAATGACTAAATGTAAATGTATGATATAAGCGCTTTCAGTAGGCCTACATACATCCTCATAAGTGTCTGTGAATTTGTGTCAATTAGATACTCTTGGCCTTGTTTTTACACTTATTCTGGAAGAGTTGATATCATTATTTTCGCTAGCAAGATCTCATTTGATGATTAATTTCCATTAAGCCTACTGCCAGCAGGCACATTTAAAGAAATGTGATCTGATTGATTGGGGTAATAAGGCACCTAAGATGAGCCTATACATTTTACCAACATACGCATTTAGTTTATCAGCAATTTTTTTGCTCTGGCAGGGGTGTTTGACTTAGCCATGATAATATGCTTATTGTCTTCGTAGAGACTCATTATAATAGTTTGCTCAGATGGCGAGAATATCACCGCTCTCTCTTTCGTCTTTTCCGCCATCATACCGTTAGAAAATCACGGTTTTGGTGATCGACCTTTCCTGCCTTTTGAAGTAGGACGTGCTCGTGCACTTGCCCTGATAAGTTTAGCCTGATTGAAATCAACCACATGATTTGGATGCGGATCAGCCGTCGACGAACTGATATTTGCGGATCTCAATTAGCTCGCTAATGTTAATGGGCTAAAGGGACAATTGATTAACTTAGCTTCAACCCTTACGACGAACGGGCCCCTGTTAACGTTGGAAACAATAACGGACGATGCGCAGGTTCACAGAGTGAAGCGATAGACTCTCGAACAGGCGTGAAAACTCGCCTTTGGGGGGGGAGGGGTCATTGTGTAATCAATGGCATAAAATGGTCTGAAAATTACAATAAAATAGCTTATCGCAATGAATTTTGGTGCAATATAGTAGTACAAAAAGTAGTTATCGTGACAGCCCTAACCGGCATGAATGTGGTCCGCTTAGAATACACACTCCACATCGAACATTCCGTCAGACCAATGCAAATGTGCTTCAGGTCAAACGAAAATAGCAAATCAAATAAAAGTTAAACTACAATTCTAAATATCGCAAGAATGTGATTTATATGATGGCGTATATACAAAACAACAACCAGACATGTAATTGACACGTTTAATACAAAAATACAGGACAAAAGTATACCGCGGTTGAAACGGTATAGCCAAATCTCTCCCGGTAGACACATTTCTACCGTCGTATATACCGTCTTACCGCCCAGCCCTAGTGATACTACAGAAATAGATGTATTTGCTTTAATGACTGAGATGGTCATTACAGAGATTTAGAATACCAGAGCCCTGCAGTCATCAGGGTCAATCAGATTATAAAATTAAAGATGTAAAATCAATTTCTGTTTCATATTTCCCTTTGAGGAAAGTCCAAAACATAATCAACTACTAGTTTTCCTGTTAGATCATTTCCAATTGAGCAGCTCTGTCAAAGCTCACACACAAGGTCAAACAGTAGCCTAAATATGCTTTATGAGTGCTGTAACAAAATTGCAAAAACTATGAAAACGATTAAGATTTAATGAGAAAAATCATGTTAATTCTGGTAACTTGAATTTTTTCCCATACAGTGTGTGGTTGTTTGTGTGTACAATTTAGTTTGGACCAGTTGGGACCAGTTAAGACCAGCAGATTTATAATGCTATATTTAATCATGTATCTTGTCATTAACAAGAAATTAACATTTTCTAATGCCACAATGGTCTGAGTCTTGTTTATGAATATATCAAATTATTTCACCTATCACAAAGTTCACCTATCACATCCCATACATGTTGTAGATGACAGAGACAGGCTGAATTTAATGTGGTGTATGAGCGGCAGAGCTGATTCATAGCGACATGACACAGTACTCTGAAATGCCATCCATCATGTGCCCAATATAAAATGATGTAGCCAGAAGGTTAAAAGCTACAAAAGGCCACCTCAGACAACCTGCCATCACATCTCTGTGAGATATATATATATATATATATATATATATATATATATATATACGGCTCTGGAAAAAAATACTAGACCACTGCCTTTTTCTTTCCTCTTTTGTTTATCACTCAAAATTGGCCTTCTCAACTTGAAAAAGTTATATGTACATGTATGTGCGTTGAAGAGAGGTGGTGGGAAAGAAAATAGCAGTTGAACAGGCCAACCAGGTGATAAAATTGTTGCCAACCCCTCACTTTGGCTGAGAGCTTTGAGAGCTTTACACCCTTCAATTATGCATTTGATTATGCAATTGAGTCATTCCTTGACACAATATACTGTATACCTTTGTATACAACACCTGTTTCTAATTCATTCTGACATAATTACATGGATATATGTGATTAAATGTGGAGAAAAGACCATGTACCACATTTCTGTTTCCGGGGTAAGGAAAAGGAAGTAAAGAAAATATCAAGCAACATTTCTACAATATCAAACTAAGTTCTCAAGCTATCATAATGAGCATTGTTAAGTGTATGAGATCTGTGAACTATGACCTTAATCAGTCCTATTCAGAATGCTATTAACTAACTGCATATTCCCATGTGGTTGTGAGATTGTTGCGGTGTTATGCCATCATAGCAGATGTTTATCCTATTAACCATTTCTGGTTGAGAACAAATGATACTCTAGGGACATTATACATATCTTGTAACTGGTTCTGAGGTTTCATCCAGGCCAGAGTCTTGTGGAAAGGAAAAATAAACCAAAACGGAAATTACATTTTCTAATTACTGTTCTTGCCTGGCCTCTTCTCTAAAGTATTTGCTGTTCTGATCAATCTCAAGGTTTCTGTATGCTGTCAAATGTTATTTAAACTCTCATCTCAAAATATTCCCTGCACACATTATTTATATTACATTTAGTCATTTAGCAGACGCTCTTATCCAGAGCCATTTGCCATTTCTACTGACTTGCTTTACCTCTTCTGTGTCAATACACCTTGTTCTTGCCTTGATGAAAAGCCACTTCCAAATGTTTTAAGAAATACCACAGGGCCATAAGCAATGTGATGGAGAGTTGAGGGAATTGCACCCACAATACGGGTAAATAGGAACCATTTGGCCAAAATGCTATATCCTATTTGGTAAATGAATGAAGTCATCATCAGATTTCCCATCTTCCCTAACGATGCGTCAAGAAGCCATTGTAACTGCGGAATGGCCAACTCTATCGGTGCTGGCTGACTGGGAGGCAAAAATTATAGTGCTTTGGACATAGATAAACTAGTTAATCATTTTTTTGGGACTTCAGTGCATTACTTATTCAGGCATATGAATTACAGACATCTAAACCATTCGATAAACTTCCTACTAGGGATGGGACGTATGGCACTGACGCATCGATGCTTGTGTCGCAAAACCAATACGCACAGTTTCGAAAAAGTGTTTTGGAGCTTGTATCAAATTACAAAACCACGTGACAGATGACGTTCAATGCTTCAAACGTCACGAACTGGTTCGAAGTTTTGCCGCTCTTCTGAACCAGAGCCATGGAAGGAACGAAGCCACCGCTTCTTGTTAAAGACAAATCTCACATTGTCAGAGAAGCAGCACCAGGCATCGCTAGAGTTTATTCCATCAGTCATTATTATTTAGCCAAATCCGTATAGTAATAATTATAAATCCGTGCATTTGTGTTGTGTTATTTTATTGAAATGAAACGTAACATGATAGGACTAGGTAGGTCTATACAGTGCCCAGAAAACAAATGTTGATGATTCGTCAACATTGTCAACAGTAATAATAATTTGTAAAAATAAAGTTCCCCCAGTTCACAATAGACCTACATATCACAAATGTTAAGAAAAAATCGGTGTTATCTAGTTTAATTGATATAAAGACCATATCGTATAAAGTCCGTCCACCCGCAACAAAAAGTAATGATTTCTTCGGTGGTGTAGTTGGTTAAAGCATTGTACGCCAACATATTGTTAATGCGAATCTGGAATCCTGAGTTTGCGCCCCAATGCAGGGACCCTCGTACGACGTTCTTTAACTTTTACTGTGAGAAAATGACATAATTCTAAAGGCCTACGGATGTATCACAACATTTTAATGTGTGAGAACTAATATCAGATCAAAATGAACACATGTAGCCTTAATTAAATATTGAATAACGTAGGGTAGTCTACCGTCGGAGACAACCACTACGCCTCATTCAGCCAGTTTAAGCGGCTGCTAGATGACGCTGTTCATTTTCAATGCGCCGATAGTTCGGCTCTTTGGGCCGGCACAATCCGGAAGAAACCACCAAAGCTTCACAAGGCATCGTTCGCCCATCCCTAGTTCCTACCGTATTTTTCATAAAATAACCTGCACCCAATCAGAATGGGAGTTTTGTGTTTGTAAATCGTACAGGCCGCACCAGATTATAGGCCGCACTTTCAATGATACTGTAGCGCCGACTTGCGTTGAGTGGAACAATGCTCCCTATTATTTGATTGCTTAAAGACCCTCGACCATTTGACAGCTTGGATAGTGATCTAACTAGACAACATTCCCAATCAGGGTGAACACTCAAATTATCTGAACTACAGACCATAGCATTACACATATCAAAACAAAACGAACACAACAATAGAACTCCAAACAATGCTTATCTAACTAAGCTAATGCCCTTAACTTTGTAGCTTTTCAGCTTGCCGCAGGGCATTCTGGGTACCAAGAGCATTGTCGCTACAATGGGGTTATGGGGAAAAAACTTCCGCATTCGGTAAAACAGGTCTCATCACTTCCGGATCTGTACGCTCTATGCTGACATGGCGCTGTTTTACACAAGATGCCTCCAGTTTCCTACTTTATATCTCGGTGAATTCTGCAACTAAAAAGGTTGAGGAGGGCAGCCTTTAGAAGAAAAAGCAATTCCCCATTGATCTGTGGACTTG
Source organism: Hypomesus transpacificus (assembly GCF_021917145.1). NCBI lineage: Eukaryota > Metazoa > Chordata > Actinopteri > Osmeriformes > Osmeridae > Hypomesus > Hypomesus transpacificus. The sequence continues at coordinate 7,651,309 of NC_061080.1, forward strand.
GAATTTTGATTTGGGTCGTGTTAAGTGTTATTTGAGTGAGAAAGGCTTGCACAGTAGACCCATAGACTTACTGTAGGCGGCAGCCACGTCTAGGACATATCGGTTAATTTTACACCAAAAAGGTCAAGGAGGGCAGCTTTCAAGAGATATGGGAATATTGCATTTAGTTAGGCGGTAGGATTTTTGGAGTGATTTGTGTAAAACTTGCAACTTGAGTGAGACTGCGTCCGCCGGTAAGGATAGCTACATTGTTTTGATGTTAGTGTAACGGAGTTAAAACCGTGAACCTCGCTCCTTAGGTATGTAACAGGCCACCCGCGTTAACGAAGAGCTAGCTTTTCTTTGGCGTAGCTGGTAGTGGTCACGCTTGGCAAGTCGGAGGTCGTGCGTTTGAGCACAGTGAGTGGCCAGCGAGCCTTGTTGTGACGGAGCGTGGCTACAGCTGTTACATACCCGTCACATTGGTGCCGTGACCTGGATTCACGAGGTTAGCGCAGCTAACCGCCGGAGTGAGTTTCAGAGGGGTGAGTGTAACGGAGTTAGAACCGTGAAACTCGCTCCTCATGTATGTAACAGGCCACCCGCATCAACAAAGAGCTAGCTTTTCTTTGGCGTAGCTGGTAGTGGTCACGCTTGGCAAGTCGGAGGTTGTGCGTTCGAGCCCAGTGAGTGGTGAGCGAGCCTTGTCGTGATGGAGTGTGGCTACAGCTGTTACATACCCGTCACATTAGCCAGAGTCAGACTCAAGTCGCTCACTGGCAGCGTGTTCACAGTGTTATCTTTCACTCCATTTTATACCAAAAACGTCAGGGAGGACTGCTTATTGTAGATACGAGCCTGCTGAAGATAGCCAGGATGATTTCTCAAAGCGAGCCTGTTTCATTCGTCATTTGCCTGGCTGAGAAAACAACCTCCATTAGCCAGGCTACTTTTGTACGTTTGCTATTTAACGGTCTCCGACAGTCAGAATCACTGTTTACAGGCAAAGGTTGCGGTGGTCCTTGGCCAAATGTGTATATTGACCAGTTTAGAGCTAAATACTCTTGCCTGGAATCAAACCAGTGTTTTGAGTGATTTTGCATGGGTCTCCAGATATTTCACACTGAGGTATGCAGTAAAAATCACTGTTCGGATTTTCCTGCATCTGTTACTTAACCAGTTTGGATATATACATGGTCTTCACAGTTAAATAATTTAAAATGCCCAAAATGCTCATAATAATAATAACGTTATTGTTGATTGTGTGAACTAGCTGGGTTTGCCGTTTGGTTAGCACAGCAGCGGAAGTGGTGAGACCTGTTTTCCGGTTTAGTCATGTGACGTTCGACATATACCCCATACCAAGCAATGCACGAGTAGAGGCGATCATACAGCATTGTGTAACACACTTCGGTTGTGGATAGTATGTCCAGAAATGAAGCCAAATCACTCATCTAGTGGTAAAATCCATTGTTGTGTCTACAAAATTATTTTAGATATAGTATACGTTTAGCTAGCTTGCAAATCCTGAGGATAGCCTACTGTAGCAGACCTTTCTATGTACTACGGACAAGGGTGTTTTGTCCCTCGGGAGTTGCCGTAGGCATGATGCTGACGTAAGCATTACATGAAGTCAGTGAGGGCTGTTCGAATGGCGATGTCAAGAAGAGCAGTGGGAAAATACAAGTTGTGAAAAGAGACCGCGTCTGTGTCTTATTGTCCACATGACCATATACAATTATTTGACACTGTCATTTAGTTTATATTCAATTCCACCTTTAGTAGCTTTATGGATTATTAGTATATTTGTTAAAGATACCCGCTAATTTGACCGATTTTCCTGTTTGTTTATAGACATATCGTCCGTTGCCAGCACCCAAGATGATGCTCAGAGCGAACATCAGTTTGCCCAAGAAGTAGCCGTTGAGAGTTGCAATTAGTTGCTTAGTGGTAGTCGATTACCACTCCTACGGCAACCTGTTGGAATGTTTCGTGGACGCCGTAGCCGTCCCTCTAACGTCAGTGCTTTAAGTCCATATTGACCGCTGTCACTGGCAACCAGTGTTGGGTGTAACGCGTTACTGTAATTAAATTACTTATCCACTGAAAAAGTAAAGTAAGAGATTACTGTTAATTTGTAGGTAATTTAATTACAGTTACTTGTAAGTTACTTGCGTTACATACTGTAAATTAGTCAAACAGTTCTGTATAAATTAAGATTGAATTAAAATCTAAATGTATCGTCTTACGGTAAACGTGAACGCTGCCTCTTTAAAATCGTTAGCTGTAGTGCAGTTGCACGGGAGACGAAATAAGGTTGAAAGAAGATTACATGTGTTACTAAAATGTTAACTATTAGTAGGCTATGTTTTAAAAAGCTAAAAGGCTAAACTATTCCAAGTTTGACTTGTTTTTAATTATTGAAAGAGTTTCCCTTCTGTTGTCTATCCAGCCAAGGTTTATAGGGATTGTAAGAAGTAATGCATTACATTACTTATTGAGTAATTAAATTACTTTTCAGACAGAGTAATCACAAAAGTATTTTAAATACAATATTGATGAAGTAATTAGTAATTAATTACTTTTTTGAAGTAACTTACCCAACACTGCTGGCAACAGGTTTTGTGCTTCTAATTCACATCTTTCATATAATTCCGCAAGTAGTCCGGTCATTTAACGTAATGGAAAGTCATTGTTACTTGAAGTCAGCAAGTAAAGGGTTGCTACGCTACATTTGAAAATGTAAAGTTCTATGTGTGTGAAGAACTATTTTTTCTTAGCGGAAATCACGAAGCGGAAATCAAGAAACGGCAACGCAATCATTAAAAAGAGCTATTTTGGAGGAAAGTCTTCTATCGTTTTGGTATTTTGGGGGGGTAATATGAGTGTAGACCACCTGCTGGATGTTTTGTTAAACTCTTCTCATGTCAGTCCCTTGCAAAACCTACAAACATCTTTTATCCAAGGAACACCCATGCGTACCGCATGAGTACAGAACATCGAAAACATCATGTTAATTTAGCGTTAAGTTGTCCCCATTAAATTAGGAAGTCATGAAATATGAAGCAAAAGTCAATCATATTTACAGATGTTAACCATTGAATGGGGTCAACGATAACAGGACGGTTAGCAAAAGACAAATGACTTGTGCAAATCTTTGAAAATATGCACATTTATTTAAATACAAAATATACAAAAAGAAAATACAAAATTAATCTGGACACAAATAACATTTAAAATAATCCTCGTCATCCACTTCCTCATCCTAACCCAAACAAATGGAGTGATACCATGTGTGGTATCATCTGCCTTTACGTTTCAGATCTACAAAACAACCTTGATAGTGCTCCGATTATTTGTTTGTTTTTCCCGCTGTCGCAACTTTTTTTTTGTGTAACAACGAGGTAGTCCCAAACATTGCAAGCAGCCAAAACATGAAGCATACATTGTGAAAAAACTAAACAAGTGCCAAAGGGGAAGACCCATAAGAGCATGCAGTTATACAAGTTACAAATTAAAACAACATGAACCACAAAAAGTGCAGGACTGTACCTGTAGAAGAACAATCAACAGTAAAATATTTCACAGGGAGTACAAGACTTAACTTTGTTATAACTAACCTACAAGTGCAACAAGTCACACAATAAGAGTGATCTTGGAGGAAACTAACATCAGGTCCAGCCAAGCATTCCTAAGTTTACATTGAGTCATTTAGCAGACGCTCTTATCCAGAGCGACTTACAGTAAGTACAGGGACATTCCCCCCGAGGCAAGTAGGGTGAAGTGCCTTGCCCAAGGACACAACGTCATTTTGGTGTGGCCGGGCATCGAACTGGCGACCTTCAGATTACTAGCCCGATTCCCTAACCGCTCAGCCACCTGACTCCCCTGTTTTTGATGATCCTAATCCTAATCCTGATCCTAATCCTGATCCTAATCCTGATCCTAAATGCCATTGTACTCCCCCATTGTACTCCCGGAACAAGTGCGTCTTGAGCCTTTTCTTGAAGGTGGGGAGACAGTCAGTGTTCCTGATGGAGGTGGGGAGCTGGTTCCACCATTGGGGGGCCAGGCAGGAGAAGAGCTTGTGTTGGGACCGGGCGGTCTTGAGTGGTGGGACCACCAGGTGGTTTTCTGAAGAAGATCGTAGGTGACGGGTGGGGGTGTAAGGTTGCAGGAGAGACTTGATGAAGTCGGGTGCAGTCCCGTTCACTGCTCGGAAGGTCAGTACCAGGGTCTTAAATATGATACGGGCGTTGATGGGTAGCCAGTGGAGAGAGATGAGGAGCGGGGTAACATGGGAGCGTCTGGGTAGATTGTAGACCAGGCGGGCCGCTGCATTCTGAATCCTCTGAAGAGGGCGGGTTGCATATGCTGGGAGATCAGCGAGCAGCGAGATGCAGTAGTCCAACTTGGAGAGGACCAGTGCTTGGACTAGCAGCGGGGTGGAGTGCTCAGACAGGTATCTCCTGATCTTCCGGATGTTGTAGAGGGTGAATCTACAAGACCGGGAGACTGAGGCAATGTGGGCCGTGAAGGAGAGCTCGTCATCGTCATCCATGGTAACTCCGAGGTTCCTGGCAGAGGATGAAGGGGTCACCGTTGCAGATCCCAGGGTGATTGACAGATCGTGGGAGATGGAGGGTTTAGCCGGGATGATGAGAAGTTCTGTTTTGGCGAGGTTCAGCTGGAGGTGGTGCTCGGTCATCCAGGCGGAGATGTCTGTGAGGCAGGCCTCAATCCTAGCTGAGATCCCCGGATCAGTTGGGGGGAACGACAGATACAGCTGTGTGTCGTCAGCGTAGCAGTGGTAGGAGAAGCCATGGGAGGTGATGATTGGTCCAAGTGAGGTGGTGTACAGAGAGAAGAGGAGGGGTCCAAGGACGAAGCCCTGTGGGACACCAGTGGAGAGCTGGCGAGGGCCTGACAGTTTGCCTCCCCAGGAGACCTAATAGGATCTTCCCGACAGGTAGGATGAGATCCACTGGAGTGCAGTGCCAGTGATGCCCATCTCAAAAAGTCTGGAGAGCAGGATCTGGTGGTTAAACATGTCAAACGCTGCAGAAAGGTCCAGCAAAATGATGACGGATGACCTGGAAGCCGCTCTGGCAGACTGGAGGGCAGTGGTGACTGAAAGAAGGGCAGTCTCTGTGGAGTGGCCAGTCTTGAAGCCCGATTGGTTGGGGTCAAGCAGGTTGTTCTGAGAGAGAAAGTAAGACAGTTGGTTAGATACAGCACGTTCAATTGTTTTTGAAAAGAAGGGTAGCAGTGATACCGGCCCTTGCTAATATAAATCCCTAATTTCACTGGATAACAATTAATAAGTTTATGTATTATTATGCAAAATATTGAATGAATTAAAAAACTAAGGATGTCCCTTTCTTCATGACCTACCAGCATCAAATGAGAAAAAAAAATATATATTATTTTTAGGGGTGCTGAGATGAAATTTAGCTTGAGCACCCCTAAAATTGTCTAAAATCGCCACTCTATGGGGTGTCGCTCTGGGATAGATGAGTATGAGGCTGGGAGGGGAAAATCACAGTATACCCACTACAAAACCATAGACTACACCACTGGGTTGAGACCTTTTTCTGGTAAGATGGAGTGAATTTAGCAATAACTATGTGTTCACTTCTTTACAGATTAAATGGGGAGGCGCTTTTCAGGAAGGTGCAGGCTCAACAATTGGAGAAGAGGTTGAGCAAGTGAACAGTTTCCTGTCCAGAGCAGCCATCACAACCAAGTACATGTCTAAAGCAGGTATGTGTGTGTGTTCCATCTAATATCCTGTTAAATAATAACAACACACTGGCCTTGAATTTAGGTCGAACAGACATGCTAACCTTCCTGGCTTGGGGGTGGAATAAAAGGAAAGTGGAGAACATGGGCCGCACTTTGAGTCAGAGATACCTTAAGGTTAATTTGAACATTGATATTGACTCTAGTTATGTAAAGACATACAAAGGCAAGGGATTGACTTTATTAATGTAATTATTATTACTGTAAGGATGCTTAAGGAACAAGTGGAGAGCCTGGATGCTACCAAAGATGAGCTGGGCGTAGATCACGACACAATGCAGTCATGGGTGTGTGATGTGCAGCAATGGGCTGAAGGTGAGTTGTCTTAATGAAAGGCTATGGCTTACTTTATAGGTTGATGTTGAATTATGTTATATATAAATGATGTTATATAGCACACACAGTACAGCTGTGTGCATGTCATCACGGTCCCTGGAAAGGGCCATGGAGTTCCAAGGCCCCACCAACTTAAGGGGACGTACAGAAATACACATCCTAATATTTATGTGATTGTGAATATTATTGTCCTTTTTGAAAGGGTCACTGTACGCATCCCTAGATAAGAACTGCTTAAAACAAACAGGTTGCTGAATGTAATTGAGTGATTTTAGTTGTATATATACTGTGACTCTCATTTAGAAACTCATCAGAGTGATGGCAGCCGTCGGGCATTACAGGCACGAATAGAGGAGCATGCTGTGATCATCTAGCCTGGCTGCCAGCCCAACTTCTCCCCGCCCCCAAAAGAATTTGGTCGGGAAGTTGGGTCTGGAGGGTCTCGTATTGGGGACCAACTACAGAAAACCAGAATCTGGGCAAACCAATAAAATTGCCAGGGCGGCCTTTATACGATGATGGACAGATGATCAACAGTAACGTAATCAGCCACGTCACAAAAGAGCGCTCAAGTTGAATTCGTTTTGAACAAACATGGCTACCGCTGGAGATCTGGGATGTTATGATACTGCCATCGAGTCTGTTTTAGAAGACATCGACAGCGCATTAATTTTGAAAGAGGAACAGAGAGACGCAATCAAGGCATTTGTCGATGGAAAATACGTTTTTGCCGTCCTTCCTACGGGATTCGGTCAAAGTTTAATTTATCAGCTGGCCCCGATGGAGTTGTAATCCTAAACGGAGAACTTCGTATATGCATTGCCCTTTATTGTTTCGCTCAAAAAGGTTGACCGTGTGAACAAGTACTCTCCCTACCCTTAAATTAATTTTACAACACCGGCAAAAATCGTTTGTATTCATTCTTCAAGCATACTTCAAGTCTGCTTGTAGATAAGTTCTGTTGACAACAACTATGCGGTGCTTAACATACGTCACATACTCTGTTGCTCTGATTGGTTGTAGAGCGAAGAGGCATTTGTTTTCCAGGCTCGTTTGAAACACGCCCTGTAGTCAAAGCCCAACGGAGAGTTCTCAGACTCATATTCTGACTAGAATTATGAGTATGACAACGTCAGGCTAGTGATCATCAAGGTGCGAAGCCAAAATCTCTACAGACAAACTGGTACGTCAGTTTCCTTGAAATATGCACTTTCACACTTTAACATTAAGAAAACGTATTTGGTATGTAAGAGTTCAGCAAACAGAATTAAATCTTATCCACATTAACTTAAGCAGGATGTGATGCTTATTGTTGCAACCCAGTTAAACACTGCAAAAAGTATCACAATAGGAATTCTAGTCTAAATGTATACAGTACATAGGGAAGTGACAGACAGTGACTGAAGTGTGCCATTCTTTATGTTTTTTAAATAGCAACAAGAGATGCCACAAGATTCGAAAAGTCATTTTGGATGAGAAGAAACGCTTGTCAACTGCCATTGATGACTACAACAAGCTGGCTGAACTACCTTTACAGATTGTGTCACTTGATGCCATCCTCCAGACTGACACGTGGCCTTGGCAGAACATACAACGTGAAAATTAGTTTTCTATTATTAATTTTAACTTATAATGTAGGCTATGCTGTTTTAGCAAATACTCATTATCTCTATCAGGACCATAGCTTTCAAGTTGTTACAACTATGATATCTTCCCTTCTGATGTCGATGAATTGAAATTGCAGTTGCTGCAGACCTTCAGACCAAAAGGAAGGTGTTTGACGCTGTCCTTTCCATGTTGAGAATGTTTGAACTATAATGAACTTTATTTGTTGTTTCATTATCAACTTTTAGAATTGCATGTTAATAATATTATGAAATGTGATTCTTTTTACAGCTTCTTTTGCTGACATGTCTGAGCATGCACAGAAGGGACTACGGTGTCTGGTGCTTAAAAAGCAAACAGACCTGAAAGCACAAATGTTGAAAGTGAAGGACTACTACAGCAGAATCCTCAACCACCAACCGCTCCTGGACATAGACTCGGAGGAGTTGCCAGAAGAAAATGACAGTGGTTTCAGCACTTCTGACGAGGACTAAGTGTGTCTAGTTATGTTGCCAATTTCACATGTAGGTCAGACCTATGCTCTTTTTGATCAGTTGTGTATCTGATTAGAATTATAGAGTTTTTATTTTTTTCTGTTTCCAATGTTAAGACTGTCTGCTTTGATACTGCAGTTTTGACATACTACTTTACAATTTGACCTTTGACGTGTGCAATGTTCTACTTTGTGTAATTTTGTACATAATATGAGCTCATCTTAATGTTGAAACCTGTATCAAAAATATGACTAAAACATCTTTCTATCACTTAAGAATTGTTGCTATGGTGGAACCTTTTCTCTCTCTGGCTGACATGCTGTATATTTTCAGATTACTTTACTAGTATAAATCACTCCATAGTCATGCACTTAAATATATTTCAGGACTGCTGTCAAGATACATGCCCAGTAGATCCCTAAGGACGGTCCTGTGTCACTGTACTTTTAACAGTTTCAAAAGCCAGGACAAAGAGACATGGAGAGGCAGCTTTTAGTTTTTACGCTCCCAGCCTTTTCCAGTAACTTACCTTTAAATGCTTAGTGTGTTTTGTAATGTATATTGTCATAATGCACGCATATAAGCCTACCAGTCATGGTAACATTTTGTTATAATGTGTTATGCTTCTTATGATATAGTACTTATGTAGCTTGTTGTTCTGAAACGTGTAATCTAAATTCAATTTGAACTGGGATTACTTTAACAAATGTTTAAAAATATATACTGTATTTATATAAACTAATAAATATTTTTGCCAGACATGCAATTGTTAAAATGGTTGTTGTCAAAGCTGTCTTGACGTTTGTGGCTGTCTGATATGAAGAAAATCTCAGTAGGCTTAGGCTACGGTAACTAAGCCTGTGAGAAAGTCAGTCTTTTCTAGAAAGCTCAATAAGAGTAACTTTTTTGTTCAACATAGCTGGCAACGCAATGGTTGTTTCTGCACACACTGCAAGAATTCAAGAGTACATTTTCGGTCTTTCACGGTGGAAATTTGGACACGATCATGCTGGTAAGACGATGCCTATCCTAAGCGATGGCAACAAAGCCGGAAGTAAAGCCGTAGGGACAACTTGTAGCATTCCCATTGGAATCTTATATTTGTGTATAAGTTACATTTGTCCATGTGTTAAATCATTAACAATGCTGGGAGGTGGGTACACAACATTTATTTTATTTAACAGTTCTCTGTCATGGAGACTAGCAGTAGAAAGTAGCACAAATGCGAATATAAGCGGACTACAAAAATGGCGCATGTTTGTGGTCAAAATACTCTGGTTGAGCTCTGGGATTTGTAGTTTTGTATGTTCATTTTAATGTTATACTTTTTTCGTCCTAAACTAGTACCAGATTCGCTTACTATATAATATTTACTTAGATCTCTCTTTGAAAAGTCATTATTTTTCAGTTATCAATAAGTCAAAATGATGTCTACAGTTACATAACAGTAACTGTCTTAATATGTTACTTTTACTTAACATTATATAATATCATTATTTTACAACTTTTTAACATGGTTCCGACATTATACTTAAAGAAAGCCCTTTTGAGTCTGAATACAAAATCCCAGGCGGATTACAGCTTCAGATGAAATAAAAAGTCTAATTTAATTTTAAGAAATTAACTATTCTAGGTGGCGCTGTTGATCCCCTGTGGGGACTAAGGTCTTGATATTGAACGATTGTGTTTAACTAACCCCAATTATTCACTGTACCAAGCCATGACTATGTACCATAAAAGGAACTGAAAACCTTAACTCAAATTTTGGACCAAAACTGCATATGTAACTGCAACTCCGTATTTGTATTGTACGTTTGGGTAAAAGTTGTATTTGGCCCCATGTTAAACCCTTAAGAATAATAGTAAGTTAAACAAATAATATCATTAAGGAATTTGGCCACTATATACACAAAATCAATTTTTTTGCATTTGATCTTTCCCTGTCTCTTTGAAATGTATGCCCGACACAAGGTCTAAGTCCAGCAGGGTGAAAATTTGAATTTGTTATAGGACCAAACCAAATATATCGTTGGATAGGTTTTGATTAGGAGAGTAAAACAATGCCAGTCTGATGGCTTTACTTGGTTCCTGTGAAATTTTTGACATCTGAACGTGGACTTTTACCCAAAATGTGGTATTCTAGGTGGTGCCGTAGATCCCCTGTTGGTACTAGGGTTATGATATTGAACAATTGAGTTTAACTAACCCCAATGTTTCACTGTACCAGGCCATGTAGGCCTACCATAAAAGGAACTCAAAACCCTAACCCTAATTACCGTAAGTCAGGAGGGAGTCAGATGGCTGAGCGGTGAGGGAGTCGGGCTAGTAATCAGAAGGATCGATTCTCCGCCGTGCCAAATGACGTTGTGTCCTTGGGCAAGGCACTTCACCCTACTTGGCTCGGGGGGAATGTCCCTGTACTTACTGTAAGTAGCTCTGGATAAGAGCGTCTGCTAAATATGTAAATGTAAATGTAAGTCTCATACTCTCATGATGCCACACGGTACCCTGTGCGTCCATATCCGACGCCTAGGGCCGTGATAAAGCATTGGTATTTGACGACTTGAGAATGAGAACGGGTGAGCCTGATGCAAACACTGCACATTGCAAATGTGCACAAACTCCAAATAAACGAACACCAAATTAACCAACCAACATTGGCCGGGATTCCCAGAACGCTCTAGAACGCTCTTAGAACGTTCTTAGAACGCTCCTAAGAAGCTCTTAGCGTTAAGAGCTTCTTAACAAATCTGGGAAACCTGGCCATTACATTTACCAGCTGCATCCCAGATTTGGGCACTGCCTCATCTAGGTCAAAGGCCGTATTCAATAAATCTCGCCTACAATAATCATTCATTCAATGCAGGGAGTGACAGATGCGTCTCGTTCATGATACTTCCATTATGAAATAAAGTGTTTTGTAATTCATCCATTTTGAATGTCAATTAGCATTTAATTAAATAATAAGTCATTTATTTAAGTGTGGGACCCACAGTGAGTTTGGGGTAGTCGGCACGGGACACCCCCCCCCCCCCTCTCCCACACACACACACTACTCTGATGTAGCCTATTGTTGTTGCTAGGCTATGTGTTTGTTCATTTCTATTGTTTCGTTTATTTATAATGTCAACCATAATAATGTTTGTAAGGCAAATAGTTAGAATTGTTGAGGCTCAGGCAGGCACTTCGGGCAGCTATGGGGTCCTTTATTTTGTAAAACGGAGCTGGAGCAAGTGCTCGCGGGGGATAGAGTAAAGACAGAGCCTGTTTAAGGATGATTATATCATATTTTCATATATCATATTATACCATATTAGACATTCTCTGGTAAAGATCGGAGAGAGCGATGATAGGCTGAGGAGCTAGCATTTACCCTTGTTTGTTAGGAAGACAAATAAAAAGCAATGTACGATACAATTATATATTTAGTCATGTTCTATAATGTAACTATCAATTTATTGACTGGTCTAAAATACCATTATAAAAACACAGATTCTTGTTATTAATAGATAGAAGAAGGTGATAAAGATGCTTCATAGGGTAACTAATTAATAGCCGATAGCAGCTATGGCCTATATCCCCTTAAGGCATCCAGAATGTTCCTTGACGTAGAAAACGAATAAATACACCATAAAAATGTGAGCTGTGAATACATTCTGCAGTGTTTCCCACAGATTAGAAATCTAGTTGTGGCGGAGAGGGGGGTGGGGGGTGGGGGTTGTCCGACCGGGGGGGGGTCGTAATAATTCCTTCGTTAATTATTCGTTACACAGTTAATTTGTTAATAATTTGTTACATAAAATATTAATCCAAAAAGATTCACACCTTCACAAAACTAACAACAACTACCATATCATTTCTGCATTATGCATGTAGCAACGCTAGTGCTAAACAGCTATTTAACTGGTCGGCTCCATGACGCCGGGTAAGTAGCTAGCTCCTGAGACTTCTCACCAAAAGAACAAAGGGGAACCTTCGAGTAAGGTACCTAGCGTAAAGTAGCCTCAATTTTCCTCGACTTTTAGCTACGGCACTAATGCTGAAGGCTCGCTGATATAGATGTCGGTCTTACTAGAACGGCATATGTATGCATTGTTGCTAACGTGTGCTGACGTTGTGACTGTGCATATGTGAGAAAGACGCATGAGTGACAGAGAGACGGAGGGAGAGCAGGGGAAAGGAAATGCAGCTGAACGAATACACTGCGTGTTTTAACCTAAATAGCGATAAAAAAAATGTTTTACAAAGCGCAATATGTGGCGGCCGGTGTTGATTCTGTGGGGCACCGCCACAAATTAGTCTATGTATGGTAAACACTGCATTCTGTGATATATCGTGGAACATTCTTATTTAAAGAATTTTTTATGCACTCAACCCAAAGTTATAGCCCAAACAACATTGTCGCCCTGCTTGAGGACCAGCTCTCCCAGCTGAACGTGCCTGATTCCACCTGCAGGTGGATCACAGACTTCCTAAGCTGGGAACACAAGTCTCTGACTTCCAGTCCATCAGCACCGAATTCCCTCAGAGCTGCGTCCTCTCTCCTCAGAGCTGCGTCCTTTGTCCTCTGCTCTTATCCCTGTACACCAACAGCTGCACTTCCAGTCATCCGTCCGTCAAGCTCCTGAAGTTTGAGGACAACACCACCCTCATTTGGCTCATCTCTGGAGGGGATGAGTCTGACTATAGGTGGGAAGCTGACAACCTGGTGTAGCCAGAACCTAGAGCTCAATGCTTTTAAGACAGTGGAGATGGTTGTGAGTCCCACTCACCCCCATCACCCTGTGTGACTCCCCAGTCAACACTGTGGAGTCTTTCCGCTTCCTGGGCACTATCCTCTCCTTATTTTTTTTTACATACCTGTCCCCTTCGTATTAGTTAGTATTAGTTCATTAGACTTTGCACCTTTGCAACTTTGTATAGTATAGACTTGTTTAAACTTACACCACTTATTTACCATTTATTCCTATATGTTGAATGTTTTGCACCTTCCTGCCAAAGTAAATTTCTTGTCTGTGCAAACTTTTATGGCAAGTAAAACCCTTTCTGATTCTGATTCTGAAAACAGACTGACAGGGAATGTGTTGAGTATTTTATTGTGAGCTGGTTTTTGGCTCTGTATACTGTACAGCTGGCTCCCAGGTGTCATCCCACACTTTGCCACTGCCGGGAAATGAAACAAAAAAGACAGATATACACACACAATACACATTTAAAGGATAACCTCAGTTGTGACATTATAATTTCAAGGTTGAAACGTGTTCTCTGAATTCATTCATGACTATGTCATATTCAAAATAAAATGGTTGTGAGCAGTTGTAAGCATGTTTGAAGAAATGTACGCACAGTGGGATTTTAACTACTATATCAACAGTATTTAAACATGTTTAGAGTCCAATGCACCAGTTTAAATCTGAGAACGTTTGGACCTACCATGTGGTGCAAGGTTTCCAAGTTAGTTTCACTTCTTCTTTTCCCTGAAAGACATGACAGAGACAAAAGTATAGCCACATTTGACAAGTTAAAGACACATTTTAAATGCAACCAGTAAGAGACTCCATTAAGATTCTATAATGTAATACACATGGTATACATAATTTACATGGTAATTTACAAAGAAAAAAGAGGAATAATGGAAAATAATTTACTTTTACAACTGTTCTGTCCAAAACCCGTTCATACGGAAACACTTTCTGTATTCTGTGTTTTCTACATTTTGAAAAGAGGAGAGAGAAGTGAACAAACTGTTCAAAAGACAGAACCCCCGCAAAGCAGCTGGGCCGGACTCTGTCTCTCCAGCCACCTTCAAGAACTGCGCTGACCAGCTGTCTCCGGTGTTTACCTACATCTTTAACACCTCTCTGGAGACATGCCATGTGCTAACCTCTGTGGTAATGAAGTCTTTTGAGCGCCTGGTGCTGGCACACCTTAAATCCATCACTGACCCTCTACTGGACCCCTGCAGTTTGCCTACAGAGCCAACAGGTCTGTGGACGATGCAGTTAATTTGGCCCTCCACTTCACCCTACAGCACCTGGACTCCCCAGCATCCTATGCCAGGATCCTGTTTGTGGACTTCAGCTCTGCCTTCAACACCATCATCCCCGCTCTGCTTCAGGACAAGCTCTCCCAGCTGAACGTGCCTGATTCCACCTGCATGTGGATCACAGACTTCCTGTCTGACAGGAAGCAGTGCGTAAAGCTGGGAACACAAGTCTCTGATTCCCGGTCCATCAGCACTGGATCTCCCCAGGGCTGCGTCCTTTCTCCTCTGCTCTTCTCCCTGTACACCAACAGCTGCACCTCCAGCCATCCGTCCGTCAAACTCCTGAAGTTTGCGGACGACACCACCCTCATTGGGCTCATCTCTGGTGGAGACGAGTCCGACTATAGGTGGGAAGCGGACAACCTGGTGACCTGGTGCAGCCAGAACAACCTAGAGCTCAATGCTCTCAAGACAGTGGAGATGGTTGTGGACTTCAGGAAGAACACAGCCCCACTCACCCCCATCACCCTGTGTGACTCCCCAGTCAACACTGTGGAGTCCTTCCGCTTCCTGGGCACTATCCTCTCCCAGGACCTCAAGTGGGAACTGAACATCAGCTCCCTCACCAAGAAAGCACAACAGAGGATGTACTTCCTGCGGCAGCTGAAGAAATTCAACCGGCCAAAGACAATGATGGTGCACTTCTACACAGCCATCATTGAGTCTATCCTCACCTCCTCCATCACCATCTGGTACGCTGCTGCCACTGCCAAGGACAAGAGCAGGCTGCAGCGTATCATCCGCACTGCAGAGAAGGTGATTGGCTGCAATCTGCCTTCCCTCGAGGACCTGCACACCTCGAAGACCCTGAGACGAGCGAAGAAGATTGTGGCGGACTCCTCCCACCCTGGTTACTCCCTGTTTCAAACACTCCCCTCCGGCAGAAGGCTGCGGTCCATCAGGACCAAAACCTCACGCCACACAAACAGTTTCTTCCCTTCCGCTGTTGGCCTCCTCAACAAGGCCAAGAGCTCACACTGACTAATACTTTTGCACTACATCACAATTCCTGTTTTTGCACTACATCACAATTCCTGTAATATTTGTATTTTATATTGTATTTTATATTGTAAATTGGCAACTTATATTTTATTTTATGGCAACTTATATTTTATTTTATATTTTATTTTAATTGTATTCAACTTAGTATTGCTAGTTTATGTATCCTTAGTATAGTTAGACCATATATTTAAATTTAAGATTCCTATATGTTTATTGTATGCACCTTCCTGCCAAAGCAAATTCCTTGTCTGTGCAAACTTTCATGGCGAATAAATCCCTTTCTGATTCTGATTCCTTAACAAAATTGCAAAATACAAATGTAACTTGTGCCATTTAGTCCCGTGCTTCTGTGTCTTTCAGTGGTTGTTTAATGTGTCTTGTCCATATATCAAAGCAATACATATTAGAAATAATACATTATTTATACAGCCACATATTAAAATAAGAAAATAAAGACACATTTACGTTTCGGAATGGCTGCAGATGTCATGTGCTGTTGTAAACAATGCAACTAGTGGAGGCGGTAAGGTGCTCAGTGTTGCCAGATTTAAAATGCCTAAGTATTGTACCAAAGGCTCAAAATTATCGTATTTGGAGGATAATGATCGTGCATCTGGCAACACTGAGAAGGCGGTCGACCAATGACAGTTTTCTCTTGTCAAGATCTCGCGCAAGAAGGTGGAACGTAAGGGAGATACACTTTTCAAAACGTGTAAGGACATAATAATTAGTTTGTGAAAGACATGTATATATGACTATGGTGAAAGACCCAGAGAAACACAAACATGAGACGAGACGAAATCCCGGACATTTTTGGAATCCATGCTGGACGCATTTTTTAGGTCTTGAAAAGAAGACGTGTCCGGGCAAAACAGGACGTCTGGTCACCCTATCTAAGTGTTAAAAAACAAGTTAAGTCTTTCATTTTCAATTTCCGCATTAAAACTATGAAATGAAATGAACTATGAACGCGTTCAGAATTTAAATGGTGAACTATGAACGATTCATATTTACTTGAATGAACTGAACTTTGAACGAGTTCATAAGAGGTATGAATGTGCACAGCACTGTTAATAGCTACCTTTTGTTTGTTATTCTATGCTTACGCAACAGGAACAGTATGAATGTGTACTTTAGAAAAAATATGAATGTTTATTGCAAGACTCTTTCTTTATTTGACTTAAAAGCTGTGGTAACTCGGCCTCCGCCAACAAAGCCGAAGCTTACCTAGAGGTCTTTGAACGCACTGTGGAGAGAGAGATGGCAGATTGCACAATTGTCTCACATATTCACCCTGTTCCTAACCAAACCGGCCCAACAAAGTGTTGGAAATATTTCTGTTATGCAAGCTGAAAAGAAAGCTGTTGTGGAATATATTTCATATGACCTTATGCATAAAGAGAGGTTCTGTGCACCAGATTCCAGTGTGCAGGGGGGAAACCCACCAAACGTTCTTCACAGCTGTTTCCACATGCAAATATTTTTATAGACTAACTAGGTGACATTCAAAGGTGACAGACTTCCGCCTCCATATAGGGGAAATGAAAGTCTGTCTCCATCTTGTAAGTTTGTTCAGAACATGTATAAAAGGACCACCTTTTACTGTGAAGTTTTTTAGACAACTCTGAAACGAGTCAGACTTGTTTCCCTGCTGGTAAAAATGAAACTATTGAACTTTCCTTGAACCAGATGACTCTGTGCACTTCTTGAGAAAGATTTACCTAACACAAGGTTACCAGGACCTCGAAAGCGATGAGGCCGCGGTGTACAGCACCCTGAAGACCGTCATCTTGGCCCAGTATAGACACAATCTGGCAGCAAGGGCACAACATTTCCACGCCTGGTCGTATGACTATGGAAGCCCTGTGATAAATCATATCACTCAGCTTGCCCGGCTCACCCGGAACTGGCTCATGACGGGGGAAGGCCCCACTCTCCTCAACCAGGTCATCTTGGACAAATGCATTCGGGCCTTGTCACGGGAAGCCAAGAGGCTGGCATCCCAGAGTCACCCTGAGACCATCAACCAACTGATCCACTTTCTAGAGAACCACCCGGTGACCGTGCAAATTCTGGCCAAGGCATCTCCGCCCTGCAGGTCGGGAGAGCCCCTCCAGTACTAACCCCCCTGGAGGGGCACCTTGGACATTAGGCGTCGCCCAGAAAATGCAACCCTAACCCGGATTCGGAAGAAGAAGGTTCCTCGGAACACCAAACGACCCCATGGTGGAGGTTGCCAGACATGAAGGACCCACAATCATATTTCGCCTGTGGACTGCGTCAGATGTCAAGGAGGCTGCTTCACACTTACCTGATGTACCTCGATAGAGGCATTGACTGTGTTCTGTAGTGAGTTCAGACCCATCTTAACTGAACTCGCAACTGACAAAAATGAAAGCATTGGACTTTACAAAGATCTCTAACACCCTTAGGCGTGCTCACATTGAATGCAACCATGGAGACAATGGCCAGTACTGGGAAAAGGTGAGAAGGAACTTCATCAAGCAACACTGGCTCTTCTTCAGACCTCGGCCCAGCTACATAGTGGCCGGGTGGCTTCAAGTGAGACAGGAGAGGGACGGGGACACGCCCAATGCCTGTTACAAATGTGGGAAGACAGGACATTGGCCAAGGGTGTCCCGAGCGAAGTCCACTGGCCTCCACATTGTCGGAGAGGTAACACACATACAAATGCTACATGCAATGAAGAACAGCTTGCTACACACCCCATTGGAAATGAAGATTTGCTAGGTGTAAACTGCAATGAAGACATGCTTGCCAAAGACACTGAGGGAGAGTTTGTGTCCAGGTGTATTTAAATTTTATCAGCCAAATTTTAACCCCAACCCACTTATCTTATTCATCTGAAGCATACAAGAGTAACACGTTTACTATGACAGTGGCAGCACGCCCTATATTCAAATATTTGTTGATTCAGAAGCAACATATTCGGTTGTCAAAGGTACAGTGTTCCCCAGTCCCAAATTCCAAACAGAGAATCAGAAGAACAGAGAACCAGACCCAGTGCTTGACTCAGATCCCAAGACATTGTGGGGCACTAGCAAGTATGATGTTGGTTTCATTAAGGGCTGTGAGCCTGTGGTTATCACCCCGAAGTCTGACTTCCGCCCCAGAAACAGTATCCATTCAAACCAGAAGTTCTTGCTGGTATCAGACCGGTTTTTGAATCCTTACTCAATGTGTTATTGCAGTGTATGGCAATACACTGCTGTTGCTCAATTGTTATTTGTGACAATGTGACTGCCAGGAAGTTATTTTCCCAAACATATTTTTTTTTTGCAATAAGACATGTACAACGTCATTGTTTTTTACAAACATTGGTTTGCTTAACACAGGTCCGTGTGAACATTAAATGGACTTAATGAAAAATGCACAAAACAAAATAGCAACTCATCCATTGATTCGGACCAAAGCAAATGGATTATAGGGGTGAAAGCCCCCTACACCGTCTGGAAACTAGGGATAAAAGGCAGTGCATTGAACACTGAATTTCGAGTCAATCTCACCCAGAGACCACACAGCATGGGCGGCGCTAGGGAGGGGCTAGCAGGTGCATCAGCACCCCCAAGAAAGACCGAAGCACCCCCAGCGGCCCTGATAGTATTTATATATAATATATAGAATTGCGCAGCTCCCCCTGTCTATGATCTAGCACCCCCTTAGCACCTGCATTACAAATTCTCTGGCGCCGCCCCTGCCACACAGCTGTTTTACATTGCTCCTTCTTGCGCAAGAATAAAGATAAAGGCAAGATTTTCTAACCTCAGACCTTTATTAACAAAATTCCACAACACCAGGGGTCTCATTTATAAAACTGTGCGTAGGATTCTTACTAAAACTGTATGTATGCCAAAAAGCCTAAAATGGCGTACGCACCCCCAAAAATCTGATTTATAAAACCGTGCGTACGCACACTTATAAGCAATGTTCCCTTTAGAAATCACAGACTACCCACAAGTGTGCGTACGTGAATCTGCATTTTACCCTGCCCTGAACACGCCCATTTTTATCTATAAATGGTCAATGCAAAGCACCTCATGAATGCTAATCCAGTATATTAATGACCCTGGCATGCGATTGTTCTTTACGGTGAAGCATGGCGCATGACAACTTCGCAGACACTGTTAGCCTATTGGCGGAAGCCCGAAAACCACATTCTTTGGTGGCCGTTGGATCACCAATAAAAAATACTGTGCGAGTGGTGTGTGCCAGTGATACCGCAAATCGAGATACAATTTGAAAACAAGTGTTTTGTTATGAACAGTACTCTATTGAAGTCTGGAATGATAACGAGGACGAGGACGGTCGGTGCATGTCGCGGCGGTAACCCTCGGACCCGGTGGTGGACTCCGGAGTTGAGGGATGCCGTCAAGCTGAAGAAGGAGGCCTATCGGACTTTATTGGCTGGTAGGACTCCAGAGGCAGCTGATGTGTACCGGCAGGCCAAGCGGAACGCGGCTTTGGCGGTCGCGGAGGCCAACACCCGGGCATGGGAGGAGTTCGGCAAGGCAATGGAGAATGACTTCCGAACGGCTTCAAAAAGGTTCTGGACCACCATCCGGCGACTCAGGAGGGGGAAGCAGTGCACTGTCAACACTGTACACGGTGGGGATGGTGCGCTGCTGACCTCGACGGGGGACGTCCTGGATCGGTGGAAGGAATACTTCGAAGACCTCCACCAACACGCTTTCCGACGTGGAGGCAGAGTTTGGGGACATCGGGGGGGGCCCTTTTATTTCTGGGGGTGAGGTCGCCGGGGGGGTTGAAAAGCTCTGCGGTGGCAGGGCCCCTGGGGTGGATGAGGTCCGCCCGGAGTTCCTTAAGGCTCTGGATGTTGTAGGGCTGTCTTGGTTGACAAGACTCTGCAACATCGCGTGGACATCGGGGACAGTGCCTCTGGACTGGCAGGCCGGGGTGGTGGTTCCCCTCTTTAAAAAGGGGGACCGGAGGGTGTGCTCCAACTTTAGGGGATCACACTCTTCAGCCTCCCTGGGAAAGTCTATTCAGGGGTCCTGGAGAGGAGGGTCCGGTAGTAAGTCGAACTTGTTTCCGGTGAGGGTTGGACTCCGCCAGGGCTGCCCTATGTCACCGATTCTGTTCATTACCTATATGGACAGAATTGCTAGGCGCAGCCAGGGTGTCGAGGGGGTCCGGTTTGGTGACCTCAGGATCGGGTCGCTGCTTTTAGCGGATGATGTGGTCCTGTTGGCTTCATCGGGCCGCGACCTTCAGCTCTCACTGGAGTGCTTCGCAACCGAATGTGAAGCGGCTGGGATGCGAATCAGCACCTACAAATCTGAGGCCATGGTTATCGACCAGAAAAGGGTGGAGTGCCATCTCCGGGTCGGGGAGGAGATCTTGACCCAAGCGGAGGAGTTCAAGTATCTCGGGGTCTTGTTCACGAGTGAGGGAAGAATGGAGCGCGAGGTCGACGGGCGGATCGGTGCGGCGTCCGCAGTGATGCGGACTCTGCATCGGTCCGTCGTGGTGAAGAAGGAGCTGAGTCGAAAGGCGAAGCTCTCTATTTACCAGTCGATCTACGTTCCTACCCTCACCTATGGTCACGAACTATGGGTAGTGACCGAAAGAACGAGATCGCTAATACAAGCGGCCGATATGAGCTTTCTCCGCAGGGTGTCCGGGCCCTCCCTTAGAGATAAGGTGAGAAGCTCGGTCATCCGGGAAGGGCTCAGAGTAGAACCACTGCTCTTCTGCGTCGAGAGGAGCCAGCTGAGGTGGCTCAGGCATCTGATTAGGATGCCTCCTAGACACCTCCCTGGTGAGGTGTTCCGGGCACATCCCACTGGGAAGAGGCCCCGGGGAAGACCCAGGACACGCTGGAGGGACTATGTCTCTCGGCTGGCCTGGGAACGCCTCGGGGTCCCCCAGGAAGAGCTGGTGGAAGTGGCCGGGGAGAGGGAAGTCTGGGCCTCCTTGCTTAGGTCGCTGCCCCCGCGACCCGACCCCCGGACAAGCGGCAGATGACGACGACGACTACAAAATAACAAAATACAATAACACAATAAAATAGATCAAATGTAACACATAAGCAATAGTGTAAGTCAAACACAAGCTGCAATCTTTGCTGGAATACAAAGCAAATTTATAAAAACAATAATATAACTACTAAAAGTTGTAAAACCCTTCTGAAATACAAATTTGTTAAATGCTTTGGTAAAAAGGTAGGTTTTAAGCTGTCTTTTAAAAATGTATAGCGTATTTGCTTCCCTAATATTTATGGGTAATTTGTTCCATAGTTTGGGGGCGTAATTGGCAAAAGGCTGCATCACCAATCTTCTTATGACTGCTTCCGGTGACCTCTAATAGGCCTGCATTTGATGATTGCAGTGTTCTAGCTGGTGTGTAGTTTATAAGAGAGTTAGCAATGTAGCTAGGTCCTTGTCCGTGAAGAGCTTTATATGTGAGGAATAGGATCTTAAAGTCAATTCTCAAGGTAACAGGGAGCCAGTCTAAAGTAGCTAGGACAGGACTAATGTGTTCTCTCCTTTTAGTTTTGTTTAATAATCTAGCTGCAGAATTTTGAGTTAGCTGTAGTCTTTCAGTGTTTTTCTTGGGAAGACCAGCGAAAATAATATACAACTTTATTTTTATTTTTAGCATTAAAAAAAATTAAAGTAAAGTAAAGAGGCACAAGTTAAATCAGAGCAAAAATGATCAAAGTAAGGTTAAATGAAATATACATTTAATAACATTGCAAGTATGAAATCAATTACAAGGAAAACATGTTACAAGATAAAGGTTAGCTCTTAGATACTCTACCATGATAATTGTGAAACCAAAGATAGAAAGCAAGAGGTGAGCAAGGAGAATGAGCACAAGGAAAAGCCAGAGCTGAGGAGAATGTCTCAGGAGATGAAGAATCCACTGGACAATGCATTACAATTCCCTTATTACACAAGACCAACCAATCAGACCACTTCTTGACCCTTACTTATCAACATATGACTAGCAAAGCTACAGGAAGTTATCCAATAAATGTGAAAGCCATCAAGTAGAGACCCTGTCCAGCAACAAGATTTTAGCATATGCGAAGTGGGGGCAGGGGGACACCCAGCCTTACAACGATTAAATGTAAGGACAAATAGGAAGTAAAAGTGTAGAACAACATGCATTCTATATAATCACAAAATCTAACATGAATGACATGAATAACAATTTACACAACTGTAAAAAATGATTTTACTATGCTAAGTGGGTTATGGAGTTCCCAGGATCATTTACTTGCAGTAAACATCATATTTAAATTTGTCCCCCAGTTTAGTACCAGTCAAGTGCTTCTGTAAGTCATCATCCATCTGCTTGCTTTGGGCCTCACTGAAATGGTTTTTCCAGTCTCTAACTTCACCTGATCAAAGGTCAAACACAAAGATAACTAAAAATATAATAACAAGATAATTCTACAAATGCATACTGTACCAAGTCTCATGTTAAGACACAAATCCAAAGTGTATGAACAGATAAAAATTATATTCTGAATCTGAATCAACCTTTGACAGTTTCAGAAGAGATGTGAATAATTTTTGTTTTAAACAAGTCTTTTCGAAAGATGTAAATGTGACCCCCACAGGAAATACATTTAAGGTGTTGAGTCATGTTTTGGTTTCCTTTGGCTTAGCATGCCAAAGCGCAGCTGAAAACTATGGATTTTGTTGGTAGCTTTTAAAAAGACAAATGCATTGTGATCCTGAAATTGTCCCTTAATATATAAAAACTGCATCAACATATGATGGTTTTAAATCTCTTCTTTAAAATGTACTGTTACATATCTGTTGCTTATCTGTGTTAAACTCTGTTGCACCACTGAAAACTAAAAAAAGTCCACAAGCAGAACCTCCCCCAGAATAAACTTTTTAGTGAAACGAAAAGAAAATGCCGCGCAGCAGAGAGAAAATGGAGGAAAACAAAGATCACTATCCACTACAACGTCTACAAAGATACACTAACCACCTATACCAAAACCATCCGCCTAGCAAGGAAATAATATTTTTCCAACATTATTACAGAAAATGCCAGAAATTCCAGAGTTCTCTTCTTCACCATTGACCAGCTGCTAAACACTGTCCCTGCCCAACCTCCATCCTCAGTAGTTTAATGTGAAGAGCTTGCTTTGTTCTTCAAGAACAAAATAACTTTGATCAGAGCTAGTATTATTACTAGTGGAGGTGAAACTGACATCAGTAGATCTTGCAGCATAACCATGAGAACATTTACATGTATCACACATTTACATGTATCACACTAAATCCTGCTTTACATTATCCCAGGTTTTCAAAACTGTCCTCTGTGAAATGGTTCGAGCAAATGTGTAACTGAGGGTTTAACTGCACAGGGATCTCCTCATAGACAAACATCACAGCCCGTCGAGTGTTTGGTTCCTTGGGAAGACTCTGAAAAGTGTCAGCATTCCCTGTACAGCCTGGAACACTGCCTTTTTCGGTTCGGTGGCTTTTTCAAAACCTACCGTTTAACAGCTACATTTTTTTATTGTGAGATTTGCATAGGAAAGAGGTGTCAATGGACTTTGAGTTTCACTGTATGTACATTTTACCCACTGAACTGTCGTTATTCAACTGTGACAATGTAAATTCGGTTTTGCAATCAATGACCCCTTGATATTGCAGGTTTATTTATCCTCAGTATTTGCACCTTAGAAATAATCACTTGGCTAGTAGGCCTACCACCAGAGAATGTCTAATATGGGCTCTGTTAGTACCATCAAAACGTGGGGAATCTAATCGGAAATGTGTTTACAACGTTGGGGAAAATATGATTAGGGATGATCTTGGGGGTATTTTGCAGGAGGGCCTGACAAGTTAGCCCATAGCTAGCCCATAGCCTGATGTCTTCTATTTGTAGATCTAGATAAGTTTACCGGTAGTACTACTTATCTGAACAAGAGCTAACGACATGATATCCACTTGTCCCAGAGGTGCACGTCGAGCTCTCCGGGACTCTCCGAGGGCGTTCCACCTAGACGAAGGTGTTCCCATGTGTCAGTTTTTTTTTAAACTGAGTAAAACGGAGCACCCTAAATCAACCTTAAATATCCGTCCTAATTTTGTATAGTTACGGATACCCCATTGGCTGTGATTGGTCCGCTAACAACATAATTACCGTTGCGTCACCTACTCTTTTGGCGGTATATTGTTTTCAGCACCCACAGCCTACGGAGAACCATAACAAAAAAAGTATGGGGCGCCGTTTGTAAAAGGTTGCACGTCCGTTAATCCTGCTCATTTTTCCCACATTTAGCACAAATAAATGCAGCACCATTTTTTACGGTCACTTTTTTAAACATTTAGAGAGAAATTCATCTAAATACATGTCATAACTTATCCAGAGCAATGTTCTGCAGTATGCAAAATAATAAAATAATATTTTATAGAACTGTTAAATCTAAATGTTAAATGTTATATTTAAATGTTAAAATCTAAATGTTAAAATGTACATGTTAAATGTAAATGTTAAATATAAAAGTTAAATATAAATGTAAAATATACATTTTAAATCTAAATGTTAAATATTTAGCTAAATATTTAGTTAAATATTTAGCTAAATATTTAGAGACGAGCCAATAGCCGAGCTCCTGGCAGTATCAGTGCACACAGCCCCGTCCATACCCGGATCAGTGGGTGGGTGCAACGTGGGTGACAGGACTCAAACATGGCTAGTTCTTTCCAGTTAGGAGAGATCGAACGCCCCGTTATGGAAGGTGTAAGGGCAGCCTCCAAGGTGCAGGTCCACCGGCGGTGCCGTCCACATCATTAATGGTAAGTTGTTTTAATTTGAACTTCTTAATACACCTTGGAGGACGTTACATTACCTAGCTTGTTAGCTAGCTAAAGTTAGCTAACATTTGTCAGGGTGACTCGGATGCTAAAGACTCAGATGCTTTGTTCGTGCGATTGCTAATTACAGTACCTTAAAACCCTTCAAAGTCAATTGACGCTTGAGAAAGACAAAGCGTAATATCTCCCGAACTGTACATGCCAGAAACTAATGGCTGTGTTGTATCCCCTTATTTGTATGTCCCCAAAACTTTTTTTCACACTGGTTTCAAGACTTGGAGGCATGCCAATATAATTGTACAATTGTACAATAGTATTATGTATTTCACAATAATAAACCAATGGTTTGGCTTTATATTATTCATCATGTAGCCAAGAGTCTTCTGAATCCAAAACTATAAGGCACTTCAATGTAGGCCAGAGTCTGACTCTTTCAGAGGGCATTATAGCAACATAGTACCAAGTAGACTTCACCCCTCTAGACCTCGAAGGGGCTTTATTGCCATATCTGGAATTTAACATGTGGGCTCTTGTTTCAGGTCTCCACATCAGTGGTGCCGTCGGGCACTTCCAGCTCTGAGATCAGTAAGTAAAGTTGTGTTATATAGCTAGAAAATGTTTGTTACTGTGAGTGAAATCAGTAATGTAGCTCAAAAAAGGAAATCCATAGAATTACTTAACTAAAGCATTGATAAAGCTATTTCTGGTTAATATTCAAGTTCAACATGGGTCATTATTTGGCTCATGCAAATATAATGTGAAGTGTATTAATATTGGTGGCGTATAATGATTACATTATGTGCATTGCAAAATTATATCACCAAAATAGTAAATGTCCTGTCTGTTTTTCCCCTTTTTTTAGAATGGGCATACTGTAAATTCTAAAGAGGACACGGAGTGCTTGCTAGGTCTAGAGACAACACCGATGGCCTCGTCAAAGGCTTTGTCTTCTTCAACATCAATAGGACTGCACACAGGAGGATAAAAGAAGATACAGTCCCTTAAAAAATGTACCACCCTAAAATGTCAATTAAATGTTACATGGTAAAAGTTTAATACATAAAATTGTACATGAAATCTGCAAAGTGAATAGTAAATTAATAAATTAAATTTCCTTCTCGCTGTCCTTGAATCCTGTCCCATGGTCAGATGGAGCACTGGCTTCAACAGCCTTTTGCTAGAGATGGGCGAACGATGCCTTGTGAAGCTTTGGTGGTTTCTTCCGGATTGTGCCGAACCAAAGAGCCGAAATTTTAGAGCACAGTGACATCTAGTGGTTTAAAATTATAGCAGCCGTTTAAACTAACTGAATGCGATGTACCAGTAGTTTCTGGCGGTACTTCGCCTCGTTAATTATTCAATGTCGTTCATTTTTGTAAGGCTACGTGATGGTCTAATATTCGTGTTCATTCATTAAAACCATACATGTGTATTTGAGAACTGTGTAATTTTCATACAATAAATATGTTTTACTGTGATGTACTGGTCTACACCACACTTTGTAATGTTCTGCAAACAGTATAAGGGCGGTAGAATGCTTAAGTGTATGGAAGTATTAAATGACTGCTGATACAGAGTAGTAGCCTACACAACCACTCTTTACATATAACTGTCTCATTCCTTACATTTGTGATATGTATTGTGGAACTGCATGGCCACTTTAAATAACTGAGGGTAAAGGGCCTTTCGTGTGACCCAGTAGTCCAGAGGGTCCTCCGTCCTGGCCATATTTGGTTCTTTCAAATACCTGTATAGAAAGAAATGTACTTGTATAAATTCTACAGAGAAAAAGCATTGTCATTTAATTCAACCAATTGTAATTCAGCTGCAAACAATAAAATTGGAAACACTATACCCTTGAACCTCCACAGTGGCACTGGCAGTTGGGTTGGTCACCTGCTGTGATCCCACTTCGCAGTCCAGCAGGGCCCAAAGGTTGTCCTCAGCTTCTTGAGCCGAGGTACCCGGTGTTGCTGCAGACTCCTGTGGAGCAGAACCTTCTTAGACATTGGTCTCGAAGAAGTGGGCACATTCCCCGGTCAGCCTCACAGTGGCACCCTGTGCACAAGTGGCACTGCAGAACCCCGCTGCTTTGAATCTGGGATCCAGCAGTGTTGCCACAGACAGTGTTGATATCTGCTCCAGGAGAGTGAACTTGTCCAGCAAATTGTTTTTCAAATTCGCAACAAGTTTGGCACCAACATTGTGCCTCATCTGGGCACACTGTCCCACTACAATGTTCTTCAGCATTTTAATCAGTGGAATGACTTTGGATCCAGACACCCTTCTCTCTTCTGACAACTCCACAGTGGCTTGATGGAACGGCTTTAAAACGACAAGGCACTGTCTGATAGTCTCATAGTCCTCAGCAGTGATGGGCCTCAAGTCTGTATTCAGAGTGGTGAGAGCTGCACCAAGTGGTTCTCTGATGTTGTACAGTCTGTCCAGCATGGCAAAAACACTGTTCCACCTGGTGTCCACCTCCTGGATCATTTTCAGTTCTTTTCGTCCCATATTGACTTGCATTTCCGACAGCTTCTCCTTGGCTTTGCTGCTGGATTTAAAATGACCCACAATTCGGCGTGCCCGAGTGCGGATCTCTTCCAGTTCTGGGGTTTGTGAAAGGGATTTTTTCACAACAAGATTTAGGACATGTGGAAAACAAGTCACATGCCGCACACTGAGCAGGTTTGCAGAGGCAACCATGTTGGCTGCACAATCTGTGACCAGGCTTCTTACCTTTCCTCTGATTCCCCACTCCACCATCAGGGTGTGTTTTACTTCAGCAAGGTGAGCTGCTATGTGGCTTTGGGGAAACTTTCCTACCCCTAAAAGAACTGTGGCCAGCTTTGCCTGGTCTGTTATGTAGTCCACATGTCAGCCTTCAGGCTTACGGCAGAGGCCTTCCTCACCTCAGCCATGGCCTCCTCTTTAGTGGCCTTGTACTTGGCCTCCATCATTCTCTTTAAGGCCTTTCTCCCAGGGATGTCGTAGGTAGGGTCCAAAAGGTGGACAAAGTCCTTGAACCCGTCGTCCTCTACCAGTGTAAAAGGCTGGGCATCCTTGACAATCATGTGGACCAATGCATCATCCAGCATTAGTTTTCTGGACACTGTAACAAAGATCATATTTATGATCATCATTTTCATGATTATCAATAGAATGGACAGATAATAATTAGATTACATTAAATCCACAATTACAATACTGATTTAATAATGGTCTAATTACCGTTGGAAGGAACTGCAGCGCAGCCTGGATTGGTCACAGTGGCTTGCGGTGTAGCTACATTTTCATGTTTGGCTCGAAAGTGCCTCAACATGGAAGAGGTGTTATTGTTGAATGCCAACTCTTGAGGGGACAGCAAACACCAAACCTTAAAATAATGAGTTGTCAAAGCATGACATTATATTGATTCGTTATGATTGGTATGTGCAGTTACAGAGCCTATTTACCTTATTGGGGGATAAGATATCAAAATGTTCCCATACTCTTGATCGCTTTCTTACTCCGGTAGCATCCATACTCTTATCGTCTTTTACTTTCTGCTCTTCTGCTAATAATTCTCTAACCTACTTTTCGTCTGCTAATTATAATTCTCTAATCGTCCTCTAATAATAACTATGTACTCTATTAATCACTGTTTGCGCTTCTGCCAATGTAGTGTAGTGTAGTCCTATTAAGACGACAAGCACTGGTTTCTTTCCCTCTTTTAAGGTTTAAAATTGCGCCACAACTTTGAACCAGTTCGTGACGTCTGAAGCATTGAACTTCATCAATCACGTGGCATCGCCATTTGACACAAGCTCCAAACCACTTTTTCGAAACGCGTATTGGTTTTGCGACACAAGCATCGATGCGTCAGTGCCATACGTCCCATCCCTACCTCTTGCCTCTCACAGTGCTCTCTGGGTAGTGGACACTGCATCTCTCTGACTCACTATATGAAGAAATTCAGATCAGCAATTGACCTCAAGGGGCTGTTATTTACAGTGATTTCCAGGTAGATCAGGGGTTATGTGTCTCCGTTGTAGAACTGGGCTTTCAAAGTCACTGTCATCAGAAAGTTCCCTGCACACATTCTCCACAAAAGGAAGTTGTAAAACAGGCAATTTGAACAGTAAGTTACAAAGCAAAATATTTACAGTATTACACATATCACTTTAGCGGATTGAACGATTACATATTTTGGGGGTGGGGAGTGTAGGCTACCACATCTACAGTAAACGAAAGGCTGTGATGGAATAAGATGTGCGGGATGATTCAGTGATTGGGTACAGTTTTACTCATCACTGGATCACCAGGTTGTGTGGATAGTGGGTTTAAGTGTTACTGCTTTTGTGTCTTAAGAAAACTGGCATCCTTTCTGTAATACACCAAAATGTGCCCAGTCCCCATGGGCTTATAAGACACAACAACAATTTGTCAAATATAACCTCTTTTAGTCTCTGGATGGATTTCCTTTTTTGAGCTACATTACTGATTTCACTCACACAGGGGTGTCAAACTCCGGTCCTCGAGGGCCGCTGTCCTGCATGTTTTAGATGTTTCCCTGCTCGAACACATTACATTTATTTAAATGGGTTGTTATACGACCATTCATTAGAATCAGGTGAGCTGGATCAGGGAAACATCTAAAACATGCAGGACAGCGGCCCTCGAGGACCGGAGTTTGACACCCCTGAGTAACAAACATTTTCTAGTTCAAGTTCAAGTTCAAGTCTTTTATTTGTCAGGTGCACAGAGCAACACAAGGTTAGACTGGGCACTGAAATTCTTAAGACAAGACAACGCAAGCACTTGGCATAACATAACATATAAGTACACAGAACAAATTTACATCTATGCTGAGCTTAGATAAGTGAACTTCCTAAATATACAGATAGCAATAAATAAACGACTATACTAACCCTAACACTAAAACTTCCTAAATTACAGATAACAATAAATAGTACGCTATACTAACCCTAATACCAAAAAAAAAAAAAAAAAAAAACCTGTTACAACCCTATAAACTAATCTAACCTAAATGGAGTACAGTGCAGTAGTGCAAATTTACAGATCAGTGACTTTGTCAATGACCAAACAGGAGCCTGGTGGCGAGGTACAGTAGTGCAATGTTACTGAAAGAGCAACCAGTAGCTGAAAGTGACAGTGTATAAGTGACTAGTGTGCAGTAAAAATGTCCATATCAGTGTCCATTGAGAAGCCTGATGACCCTTGGGTAGAAACTGTTGTCCAGTCTGCGTGTGCACGACCGGATGCTGCGGTAACGCCTGCCAGAAGGCAACGGGGTAAAGAGACTGAAGGATGGGTGGGAACAGTCTCTTAGAATCCTGCTGGCTTTCCTAAGGCAACGTGTGTGGTAGGTGTCCTGTAGGGCTGGGAGCTTCTTGCCGATGATGAACTCAGCAGAACGGACCACACTTCGTAGGGCCTTGCGGTCCCGGTCTGTGCAGCTCCCATACCACACTGTGATACAACCAGTCAGAATGCTTTCTATAGTGCATCTGTAAAAGTTAGTAAGGATGACTGAGTCCATACCAAACTTCTTCAGTCTCCTCAGGAAGAAGAGGCGCTTACGGGCCGTTTTGACCACCTTGTCCGTGTGAACAGACCAGGTGAGGTCATTGCTGATGTTCACCCCGAGGAACTTGAAGCAGCTGACCTTCTCCACTTCCGATCCATTGATGAATAGGGGTGCATGCTCCTCCTCCTGCCGCCTCCTAAAGTCCACAATCATCTCCTTGGTCTTGCTGATGTTAAGAGAGAGGTTGTTGTCCTGACACCATGATGTCAGGGTGTCAACCTCCTCTCTGTAGGCTGACTCGTCACTGTCAGAGATGAGGCCCACGATGGTTGTGTCGTCAGCAAACTTAACGAGGAGGTTGGAGCTGTGCGTAGCCGCACAGTCGTGGGTGAACAAGGAGAACAGGAGAGGGCTGAGCACACAGCCCTGGGGGGTGCCTGTGTTGGTGATCAGTACAGATGAAGTGCGGTCACCGATTCTCACCACCTGTGGCCTCCCCGTCAGGAAGTGGAAGATCCACTTGCAGAGGGAGGTGCTTAGTCCCAGGTCCACAAGCTTGGAGACCAGTCTGGAGGGGATGATGGTGTTGAATGCAGAGCTGTAGTCAATGAACAGCATCCTCACATATGTATTCCCCTTGTCCAGGTGGGAGAGAGCGGTGTGCATGGTCAGAGCGATGGCATCGTCTGTAGACCTATTGGACCGGTATGCAAACTGCATAGGGTCCAGTGTGGGGGGCAGCGAGGAGCAGATGAATGATTTGACTAGCCGCTCGAAGCACTTCATGATGATAGAGGTCAGTGCTATTGGGCGATAGTCATTCAGACATGTGACCTTGGTGTTCTTGGGCACAGGGATGATGGTGGTCCTCTTGAAGCAGGTGGGGAGTACAGACAGGTTAAGGGAGAGGTTGAAGATGTCACTGAAGACCCCTGCCAGCTGGTCAGCGCAGCCCCTAAGGGCCCTACCTGATATGCCGTCTGGGCCAGGTGCCTTGCGAGGGTTGATCTTCTTAAAGCATAACCTCACCTCACCTCTTCTAGCTATTTAAAACAATTTTACTTA
The DNA here is from genome assembly GCF_021917145.1 of Hypomesus transpacificus. Classification (NCBI taxonomy): domain Eukaryota; kingdom Metazoa; phylum Chordata; class Actinopteri; order Osmeriformes; family Osmeridae; genus Hypomesus; species Hypomesus transpacificus. The sequence goes on from NC_061080.1 coordinate 7,682,998, forward strand.
CTGATCTCAGTGATGTGACAGTGGTGGCAGAGCTGGAAGTGCCTGACGGCACCACTGGTGTGGAGACCTGAGACAAGAGCCCACACGTTAAATTCCAGATATGGCAGTAAAGCCCCTTCGAGGTCTAGAGGGGTGAAGTCTACCTGGTACTATGTTGATATAATGCCCTCTGAAAGAGTCATACTTTGGCCTACAGTGAAGTGCCCTATAGTTTTGGATTCAGAAGACTCTTGGCTACATGATGAATAATATAAAGCCAAACCATTGGTTTATTATGGTGAAATATATAATACTATTGTACAATTATATTGGCATGCCTCCAGGTCTTGAAACCAGTGTGAAAAAAGTTTTGGGGACATACAAATAAGGGGATACAACACAGCCATTAGTTTCTGGCATGTACAGTTCGGGAGATATTACGCTTTGTCTTTCTCAAGCGTCAATTGACTTTGAAGGGTTTTAAGGTACTGTAATTAGCAATCGCACTAACTAGGCATCCGAGTCTTTAACATCCGAGTCATCCTGACAAATGTTAGCTAGCTAGCTAGGTAATGTAACGTCCTCCAAGGTGTATTAAGAAGTTCAAATTAAAACAACTTACCATTAATGATGTGGACGGCACCGCCGGTGGACCTGCACCTTGGAGGCTGCCCTTACACCTTCCATAACGGGGCGTTCGATCTCTCCTAACTGGAAAGAACTAGCCATGTTTGAGTCCTGTCACCCACGTTGCACCCACCCACTGATCCGGGTATGGACGGGGCTGTGTGCACTGATACTGCCAGGAGCTCGGCTATTGGCTCGTCTCTAAATATTTAGCTAAATATTTAACTAAATATTTAGCTAAATATTTAACATTTAGATTTAAAATGTATATTTTACATTTATATTTAACTTTTATATTTAACATTTACATTTAACATGTACATTTTAACATTTAGATTTTAACATTTAAATATAACATTTAACATTTAGATTTAACAGTTCTATAAAATATTATTTTATTATTTTGCATACTGCAGAACATTGCTCTGGATAAGTTATGACATGTATTTAGATAAATTTCCCTCTAAATGTTTAAAAAAGTGACCGTAAAAAATTGTGCTGCATTTATTTGTGATAAATGTGCGAAAAATGAGCAGGATTAACGGACGAGCAACCTTTTACAAACGGCGCCCCATAAAAAGAGTATCGTATCCGCCCATCCGTAAACGGAGTAGCATATAAAGCCCTTTAGTGTGTAACATATTTTCACTGCTGAAAACCTAGAAACTAAAACGTTTCGGAGTTTGTAAGTCGTTATGTTAGCTTGGCTTCAGAAACGTACAAAAAGAACGCGTAGGCTATGCCAGAGCCAGACACGTCCAAGTCCAGAGGTCCAAGTCCAACCAGAAACATCGGGTACGAATCATGAGCTTCAAACATTAACGTTGATGTGCAATATATATCTTGTTAATAATCAAGGCATAATATTTACACACTGTTGTGTCCATTGATGTATTGCATTGTTCTATGCATTCACAGGTGTAGTATGGTGTTATATGCACTTGCAAGTATAGACACTAAGGGCCCTAGTATTAGCAGAAGTGTTGTGTTGAATGTACAGTTGGAAGTTAAGAGACTGAGTAAACTACGCTCTCTGTTCCTATGCTTCGTGTGTGTTAATGTCTTCTGAAATATAATAGTGAAGAAATGTCTCTGCTATCCATACAACCTCCTGCCGTATTCCTGGATTGCCCAGGAGAGCCGAAAATAAGGGGTTCCATTTGTGCCAAAAAAGTTGATGCTTTTGTACAATGGATATTGGCGATTGCTTTGCTCTCAGTCGTTCACTTTGCAGCAGCTCTTGTGATTTACAGCCCACCATTTGTGCAAAAAATAAGTCGATGCTTTTGTACCATACGGCTGGTTATCTTGGATTTTGCTTTGCTCTCAGTCGTTTTCAATGTGCCACTTAACCTGTCGTTTGCTGTGGTCGTTGCGTTTGTCTTTGCATCTTGATGATCACGTGGATTCCTGCAGTTACGTAGCCTACCTGATTTCTCCCGCTGCTGATTTCATAGGTTTGCAGCGCTAAAACTTGTATTTTTTTATTTTATTTGTCTTAGCCTCCAATCATCAAAAACGAATTTTAAAAGTATAAATAGCTGGATAATGTATGTGTTACATTGTTATGTGGCCTACACACAGCCTTCAAGTCTTTTATTTGTCAGGTACACAGAACAACACAAGGTTAGACTGGGCACTAAAATGTTTAAGACAAGACAACGCAAGCACCTGGCATAACATAACATATAAGTACACGGAACATAATTTACATCTATGCTGAGCTTAAATAAGTGAAACTTCCTAAATATACAGATAGCAATAAATAATTGACTATACTAACCCTAGTACTAAAACTTCCTAAATTATAGATAACAATAAATAGTACACTATACTAACCCTAAATGCACATAAAACCTATTTCAACCCTATAACCTATTCTAACCTAAGTGGAGTACAGTACAATAGTGCAAATTTGCAGATCAGTGACTATGTCAATGACCATACAGGAGCCTGGTGGCGAGGTACAGTGAGGTACAGTAGTGCAATGGTACTGATAGTGCAGCCTATTTAGGCTACAGTGCTTATGTCAAGTTTTCAAAATGTTATGTTTCAAACCAATCATAAAATTGACTCAATTCATTTGTTAATACCTCAACAATTACACACAATACAGAAAAATACATTTTGAAGTGTTTAAAAAAAACTAGCCTATAGTGGGGGTCAGATGGCTGAGCGGTTAGGGAGTCTGGTTATTAATCAGAAGGTTGCTGGTTCGATTCCAGGCTGGGCAAAATTACGTTGTGTCCTAGGGCAAGGCACTTCACCCTACTTGCCTCAGGGGAATGTCCCTGTACTTACTGTAAGTCGTTCTGGATAAGAGCATCTAATAAATATAAATATGACTGAAATCTATTTACATAAGTATCCCGACAGAATATAAAACAATCTGCCAGCTCTTAACACTTAAATGGTCCTTACCATTTTATTAAATGATATCTGATATTAGTTTTATTTTATACTCAGAGGTAACTGCATAATTGAAACACTATTCGATTCAACAGTCAGTTGAGTTTATGTTAAACATACAACACACTCACTTAACGTACCTTTTTTATTTAAATAAAATCTGTTAATAAACTATAAGAGAATGACGGTCAGTATTCGTCCTGATCGCCTGCTTTACTTAGTAGTTCAGCTTTACTGAAACATTCCATTAACAGTATTTGAGGTAAACAATTATTCAAATAATTGTTTGAATAACAATTTGATTATTGTCAAATAATCTTGTGGCAGGAGAGAAGGAACTGGAAGTGGAGCAGCACTTGCCCTGGTCGCTTCTAGAACACAGAACCATTGCAGATTTATAAAACTATAGTACTGATTTCCTTCGTTACCACTACTGTGGTAATTAATTCTTTAGAGCGCCTGGTGCTGGCACACCTCAAATCCATCACAGACCCTCTACTGGACCCCCTGAAGTTTGCCTATTGGCCTTATTCGATCAGCGTCACAATAGCCTGCCACGGCCATTTTGTTGTTAAAGAAAGCAACAGCAGAGGGTGCTAGCTCTATCTGACAGACCGAAGCTGACAGCAAGTATATTTAGCTAACGTTAGCAAAAAATTATCGAGACGCTCAAATGGTGACCTGTGTCATACAAGGCTGAACCAAGAGCAGCAGCAAAAGCAAAGGAGTTCACTATTTTGCCATCCCTATTGTCAGAAAAAACGAAGGGAAAGCTAGGAGCTGAGTCACCGTAGGAGAGAACTATGGTTGCTCGGAATTAACAGACTGAACTTCCAGCTTCTCCTCACAGCAAAGTCTGTTCTGACCATTTCGCGGGGGTCATATAGCCAAATGCAATATGCTTTATGATCATTTATTTATTGAACCTTAACAAAATTGCAAAGTGCAAATTTAAAACAAATATTTTTGTTTTGCATTTAGTCCAGTGCTTATGTGGCTTTCAGTGTTTGTTTAATGTCTTTAATATGTCTTGTTCATATATCAAAGCAATAATGATAACAAATAACACATTTTAAATAATTTAATAATACATTTTGTATATGGCCACATATTAAAATTAGAAAATGAAGACACTTTTCAGTCCTCTGAAAAGTGAAGCAATAATGATAACAAAGGCGGCAAGGTGCTCACAGTGTTGCCAGATTGGAAATGGCGAAGTATCAAACCAAAGGCCCAAAATGATCGTATTGAGAGGATAATTATTGTGCATCTGGCAACATTGAGAAGGCAGTTGACCATTGACAGTTCTCTATACAGGAAGAGCTCGCGCAAGAAGGTGGAACCTAAGGGAGAAACCCTTTCCAAAACTTGTAAGGGCGTAAGACCTAGTCTGTGAAAGACACGGAGAAACACTAATATCTGACAAGGCAAAATCCCGGACGATTTTGGAATCCCTGCCGGACGCATTTTATAGGTCTCGAAAAGAGGACATGTCCGGGTAAAAGAGGACGTCTGGTCACCCTAAAACAGTGATGTAAATTACCGTAATGTTTGTAAGGTTGTTTGATTGGTCATGTTTTATCTACAGCCAATGATTTTATCTATTAAATTGACCGTACACTGTGGATCTCTGAATGCACACCCGATACAGAATGAATCAGTCGATTTAATCGCAGAAAATCACAAAATAATCACCCATTTGAATTAAGTAGTAAGGCACCTTCTGTCCTACCAGTAGTTTAGAAGGTTGGAATTACTCGATTTGTCTAATGATATGCCAAGCGTGTTAATAATGAGCCACCCTGGACCTTAATCAAGCAGGGCAGTAGATTACAATCGCCCATTTCATCTAGTGATCCCATGCAGTCACAAAAAATAATCAAATATTTCGTGACACGTTCACTATGCCACGTTTTTTCAACCAGTGCATTTCAATGGAGAAAATATTTCGTGACTTCGGCACGTTTTAATTAGCCTACCCAATTCATTTCAATGGAGCAACAGGTGAAATGTTTTCGTGTTCATTTAAGGTTTTGTTTTTTAATTTTTCGTCGTCGTCGTCGTCGTCGTCGTTGTCGTCGTCGTCGTCGTCGTCGTCGTCGTCGTCGTCATCTGCCGCTTGTCCGGGGATCGGGTCGCGGGGGCAGCGACCTAAGCAGGGAGGCCCAGACTTCCCTCCCCCCGGCCACTTCCGCCAGCTCTTCCTGGGGGACCCCAAGGCGTTCCCAGGCCAGCTGAGAGACATAGTCCCTCCAGCGTGTCCTGGGTCTTCCCCGGGGCCTCTTCCCAGTGGGACGTGCCCGGAACACCTCACCAGGGAGGCGTCCAGGAGGCATCCTAATCAGATGCCCGAGCCACCTCAGCTGGCTCCTCTCGACGCGGAGGAGCAGCGGTTCTACTCTGAGCCCCTCCCGGATGACCGAGCTTCTCACCCTATCTCTAAGGGAGAGCCCGGACACCCTACGGAGAAAGCTCATTTCGGCCGCTTGTATTCGCGATCTCGTTCTTTCGGTCACTACCCATAGTTCGTGACCATAGGTGAGGGTAGGAACGTAGATCGACTGGTAAATAGAGAGCTTCGCCTTTCGACTCAGCTCCTTCTTCACCACGACGGACCGATGCAGAGCCCGCATCACTGCGGACGCCGCACCGATCCGCCTGTCGACCTCGCGCTCCATTCTTCCCTCACTCGTGAACAAGACCCCGAGGTACTTGAACTCCTCCGCTTGGTTCAGGATCTCCTCCCCGACCCGGAGATGGCACTCCACCCTTTTCCGGTCGATTACCATGGCCTCAGATTTGGAGGTGCTGATTCGCATCCCAGCCGCTTCACATTCGGTTGCGAACCGCTCCAGTGAGAGCTGAAGGTCACGGCCCGATGAAGCCAACAGGACCACATCATCCGCAAAAAGCAGCGACCCGATCCTGAGGTCACCAAACCGGACCCCCTCAACACCCTGGCTGCGCCTAGAAATTCTGTCCATATAGGTAATGAACAGAATCGGTGACATAGGGCAGCCCTGGCGGAGTCCAACCCTCACCGGAAACAAGTTCGACTTACTACCGGCAATGCGGACCAAACTCTGGCACCGGTCGTACAGGGACCGGACAGCCCCGATCAGGAAATCCGGTACCCCGTACTCTCGGAGCACCCCCCACATGAGCCCCCGAGGGACACGGTCGAACGCCTTTTCCAAATCCACAAAACATGTGTAGACTGGTTGGGCGAACTCCCATGTACCCTCCAGGACTCCGCGGAGGGTATAAAGCTGGTCCACTGTTCCACGGCCAGGACGAAAACCACATTGCTCCTCCTGAATCCGAGGTTCGACAATCCGACGGACCCTCCTCTCCAGGACCCCTGAATAGACTTTCCCAGGGAGGCTGAGGAGTGTGATCCCCCTAAAGTTGGAGCACACCCTCCGGTCCCCCTTTTTAAAGAGGGGAACCACCACCCCGGTCTGCCAGTCCAGAGGCACTGTCCCCGATGTCCACGCGATGTTGCAGAGTCGTGTCAACCAAGACAGCCCTACAACATCCAGAGCCTTAAGGAACTCCGGGCGGACCTCATCCACCCCAGGGGCCCTGCCACCGCGGAGCTTTTCAACCACCTCGGCGACCTCAGCCCCAGAGATAGAAGGGCCCCCCCCGATGTCCCCAGACTCTGCCTCCACGTCGGAAAGCGTGTTGGTGGAATTAAGGAGGTCTTCGAAGTATTCCTTCCACCGATCCAGGACGTCCCCCGTCGAGGTCAGCAGCGCACCATCCCCACCGTATACAGTGTTGACAGAGCACTGCTTCCCCCTCCTGAGCCGCCGGATGGTGGTCCAGAACCTTTTTGAAGCCGTTCGGAAGTCATTCTCCATGGCCTCGCCGAACTCCTCCCATGCCCGGGTTTTTGCCTCCGCGACCGCCAAAGCCGCGTTCCGCTTGGCCTGCCGGTACACATCAGCTGCCTCTGGAGTCCTACCAGCCAATAAAGTCCGATAGGCCTCCTTCTTCAGCTTGACGGCATCCCTCACCTCCGGAGTCCACCACCGGGTCCGAGGGTTACCGCCGCGACATGCACCGACCGCCCTGCGGCCGCAGCTCCGGTCAGCCGCTTCAACAATGGAGGCCCGGAACATGGCCCATTCGGACTCAATGTCCCCGGCCCCCCCCGAGACATGATCGAAGCTCTCCCGGAGGTGGGAGTTGAAGCTCCTTCTGACAGAGGGTTCCGCCAGACGTTCCCAGCAGACCCTCACATTACGTTTGGGCCTGCCAGGCCTGACCGGCGTCCTCCCCCACCATCGAAGCCAACTCACCACCAGGTGGTGATCAGTTGACAGCTCCGCCCCTCTCCTCACCCGAGTGTCCAAGACATGCGGCCCCAAGTCCGATGACACGACTACAAAGTCGATCATCGAACTGAGACCTCGGGTGTCCTGGTGCCAGGTGCACATATGGACACCCTTATGCTTGAACATGGTGTTCGTTATGGACAAACCGTGTCTAGCACAGAAGTCCAACAACAAAACACCACTCGGGTTCAGATCGGGGGGGCCGTTCCTCCCAATCACGCCCCTCCAGGTCTCACTGTCATTGCCCACATGAGCATTGAAGTCCCCCAGGAGGACGAGGGAATCCCCAGGAGGAGCGCTTTCCAGCACCCCCCCCAGAGACTCCAAAAAGGGTGGGTACTCTGAGCTGCCGTTTGGTGCATAAGCACAAACGACAGTGAGGACCCGTCCCCCCACCCGAAGGCGGAGGGAGGCTACCCTCTCGTCCACCGGGGTGAACCCCAATGTACAGGCGCCGAACCGAGGGGAAACCAGTATTCCCACCCCAGCTCGACGCCTCTCACCAAGGGCAACTCCAGAGTGGAAGAGAGTCCAGCCCCTCTCAAGGAGACTGGTTCCGGAGCCCACGCTGTGCGTCGAGGCGAGGCCGACTATATCTAGCCGGAAACTCTCTACCTCGCGCACCAGCTCAGGCTCCTTTCCCGCCAGCGAGGTGACGTTCCACGTCCCTAAAGCTAACTTTTGCAGCCGAGGATCGGACCGCCAAGGCCCCCGCCTTCGGCCGCCGCCCGTCTCACACTGCACCCGACCCCCATGACCCCTCCTGCGGATGGTGAGCCCACTGGAAGAGGGTCCCACGTTGTCTCTTCGGGCTGTGCCCGACCGGGCCCCATGGGAAAAGGCCCGGCCACCAGGCGCTCGCCATCGAGCCCCACCCCCGGGCCTGGCTCCAGGGGGGGGCCCCGGTGACCCGCTTCCGGGCAGGGGCAACTGAGTACCATTGTTGTATTTCTTCATGGTTGGTTTTTTGAGCCACTCTTTGTCTGGTCTTTCACCTGGAACCTGTTTGCCTTGGGTGACCCTACCAGGGGCATGAAGCCCCCGACAACATAGCTTCCAGGATCACTAGGACACGCAAACCCCTCCACCGCGGTAAGGTGGTTCTCTTTTTAATTTTTAAGCGATAAAAACGAGTTCATAATATTATTTGCCGTGTTCTTTTTCTTTTTAAAGAGGTAGGCTATAGAATATTTATTTGAATAATACCCTAACCTATTAAAGCCTACTAGCCTACTTAACCACTGATCCGTGCTTTTATGTATCCTTTACCACCCGAATTCATCTGATCTTCCTATTTATAACCAAGAAAGGACTTAAGCAATAACCAAGGAAATATAGAAGCTGTCAATAGCTGCGTTCGACATGACCCATGCAGACGGCTGACATGAAAAAGTGCATTCTGGTTAGACTTTTTGTCCGACTTGAGACGGCGCCGAGGACACGTCACTGTGACGTCGCCATCAAAGTACCGTGAGATCGATTCGAGAACTGCCGGCTGTGTAGCCGAGCGCATTTTCTCAAGAGCAACTGCACGGGTTCAAGTGACGACACAGCAATTTCGTGATTGGTCAGACTCACACTTTCAGTGCGACTTCATCCCTTTCCTGGTAAGTAGCATAATCAACCTGCTAGATTTCTCATGTGCGGTCTACGTTTTGATGAAGTTACTAGCCATAATTCCTGTTTTTGCAACAAAACATAGAAGCCCAACTGTATTTTTTTTTTTTGCAGTATTCATACACATAGTAACATTAAAGATTAGGAGGCATATTGAGGAATAATGTGGTCCCGGTTCTTGGGCCTTTATACCATAGAATTAATATAACTAAAGTAAGCTACTTTTGTCTTCCAAGATGGCGTGCCCATTCATTTCTATGAAAAGTGCTCAGTGAGCACGTGAGGCAAGAGAGAGCGAGAGCGCGAGACTGGACGCGGCCATCTTTCCACTTCCGTGTCTTCCGGTCTAGCTTCAAACGGTGGCTCTTTTTTCCTCTAGCTCCGAGACCTCGTGCACGCTTGCAACTAGCTGTACACGTCACACTTTGCGACAACCAGTTGCGAGCACAGATTTATATGGTTACGAGCGTGTGAGGTAAGGCATTGCAGTTGCAGAATCTATGGGCAGAATGGGGTACAAGTCCGATAAGAATCAGACACATGATGTAAACTTAATGGAAATGTGTTCTGTCACTGTATAGACAAGTTTACGCACCAAAACTAGGGGGCTGCCATAACTCTACAAATATGCAATTCATTTCTGCCGGATGTGGTTTGCACAGCATCTGCCGGTGTAAACACAGCGATTTGTCTATGCTAGCTTGGGATCACGGTTCTACTACTTTGACATACTTGTCGTTTGACATTTACTACTGGATAAGTTGCCAACGTTGTGGCATGTACTTGTGGATAACGTTGTCATACTTCTAAGTACATTTAGAGTAGATTTATAGTTATAAAGCTTTTGCCAGTCCATCATTTTGGACCTTTTAACATGGAGCAAAGGCAGTGTCAGTAGATTACTTTGAGTCTGTTATTCATTAGAACATTTGTTGTCTAGCTCTTCAATCTCTCAGCAAAATGTAGGCTAATTATTTGGCTAAAGGATGCTACACGTATCAGACAGAAGTTGTTCAATAAATAAGTAGCCCAACATTAAAAACATTTATAGTCGGTTGACTGATCGCGTTGTTGTACCCAGTCAAAGGAATAAACACACAGGAACATCATGAACATTCAATGGTCTTGCCAGTTATCCTGGCAAAACATGTAGCATAATGTCCTTTATTTATTGCCAGGACACAGTACAAGTAGCTTAGGCATACGTGAAATTGAAAGCTAGCGCTAATTCGTTTGGAATTTCTAGGCTATACTTGATGTTACATGTTGATGTTCAGCCTATTCAATTTAACAACTTCAGAAGGACAAGACAGGCAGTACACTGTTATCCTTATTTATCATAGAGTTAATAAAACTAGAGTAAGCTACTCTTGTCTTCCAAGATGGCGTCCCCATTCATTTCTATGAAAAGTGCTCAGTGGCGCAGTGAGGCAAACGAGATCGCGAGACTGGACGCTGCCATCTTTCCACATCCGTGTCTTCCTGTCTAACTTTAAACAGTGGCTCTTTTTTTCCCTAGCTCCGAGAGCTCATGTAAATCGGCTATCGGCCAATGTGAACTTTTGTGCTCGTGCCCCGCCAGCACATTTGCAGGCAACTTTCATTGACTAAGCAAATAAATGGGTTGCTAGTTTACCCATTTCGGATTGGTTTCAAACTTAGCAAAAATCGGGAAAAATTATTCTATGAAAAAGCTATTAGTATGAGCCAGGTTCGAGAATCAAACAAAAATTATTGGGGGAGATAGTTTTGTAAATGTTGAATGGAGTTAATAGAATAAAAACGACCGGAAGAGTCGGAAACCTAACCGTACATGCAATACCACCTACATCCACCGGGGCCGTTGCTTCAAGCCGAGGGGCGAGGGGTGGGGGCTTGTTATTTATGTGGCTTGTCACTGCCTGATGTGCCTACGTATCTTTTCTTCCTATGAACCCGGTTATGACTGCTTTAAACAAGCACCGGTTGGCTACACACCTCATGCCGGGCTTAAATGTGTGTATTGGCACTTTGAAAGGTTTGAATTATTATATCCACATATCAATGTATAATTATTAAATCCATTGCAACAATAGGACAAAGGAACACCAACAAAATGTGAAAAGCCTACAAACAATACTGTAGTATAGCCTAACAGTAACAGGCTAGAGGCGATTCTAGAGGCGATTCTAGGTTTTAAAACTGGTCGTAGCACTCTATCTAACCACTCGTTCAGGTGCTTTCTCGAGTGTTTGCAACCAACTACCGCATATGTCGTTCCCGAACCAATTTTCTTCATGTTGTAAATTGTATATCCTCTTTGTCACTGCGATATCAGTGCTTTGTCAGCACAATGGATCTAGCTAGCAAAACAAACCCAGCCCGCCAGAACGGAAGTGGATTGCATATAGGGGAGCAGTTCAGTAGGTAGAGCGGAAACGGCTCATGTACTTGTCTATAGTATTCCTTTCACTTGTTTTTTTTTTAAATAGGCTATAGGGCTAAATATAGGGCTATTCTAGATGGAAGTCATCACATATGTTGCTTTTTTTCTTCATGATATGAGTATGATTTCTAACGCGTTGTCTCGCCAGGCAAAGAAAGCTTAATAGTAGTTATTTTGGTAACAGAAATCTTCCATAATGCAGACTTACCATAGCTTACTGTCAACTTTATATTCAAACAAAATGCTACGTAATCTAATAAGGCTTGGTAATAATGTAGCCTAATAAATAAAAGCTTGAGAACTGTATCAAAAATATACTTTTTTGAACATTTGCCTTTGAAAGGGGAATATTCGCAGAACCAAATGGGCTACAAGACGTTTCCATCAGATGTAAGTGGGGGTGAAACAGTCACTGAGGACCTTCATTGTCCCACAGAAGCAGTCTGGCTTGATGACACGATCAAAAAAAGAATAATGTGGTGTGTTTAACAAAAGCTTCTGAAGGCAAGACTAATATTATTTAAATAAAGGCCTGTATAATTTCCTATTGTGGTTACCGGTTAAAGTATTAATCTTTGTCTTTGCTCCAGATAGACGTCAACAATCTATGTTCAATACAACTTGTATACAAAATTAAAAACTGTTTAATAGACATACACGTTGACATGTGTAAAAAACGTTTTACTATATTCCTCAGTCTTTGCTAATCTGTCGATACGATAGGGGGTTCCAACCGGGCTAGCTAGCTAGTTACCACAGAACGAAGTTACGTAATGTGACTAAACTGAGTTTGAAAGTACAAGCACCCACAACTTCGGCAAACCTTGCGCCATGCATCTTTTTTTTGTATTAACATCTCTGTACGAATACAGCTATGTATTGTACAGGACTGGGTAAGCGGCCACACAAACGATTAGTTTCTCCTCCACCTTGAAACCTAGAAATGTTTACCATGGTTGTTACGTTACGAGAAACAAGAAAACACTCCGATTGGCCATCGCTAGCGAAAATCGCTCCTCATTTGCATAAAGTTGAGAAAATCTCAACTCTGTCGCGTCGTTACCCACAATGCACCACGCAAGCGATTCGCCTGGCTCCATAGAAAATGAATGGAAAACATGTTGTCGCTCGCATCGCGTCGCTGCAGTGGACACGCACTGTAAGTTTTCTTTCTTACTTTGTTTGCTAAGGTCTTTCGTGCAACGCTTAACAAACTTTAAGGGAATCCTTAGCTAAGTATACCAAGATAAGGAGAAAACCTTAAATACTTAAGGGAACATTTAAGTAAACCTTAAGGAAAATACTGAAGGGTGCTTTGTGCAACCGATTATATTTTAAAGAAACCTTAACTCTGACCTTAAGGAAAAACTTAACTTAAGGTGCTTTGTGCAACCGGCCCCAGGTATTTAAAGTAGCAAGCTTTGTCAAAATATGTTTATTTTATTACTAGAATGTGGTCGTTTTTGAACGGTCGTTTCAGAAGTTGTTTACAAAGCAATTTGTTTGCGAGTTTTTAATTAATGACTGATACTGTAAGGCTGTCAGAGTTCTCCTTAATGCTAGCTAGAGGCTAACGTTGTTAGTTAATGGGTTAGTGGGGTGGTTCAGTTACATGTAGCAGCATCTATCTGTATTACATACTTAGACATATGCAATGTTTATCAGTGTTTATTATGACTAGACAGACCATCTTCAAATCTCAAAGCAAAACATATTTATCAACCTGCCTTTCAGGTCCACAACCCCTGGTACCCTGAGTGTGCCAGCCTCCTAGCCCTAACTCCTGCTCTGCATCCAGCGCTGGTCCCAGCCTCCTTCCACTAACCCCTGCTCTATATTAGTGATGTGTCGTTCGTGAACGATTCGTTCATTTTGAACGAATCCTTATAAGGACTCGGGAGTAACGAGTCCTCTCAACGAGTGATTCGTTCATTTCCCGACTCGGTCTTTCTACGAGTCTTTGGATCATTTTTCACGTGACCTGCATAGGCTCTGTAGCTAGAGGAAACGAACGATTCGTTCCTTTCCCGACTCGGTCTTTCTACGAGTCTTTGGATCATTTTTCACGTGACCTGTATAGGCTGTAGCAAGAGGAAACGAACGATTCGTTCCTTTCCCGACTCGGTCTTTCTACGAGTCTTTGGATCATTTTTCACGTGACCTGCATAGGCTCTGTAGCTAGAGGAAACGAATGATTAGTTCCTTCCCCGACTCGGTCTTTCTACGAGTCTTTGGATCCTTTTTTCACGTGACCCGCATTGTATTTTTTAGTAGAGGAAACAGTTTCCTTATTCCCTTTCGCGTGGCCGCTGTTTTAGTAAGACGTGAATGAATTATATTCGCTCAAGTCATCATACTGACTGGTTTTGTTATTTTCACTTTACATTTACACTTACAGTTTAGTGCAGTGTAATTGTTTGACGTGATAATTAAATGCTAGTGTGATAATACATGACCAAATCATACAAACTCATGATACATTATTTTAATGCAGGAATTTATTTTGAAATAGTATTTGCTGGTGCACATGTCATGCACTAACCTACAGTGGACGTATAGGGGCTATACGTCCTTTGCAGTGGACGTATAGCCCCCAACCCCCCCCCCCCCCCCCCCTCCTGAAATGAACAAATGACTCGAAAAAAGATTCGTTCATTTTACTGAACGAGATTCAAAGAACCGAATCAGTAAAAAGAACCGAACTTCCCATCACTACTCTATATCCAGCACTGGTCCCAACCTCCTGCTTTGCATCCAGCGCTGGTCCTAGCCTCCTTCCACTAACCCCTGCTCTGCATCCAGCGCTGGGCCCAACCTCCAGCTCTGCATCCAGCGCTGGTCCCAGCCTCCTACCGCTAACTCCTTCCCAGAATCCAGGAGGTAAACTAATAAACGATATATAACTACAGTTAATATATAATGACACTAACACTTTGCTGGGACTGCATTCACGTAATGGCCTTGTTTTTTATTTAATTTATCCCAATGTTAAATAATTCACCATAATAATACTCTATGCACAAACTACACTTGATACACACAAATGATACTGTTGTTCCTATTGCCCCACAGACTGTTGGTGTAACCTAAAGTAAACACCCTCTACCCATCCACCATTACAGATGTAGAAGCCCAGCAACCCTGGCAAGTTGGGCAAGGTCACCCATGACCATCAGGAGGCGCATGCATCCCAGTGCAACAAGACTCACCTCTGCACATGCTCACTTCAACAAGAGCAACAGAAAGCAGAGTGTAGAGGTGTGTGTGTGTGAGAGAGAGAGAGAGGTATGGTCGGGCTGTGATTAGAAGAGAAAGTCTGTATATGAAATAATGCATTTGCATTTGTTTTGATTATCTGTGTATGTGTATTTGTGTTGAGGACAGGGAGGGAGAGAGGGTAGCAGACCCTTTAGAGCGCCCTCTGGAAGACAAGCCCTGGATGCCTGCAGCCAGACGGTCAGAGAGAAGCACAGATGACAAGGACAAAACCAACAACACCTAAAGCGAGGCCTCCGACAGCAAATGGACAGACCCTTCATCGGGACAGACCCAAGAATAGACACCAACAATAATTGTATTGAATAACTAATGATACATAATTGAATAATAATTTGATTAAATAAAAAATCTTTATTACAATGTTGATACTACAGAGCTGTTTATTTAGGTCCCCAGCTACTATATCTCCACAGCTCCACTCTCACCTCCACCACCTAACCATCACCCTTTTATTTGTATTATTTGGAATACATTTGAAAAGTAAAGATTTATTATTATCAACTTTAAATAGTCATTAATTTCCATTCAGTATTCCTCTTTTGTTTTGGCAAGAAATTTACAATTTATGTAGGTAAGGGCCTATTAGAAATACTTTTTTTTTTTTTTTAAGTAATTTCATATTTAATAACTTTATATCATCTGCGCTACAACCAAAGTGAACAAACCAAACTACAAATATGGTGCCTATTATCGTTCAAACTTGTTAGCAGCGATTTGAGAAATGCAGTTTTCTTTTTAAACTCGTTATTTTAAACATCTTTGTCAACAATTTAAAATATACATACAAGCCACAAATGATCAATACTCAACAAGTCAACATTTAACTGTCTTTATATGTAACCTTCACCTAGCATTATTTCACATCATCTTCGAAAGTGGTTCCGACATTATGTGAAGAGTATCAATATTGGTCTAAATACAAAATCCCAGACAGGGAGTTGTATTTAGTCCCAGGTTGAATCCTCAACAACAATAGTAAGTAAAAAAATATATATCATTACGGAATTTAGCCACTATACACACTAAATCTAATGTTATGCATTTGACCTTTTCATGCTTCTGTGAAATGTGCGCCAAACACAAGGTCTAGTCCAGCAGGGTGAAAATTAAAATGTTGTCATGCGACTACACCAAATACGTAATTGGAAAGGTCTTGATCAGGAGAGTAAAACAATGCCAGTCTGAAGGTTCTACTTGGTTCCTGGTGTGAAATATGGAACTGAACTGGGACTTTTGGCCCAAAATCTGGGATTTTTGGTGGCGCTGTTGACCCCCTGTTGGTACTAGGGTTATGATATTGAAAGATTGTGTTTAACTAACCCCAATTATTCACTGTAATAAGTCATGACTATGTATCATAAAGGGAACTCAAAACCCTAACCCTAATTTTGAACCAGATCTGCATGTCTGACTGCAACCCTGTATTTGTATTGTACATTTGTTTAAAAGTTGGATTTGGCCCCATGTTGAATCCTTAACAACAATAGTAAGTAACAAAATAAATATCATGAAGGAATTTAGCTGCTATATACACTAAATCAAATTTCATGTAATAGGTAAGTAGGTAAAAATTCAATAGGAGCCTGCAAAGAGCTGAAGGTAAATACGAGCGTCTGCTAAATGACTAAATGCAGAATACAGAGTTACAGACCCTCAAGACTAAACCTGTTCATGGATCTTCAATTCCCCATGTGTCACATATAGGAGGAGCATGGGAGAGAATGATTGGAGTTGCCCTTTGCACCTTGGATGCCATGTTACTTCAAAAGAGCTGCTCACTTCAACAGTTTGTACTGTAAAAGTGACAATCGTGAGACGGGGAATTTCAACAGTACTGGCTAGCTCGGCTTGTTTCACAATAACTTTTGCTCCTGTCAGAATAGTGGTATAGGCTACTGAAATGACACGTTATACCAGGCAAGGAGTGTGCTATCCATTTAGACTGGAAAAAGTGAATTGCAATGACTAATGCTTATACCCGTGTTGTATTGAAGTGTTTTGTCACTGTGATCTTGCACTTAGTTCAAAAAGATCTTAAAAGAACCTAGAATATTTGGAACCCCAACTAGGCTATTAGGAATAGCTTGGTCAGGTTACACGTTTTAAGTTGGGTCAGTATATTAGATACTAATATAGGTATCTAATAAGTTGTTGGATCGAGGTTTGGCTCATATGGTTGCATTTTGTATTCTATCTCCGATTAAATAATTGGACATAAATGTTAAATAATGATGCTTTATTAAGATGTTTTTGCTGCAGAGCTGCTGGTAAAGGTCTCCCTGGCTTCTTCAGGGCTGTTTGGGAAGCTGACCTCTATATCCATTTCTATATCATTCTGAAAAACAACACAGTGAGTCAAAGATACAACGAAGAATAGATTAACAGAGATACTAATTTCATAGACTAACCTCCTAAATCAAGCAATAACTAAAAATAGTTGATGATCCCTCGCACTGCTGATGCAGTAAACGTTCCGCTGTTTTCACCTAAGGAATTTTAGAGATGTTGCAATGCAATGTCTCCATCATAAAAACAAAAGACAGCTAGCTGTATATTACCTATTAATGGCATTTTTTTTATCAACAGATTTACCACTGTTGGGGGATGACAAGGGCAAATTCTCTCACCACCACTGTGGCTGGCAACCAGTCCTGTACTGGCCTTTCTGGACACATCACACAAACATCATGGACTGTCATTCATTTGAGAGTGGTTAGCGGAGTGGAGTATTAACCGCCATTTGCGCGGTAGTATATTTCTGAATGCCATGGAAACACTCTTGACAATCGATTTAAAGAGCCGAAGTTACACGAAATCTCTTCATTTCGGGACGTCATTTC
This sequence comes from Hypomesus transpacificus, assembly GCF_021917145.1. Taxonomy (NCBI): domain Eukaryota; kingdom Metazoa; phylum Chordata; class Actinopteri; order Osmeriformes; family Osmeridae; genus Hypomesus; species Hypomesus transpacificus. The sequence goes on from NC_061080.1 coordinate 7,700,517, forward strand.
CTGATAAAGACACGAAGTTACACAAACTCTCTCAATTCGAGTAGCCTACGTCATTTCATGATTTTCTATCTGGTGGTACGCAAGTAAGACTTTATTTATATAGCACATTTCATACAGGAATTGCAGCTCAAGGTGCTTTACATAAAATCAACAAAAACAATAATACAAGTGATAAAAGTAATAGATCTAAAACATATAACAAACCAGACTAGCCGCACTCTATCTGCGGTCTCTCGAATCCGTCTTGGATCCGAGCTGCCTCGTGCAGTTTCCACACATATAACAACCCAAACAAGCCGCACTCTATCTGCGGTCTCTCGAATCCGTCTTGGATCCGAGCTGCCACTTGCAGTTTCCAAACATAAAACAACCCAGACAAGCCGCACTCTATCTGCGGTCTCTCGAATCCGTCTTAGATCCGAGTTGCCACTTGCAGTTTCCACACACATAACAACCCAGATAAGCCGCACTCTAGCTGCGGTCTCTCGAATCCGTCTTGGATCCGAGCTGCCTCGTGCAGTTTCCAAACATATAACAAACCAGACAAGCCGCACTCTATCTGCGGTCTCTCGAATCCATCTTAGATCCGAGCGGCCACTTGCAGTTTCCACACATATAACAACCTAGACAAGCTGCACTCTATTTGCGGTCTCTCGAATCCTTCTTAGATCCGAGCTGCACTTGCAGTTTCCAACCATATAACAAAACATATGCACTCTTGCACAGTCTTTGTGGTTTCTCAATTAAAATAATATAAAAAACGAAAATAAAGTAAAATAATAATAATAATAAAAACTACTGAATAACAAAATACAATAACTCAACAAAATTGATCAAATGTAACACATAAGCAATAGTGCAAGTCAAACACAAGCCGCAATCTTTGCGGGAATACAAAGCAAATCTATAAAAACAATAATACAACTACTACCAGTTGTAAGGCCCTTCTGAGATAAAAATGTGTTAAATGCTTTGGTAAAAAGGTAGAGTTTAAGCTGTCTTTTAAAAATGTCTAGCGTATTTGCTTCTCTGATATTTATGGGTAATTTGTTCCATAGTTTTGGGGCGTAATTGGCAAGGCAGCATCACCAATCTTCTTATGGCTGCTTCCGGCGACCTCTAATAGGCCTGCATTTGATGATCGCAGTGTTCTAGCTGGTCTGTAGTTTATAAGAGAGTTAGCAATGTAGCTAGGTCCTTGTCCGTGTAGAGCTTTGTATGTGAGGAATAGGACCTTAAAGTCAATTCTGAAAGTAACAGGGAGCCAGTGTAAAGTAGCTAGGACAGGACTAATGTGTTCTCTCCTTTTAGTTTTGGTTAATAATCTAGCTGCAGAATTTTGAATGAGCTGTAGTCTTTCAGTGTTTTTTTGGGGAAGACCAGCGAAAAGTGCGTTACAGTAGTCCAGCCGGCTGGATATAAAAGAATGAATTAACTTCTCTGCATAATTTTGGTTTATGAATGGTCGTACCTTTGCTATATTCCTCAGGTGAAATAAAGCAGTTTTGGTCACTTTATTAATGTGGGAGTTGAAATTCAAATCTGAGTCCAGGATTACACCGAGACTTGTCACCTCTGGTTTAAGCCAGGGGGTTAAACTTCCTAGATTCTTAGTAAGCATCTCTCTTTTGGATTTGGGGCCACATAGTAGGACTTCAGTTTTGTCTTCATTTAATTTAAGAAAGTTATCATTCATCCATTTGTTTATTGCCAACAGGCAGCTGGTAATGGAATTGATGGCCGTTGCATCGTTGGGTTCAGTGGATATATATAGTTGTGTGTCGTCCGCATAGCTATGGAAATTCATGTTATGTTCTCTGATTATGTCACCGAGTGGTAACATATAAATAGAAAAAAGTAATGGACCTAGGCAGCTTCCTTGAGCAACCCCGTAGCAGTTCTCATGTTTCTTAGACCAATGGTCTCCTAAACTAACATAAAACTTCCTTCCTGTGAGGTTTGATATTGGTCTGTAATTTGCAAGTAGACTGTTATCCAATTTGGGTTTCTTTAATAGGGGCTTTACAACAGCTGTTTTGAAGGCATCTGGGAAGACGCCAGTTCTAAGGGATGTGTTTATAATCTCTAGCACCGGACCTGAGACACTATCAAACACTCTCTTAAAGAATGTTGTGGGTATAGGAACAATATCTGAGGTTGTGGAGTTAGATTGGGTGGTGTCCCAAGCATAGATATATACGGTATAAAGGCCGAAGGACCGGGACCACATTATTCCTCAATATGCCTCCTATTCTTAAATGTTACTATATGTATGAATACTGCAAAAAAATAAATATACAGTTGGGCTTCTATGTTTTGTTGCAAAAACAGGAATTATGGCTAATAACTTCATCAAAACGTAGACTGCACATGAAAAATCGAGCAGGTTGATTATGCTACTTACCAGGAAAGGGATGAAGTCGCACTGAAAGTTAAAATAGCGTGGTAGATAGTAGCCAGGGCAACCAGCCAGGTCGCGTGCTCTCGTTGTCCAGGTCTCGTCAAGCCCCCACCCCTCGCCCCTAGGCTTGAAGCAACGGCCCCGGTGGATGTAGATAATATTGCATTCACGGTTAGGTTTCCGACTCTTCCGGTCGTTGTTATTCTATTAACTCCAGTGAACATTTACAAAACTATCTCCCCCTATAATTTTTGTTCGATTCTCGAACCTGGCTCATACTACTAGCTTTTTCATAGAATCATTTTCAACTTGCTGCAGCAAAATAAATCTGTCGTCCCCCCGTCACCAAGTCAGGGGGCGGGTTAAAGCCTCTGATTGGTGGTTCAACTTGAATCGACTGCTTTTGACTATTCCAAGGTGGCAGCACCTTGTGCGGATTCAATGAATGAAATATTGAATGCTACAGTGGTCGAAATGTTGGCGGAAGCTGAAGAGATGGAGGCACCTGCCAGTTCACTTTTTTTTTTACATCATATTGAGAGCTTCGCTGAAATTATACGAGTGATATTGGCCCTAACTGACACAGACATCAATGAAAATGTGTTCACGATCCTCAGCGAGATGATACAGCATAGGGGTGGGCATATCGATCTTAAGACCAACAGTGGCCGGGTTGGGAAACCCGGCAGCTATCGATACCAACGTTGGTATCAATAGCCTGATTGATAGCGTGATAAGATCGATACTTAAGTTTCATTCCACACTGAGTACACAACTCCCTTTACATCATAGTGGTTGTGCAAACACCGTCTAACTTCGCTCAAACTCACTTTGCCCCTCCACTGCTTTTCTAAGCCCAAAGTATCGGTATTGGCAATACTGGCCCTGTATTTACTCCTTGGTATCGGATCTATACCACATCGTGCAGTGTCCGCAGTGTCGCACACCCCTAGCAGCTGTGGAGTGAGGCGATAGAGGATCCCTCTAGATTGAAGAGAGCTTGATCGACTGGTTGAGCCTGCCTGGTGTGTAATACTGTTCATTCACCAATCAGAGGCTTTGACCCGCCCCCTGACTTGGTGACGGGGGGACGACAGATTTATTTTGCTGCAGCAAGTTTCACCGTGGATAAATGTAAGTATAAATAAATAAATGTAAGTATAAATAAATAAATGTAAGTATAAATAAATAAATGTAAACACCTGAAAACGTAAACATATATATATATACACACAAATACATGTAACATTTATATATTTTGTGTCATTTATTTAAGCTTTGTGTTATATAATTATTCATTTATCCAAGTATTTATTTATTTAGTTTTGGCCCCTATAATCCTCCATAGAAAACACTTGTAGGTGTGTCTCGCGAATTGCCAAGCGTCCATTGGTAGCGCATGGCTCAAATATTTGCTTTGCCGATTGCAAAATGTGATGGAAAAACGATTGGCCACAATATACCCTGACCTTTTCGAATATGCTCCCCTAGCCGGAGACATTTGAAAACGCCGGGTTCGCGTAGTAGTGTGGACGGGGTCCTCGGAGCTTTTCAGATACGATGATGTTCAGTTGCCATGACACTGGGGTTAGCTTGCGCTCTATAGCTAATGTCAAGATGAACATGGAAGGTGAAAGAAATATGCTGCTCCATCTCTATAATTCATTTACCAGTTTAGTTAGTGTACTACTTCAGATACAAGTATTATCACTTAATAGATACGCGTTACTCCTACGCAGAAGGCGAGCGTTGTACTCGGTGTGCCTGAACAGATGTTATTGACGTTACAGTATGGTCTATTTGTTTTCATCCGTGTCATCGTTAGCTACAGTAATTAAAGGATTGCACTTGTTTAACCCATTCAATTAATCGTATTGTTGCTTTTTTCCGCGTTGATTTTTTTCTCGGCGGTGATGGCCGAGGTGAAGGCCCAGCTGTAGTACTCACGGCTTGCCACTGTGGAGAATAATACAAGGTTAAATATCAGACCAGGTTACTTGTAGTTTAATGTAAGTAATGATGCAATCACAAGATACACAATAAAAACAACACACCAGGATTTTCGTAGTCTAATACAATGAATCAGATGATGCAACAGCAGTCTCACAGAAACAGAGTCTCAAAATAGAAGGGTCAGGGTCTCCAAAGGAATGCAGGTGGGGCAGGGTCGATGATGCATGGGGGAAGGTGGGGTAGGGTCTCCAAGGGGAAGGGGGCCTCAGAACAGAATATATCCAAAGGTGGTAAGACCAGCTGGTCTAAGCCGTCCTTAAATGGAGAAGAGTTACAGTCCCAGCATCACCTTATCTCCCAAGTTGACACTTTTACTCCCAAGAGCTGAGAGGCCCTATTGTGCTCGCACCAGTTTTCGAGCATCTCAAGCTTTCCTCCTGTCTGACCTTGGCATGTTTGCACTCACCAGACTTACACAGATTTGTGTCAGCCCGGCCTCACTTGCACAGAAGGTTGCATGATCTCATTCGTTTTTTATTAATTCAATTGATTATAATTGGATACAGTGTTTCCCACAGATTAGAAATCTAGTTGTGGCGGGGAGGGGGTGGGTGGGGTTGTCCGACCGGGGGGGGGGGGGGTCGTAATAATTCCTTCGTTAATAATTTGTTACACAGTGAATTTGTTAATCATTTGTTACATTAAATATTAATCCAAAATGATTCACAACTTCACAAAATTAACAACAACTAACATATCATTTCTGCATTATGCATGTAGCAACGCTAGTGCTACACAGCTATTTAACTGGTCGGCTCCATGACGCCGGGTAAGTAGCTAGCTCCTGAGACTTCTCACCAAAAGAATGAAGGGGAACCTTCGAGTAAGGTACCTAGCGAAAAGTAACCTCAACTTTCCTCGACTTTTAGCTACGGCACTAATGCTGAAGGCTCCCTGATATAGCTGTCGGTCTTACTAGAACGGCGTATGTATGCATTGTTGCTAACTTGTGCTGACGTTGTGACTGTGTGCATATGTGAGAAAGACGCATGAGTGACAGAGAGACGGAGGGAGAGCAGGGGAAAGGAAATGCAGCTGAACGAATACGCTGCGTGTTTTAACCTAAATAACCATAATTTTTTTTTTTACGAAAACGCAATATGTGGCGGCCGGTGTTGATTCTGTGGCGCACCGCCACAAATTAGTCTATGTGTGGGAAACACTGGGATACATGTTTTAGTATTAAGCATTAAATGACATATGGGTATACATACATACGAGGTAGTGATTGGTGTAACAGCATTGATTAGCAGTATGTTATCATTCCTTCACACAACCCAGCGCGTTAGCGTGAGTGAAGTAGGGCTAGACCAACTTACGTTTTTCAGGTGGTAGGCTACATCATATTCGACGTCGAACTATGACAAATAAACTGTTATTGGCAGAGTTTGCATTCAACGTTTTTCGAGTCACCCGGTACTTTGTAAATGTAAATGTACTTTAATGAAATGCCGCCATACCACAGATGTCTTTGCCATTTTGACTAATAACACTGACAAAGTAAGCTATGGCAGAGTTTGTAGTTCTGCAGCCAATTGTGCTCGTGCCGTGTGCAAAATACCAAACCAAAACAAAGCGCAGATTAACGAAAGGGAAAAAAGTAACACCTTTTCTTTAAAGTTATATATTTTTAGAGTTGGTTTATTTGTCTTAAGTAATATAATCTACAATATCTGTTGAACGATCGACCAGAAAATCTAGTCAACCAAGTGGGGACAGCCCTACAAAACAGGCAGGGCTACCACTAGTGCTGCTGCCAAACGCGCACTCCTATCATTGGAGTTGATTGAGCCACCTGTTTAAACTTCCAAATAGCAACGCAATTCATATCTTTGGCAAACATTTTGGCAAAACTGTACATAAAAATTTACATTTGTACAGTAATGAAGTAAAAATACTTTGTTACATTCCACCACTGGGTATAGGTTCAGCAGGCCCAGCATAGTTTATCTAGATACATTTTAGTTCAGGTTCAAGTCAAGTCCAAGTTTTTTATTGTCAGGTACACAGGCCAACACAGGGTTAGACTGTGCACTGAAATCCTTAGGACAAGACAACGCAAAGCAACCTTGCACATCATAACATATAAGTACTCAGAACAAGTTAACACCTATGACAAGCTAACATATAATATAACTAGAGAGGGTACAATTTCTGGGGAAATTGTAGGGTGTGCTTGTTTGCGTCGGTTGCAGGTGGGTCTGTTTTCCCATCTAGTGATATTTTCAAGCATTTAGCCTACTCATATTGCATAATTCATTAAGAAAACCCTTTGAAACAAGAAACCCCCTTTGAAACAAGCTACTGTAACAACGTTGACACTGGCAGTATTTCAGATGGAATTGCGATTCAAATAGTACCGTCTGCTAACTGAAAATAAGCCCCCCAATCCCCCCCCCCCTGTAAATAAGTTCGATATGAATTTAGGGGGAAATGGCTAATTCAAAAGCAGTTTGCTAGAGGCAAGCTAGCTGCTGTTGCTATCCACACTTCACTGATTGTTTGAAAGCGCCGGAAATGAGAACGTTTCTTTTGTAATGGATAATGTATAGAACGCCGGTCATTATTGGGAAAATAAGCCCCTTCAGGGCGAAACAAAACCGCTTCGCGTCGGGGTGCTGTTAGCCCTGTCGGGGCTTATTTTCCCAATAATGACCGGCGTTCTGTACATTATCCCGCTTATTACACGGCTACTTGCCAACAAAAATAACTTAACACAGTGTGTCTTTTTACAATGTATTTTTTACCATTCGTATTGTTGATCAGCAGAGAAATAGTTCGTCAAAGACGTTGAACTTCGTAGACTTTGAACATTCTTTAGGCTTCAAATCAGCTGACGTCGCTAAGCAACAGAGTACGCTGGGGTTGAAAAGTTACCGGACTACTAGCGGAGTGCTACGAAAGACGTGAATCCGAGGCAAAAAAGGCAATTTCCCTTGACAGCTGTCAAATATGCATAGCAGAAGTGTTGTGCACGTTCATACCTCTCATGAACTCGTTCAAAGTTCAGTTCATACAAGTCAATATGAATCATTCACGTTCATAGTTCACCATTTAAATTCTAAACGCGTTCATAGTTCAGTCCATTTCATAGTTTTAATACGGAAATTGCAAATTAAAGACTTTACTTGTTTTTTAACACATAGGGTGACTTGAAAGTGATGGCATTAGGCTACATTTCTTTAACAAACTATTAATTACGCCCCTACAAGTTTTGAAAAGTGTATCTCCCTTACGTTTCACCTTCTTGCGCGAGCAAGAAGTGTTGCCAGATGCACGATCATTATCCTCCAAATACGATAATTTTGAGCCTTTGGTAGCTACAATACTTCGGCATTTCCAATCTTGCAACACTGAGCACCTTCCCGCCTCCAATAGTTGCATTGTTTACAACAGCACATGACATCTGCAGCCATGCCGAAACGTAAATGTGTCTTTATTTTCTTATTTTAATATGTAGCTATATAAACAATGTCTTATTTGTTATATGTATTGCTTTAATATATGGACAAGCCACATAAACAACCACTGAAAGCCACAGAAGCACTGGACTAAATGGCACAAAAAAGATTTGTTTACATTACTATTTTGCAATTTTGTTGAGGTATAAAAAAATCATAATATAGCTTATGTCATTTGTGACATTTATGCATTCACATGGTCATGGTGCATAGATCGTGAGCTCTTAATATTTCCGACGTTCCCAACAGAGTTAAATTTCCGAAACGGAACCTAGCCAGCTTTAGTTGGCTTCCGTTACCTAGCAACCTAGCTTTACTTGTTTGGTCTACATGTGTGTGGAATGAATCATGGGTAACGTAGTGCGAAGTCGAGTTAGTTTGTTTAGGTTAGTCTACATAGCAAATATTTTACGGGCACTGAGCAACTACATGGTGCAAGCATTCGTTTTAGACAGCGTCAGTCCTTAAGAGAAGGAAAACATTCCGCAAAGTTTTAGCTAGACCTCCATTAATATGAACGTGTTCACCGTTCAATTCATTATTTGTCATTAAGTTTCGTTCAGTTCATCGTTCTCGTAAAAATGAATGTGTTCAATGAAGGCGTTCTTGTACAGCACTGCATAGCAACATTCAAATATGAGAAAATTGTTCACCGCAGAACGTTGGGAAGCCCCATTCAAGTGAATGGAGCATTCTACAGTATTAAGAACAGCCGTGTAATAAGACATAATAAAGTTTAGCCATAGCTGTGGCATTGAAGACAGTACTATACCCTACTACTACACACTGCCAGTGGGCGAACCGAGTCTGCGACTCAGAGGCTAACGTCAAAATAACAAAAATATGCTGACCCGCTGGCTGTCTTCACAATCGCCATATCTTTAACACTGCTCTCCATTTGGATGTAGAATTGACCCTGGTACGAAATTAAGAAAATACTCATCAGACGCAGATCGACAACACTGTTGTCGACGAGTGTTAACACTCATTGACAACACTGTTGTTGCTGCAGCAATCGTCAATGGAGGCTGACGGGGCTCTCACGTAGCAAACAAATCAAAGTTTTTACAGCAACCTACATTAAAATCTCACCACCTGGCTGTCTTCACAATAGTCATATCGTCATAAAATGTCCCTCTTTCTGTTTTTTTGTTTAAAATTGAACTATAAAATCAGCTACAAAAAATACTACTATGACGCTTTCTAGCATGGCTGCCGCCTAAAAGACTAGGCGGTCTCACGGGCGACCCGCACTCGCTCAAATTATAAAGACTTTGACGACCTAAATCAAACATCCGAGATTGCAGTTCCACTCGAAATCGCTTTCTCAACAAAGCTAAATGGTTGGGATTTTTTGGGGTGGGATTTTTCACTCGTAATCCAAGCTCCAATTTGCGTGCTAGAACATCTCTATCACGTTGTATCCATGCGTCGTTACTAACGTGTGTTGACGTGGTGACGTAGCTAGCACAGATTACTCTTCGTCGACTAAAGGCACTTTATCGACACAAAAACGTTGTAACCTCCTAAACTGTGCAACGGAACGTAAATCCCAATACAAGCAACTCAATCGCTACCAAGACGAAACTTTTGACACCACCGTTGTGTATGTAGTCCAAATATTGACTGAGCCTTGGGGGGCAAAAATAAATAATTAATTTATTATAAATAATAAATATACATGTGAGATAACAATGGTCGTGCCCTTGCCGAAGGCAAAACACACCCAATAAACCTCCTTAATATACAAAAAAAATAAGCAATAGAGTAAACTAAACCTATAACACACACAATATCCTATTCTAGCCTTATAACCAGTGGCGTTTTCTTCAAGACATTTATTTTTCCCCTAAAATGTAAAAAAATGTATGGTCAAATATTTAGTATTGTGTTAACATTTCAAATGCGTTAAAACGCTCGGCGTCTCTGGGGGTGAATTGAGGAGTGGGCTGGCCTGCACTCTGGGCTTCTGCATGATGATTGGAGGGTCTGTCGAATATGGAGAGAGATATGTCTCAAAAGTATTCGTAAATGCAAGTACCATGATCCACAAATGTTTCACGATTTACAAATGTGTTTTGCGATCCACAAAAACAAAATTCTTACTCGTGATTTGTAAGTTGGCATAAATGTGCAATGATTTGTACAAATAGATGTCCATTCGTAAATATATTGTTTGTAATTTCTTAAAATACTTAACATTTCTCATGGTTTGTCATTTGTAAATCTGCAATTCGCGTGTGAAGTGTTGAATCTGCATTTGTGGATCGCCCAATACACGCGTGCAATCCTTCTTCCAATTACGTATTTTTGAGACATTCTTTTCGGTCTTTTGCGATCCACACACAAATAGCTTTTCGATCCACAACCATCCCCCCCCCACCCCCCTTTCGACAATGCCATCTGTTGTCCCTGCTTTGATGGTTGTAGCCCAGCGCTTTAAATAAATGTAAATAAAATACATTTATTTTCCCCTCCCAGTAACCCCTTAGCAATGGTATGTGGTATGGGGCTATTATTGTTGAATAGTTTTGCAACAATAATAGCCCCATATATGTGCTTTGAGCTTAAGTTATCACGAGTATCTGGCATTTTCTATTCACCTCGCTCCACAGGCTGCGGCCGTAGTGTAGCCTAGTAGTATTTGGCCGATACTTTCGTGAAAATCTTGATATTGATTTTGGGACAGTGACATGGCTGGTTAGCTTGCAAATCTTCCTGTCAAAAATACTGTAAAATTATATTTACTGTTTGTCAACCGTACACAATGTTATTGCTTTTGAATCTTGCTAGCATTACGTTAGCTTTCGGGCTAATAGCTCAGTCAAAGGAAAGCCGGTGGGCAGAGGACAACACTGCCACCTACCGAATGGCACTGTCGAAAGGGGGGGAGGGGGGGGGGGCTCCTGTTGTGGATCAAAAAGCTATTTGTGTGTGGATCGCAAAAGACTGAAAAGAATGTTCCAAAATTACGTCATTGGAAGAAGGATTGCACGCGTGTATTGGGCGATCCACAAATGCAGATTCAACACTTCACACACGAATTGTAGATTTACAAATGACAGACCATGAGAAATGCACACATGAAATGTTAAATATTTTAAGAAATTACGATATATTTACGAATGGACATTTATATGTACAAATCATAACACATTAATGTAAATGACAACTTACAAATCACGATTAAGAATGTATTGTGGATCGCAAAACACATTTGTAAATCGTGAAACATTTGTGGATCATGGTACTTGCATTTACGATTACTTTTGAGACATATCTCTCTCCATATTCGAAATACTGCATCTCCTTTTGATTGACAGCGATTTTGTACTATAAAAGTTGCCGAAGCTATTTGAGCTCAGTCCCATCGTGGATTTTTCAAGTGTAGTCGAAAGACAAACTGCTGCAACCTATTTCTTGATATTTGCTTGGCGAAATTGCTGGCCAATTCTCATCATATATTTCATACAATTATACACCACGTTCCTTGTTTCAGTTTAACCTAATTCCCACATTTTCTCCTTTGAGTTTAATATTGTTTCGTTACATCGTTTGTTCATTCATTCATACAGTACTGTAGGCTAGGCTAGTGTCGAAGGGGGGAACTAGCCAGTGAACTAGACAAATCAATTTGAATTTTTTATGTTGTAGGCTGAAAATGAATTTCTGCTCTTTGAAAGACCAGCAGCCGCCACAGGTGTGCAGATCCGTTTCTGACAGGCAGTGGATTGTAAAAGTGGTCCAACTTGTCACACCTCTATGTACACTGAAGCTATACAATTCACCTACAGGACAGCAATGTTACGGTGACTCAGCTTTATTCCTATTAGCATTAACATTACATTTAGAAATTGTTGGAGCACATTGTTTTAACTATGATAACTACTGCCTCATTACAGAGATAAGCTGTGAGAGCAACTTAGACAATATTTGTCTATTTTTATAATGTGTTGTTAGACTTTTTAACTATGTTAAATTAACTTGAACTTAGATTTTAACCAAGAAAATAAGATCTACTTAGTCATCTCTGCATCGAATTTTGGTGTTTCATTTCCACAGCACAAAATATCGTAAATTATTTAATTGACAGAATTTGAACTATCACCTATTTTATAAGCAAGTCATGCTCTTCTAATCAATCACTCTCAGCACACACAGTCTATCCCACATCTGTGAACTAGAACATCCGGTTCCTCTACCTACTCAGTTTGGGGGCGGGGCAAACACAATACACGCACACAGCTTTCCTCTTTATCGTCTTCCCACATAAATACGAACACTACTTGCAGTACTTCACAGCTGTGGGGTATTAGCTTACAAAATGGACCAACAGTTGAAATCGCATGGCATGTCCAAAATGGAGGAGGCAAAGAAAATAAAGGATGAAGATAAACTTTACAAGTATGAAGGCGTCCTTTACTCTTCCATCATGAGTCCCCAGGAAAATCTCAAAAGTCTGGAGAACTTTGAGGCTAAACCAGATGACCTTCTACTGGTGGCTTATCCCAAATGTGGTAAGGGCTATACGTTTCTTTTACTTTTATGACTGATCATCACAGTCCTCATAGTTAGGTGTGAATAACCTAGAAAAGTAGGTATTATAATATGCTCATAAATATTACTCCTCAAATCTGTCTCTAGGGTGGGTACATATGCTTTGCAGCCTGCAACATTGTCAAATTAAAATATCAGTAAACATTTAGATTTATATTAACATGACTTAACTTTAAGATTTGGATGGTAAGATAAGTATCAACAAGAAAACACATTAGCTAAGTAGTGCAGATAGGATGCAATTATTGACATTCAGTTTCAGAAGTTAGGGTTATTACAAGAAAATGTGTTGGTAGATGGTCAGTTCAGTCAAGACACTCACGTATTGATTTAACCATTTATTGCAATGGAAATAGGTTTGTCTTTGGCAGTTCTATCTATGGCAGTAATTGCACAATATGCAGGTATATTCTGTAGGTACTATGTAGGTATAATGTGCAAAATGTGTTAACATGTGTGTCCGGGGCAGTGAATGCATGTAGTATTTAAGTTCCTGAAAGGGTAAGGCATACAACTTCAATTAGCACACCTGCAGTTGATTGTGTGAGTAACATCAGTGAATGATGTGATGCTCAGCCCAAATGCCATGCCCGAACTAGTTTAGCCAACTTGTGGTTTTTGATGGAAAAACTAAATTTGTACAGCAATAAGGGTTGCAGTAGGATTAGATGCCTATAGATTACACTACTAACCTACCACCCATTGTTTTGTTTTTTACAAGGTTTTAATTGGATGGTATCTGTGATTGGCAAAATCAGGACTGCATCTTCAGGGCAAACTGAAATGCCCAGTGGACCTCCACTGATTGAATTTTTTCCCCCCGAAGTGCAACAGGTGTGTAATACATACATGATTGTATTTTAGCAATTTAATCATTTTGACAATATTCCTTAATCTATAGTTTAAATATCTTAAAATATCAGCTGTTGTGTCTTGCAAAATACCAATAACTATATGTTGTAGTAATGTGTATTAGGAGATACGCTTGAACAATGCAGAGGTTTCATTCAGCAACAGTGTGAAAGCAAAGTCGATCAACTTAGTTTCTTACTGACAAAAAACATTGTATTTGCAGTTTTTTTATAATAATTGTATCATGCTTTTGCAGCTGGTGAAAGAGAGGCCCTCCCCTCGGTTTCTTGGCACACATTTGCATCCTGATAACATTCCCAGCTCTTTTATTGCAAAGAAGACAAAGGTGAGGATTGATTACTACAAAATGGCACCAAAGAGTGCATTTCACGACACATTGAAGTAAGTGTATAATATCAATGTTTAACTGTAGCTGACTTAACCATGATATACAGGAAATGCCTTTTAATAATTAACTTGTAGATGCTGGTAGTGTTTCGAAACCCGAAAGATACTGTTGTGTCCTACTACCACTTCATGAACAACAACCCTGTTCTGCCAAATACCAAATCCTGGAACGCATTTTTCACAGACTTCATGAAAGGAGAAGGTGATGACTCATACAGCTCATTACCATTGTTGATACATTTCACTGCTGAAACTGTGCATATAAGCTGATAACGTAAAGCCAATGACAAATGTTGGGATGATCCTCTATAGGTGGAATTTGGTGTACTGTTTTGATAAAATCAAGTTTCCTTTGGTTTGCTCTTAGTGGCTTGGGGCTCTTACTTTGACCATGCCCTGGCTTGGGAGAAACGCATGGATGATCCAAATGTGATGATTGTGACTTACGAGCAACTAAAGGAGGTGATTTTTGTCTTTTGTAATTACATGGCATCAACTTCACTAGTTCCAGTTTAGTCTAAGTCATCATGTCATGACATTGATAGATTAGCTGAATCTGAAATACTAAAAATAGAATTGTAAAGTGAGAACACATTTTCAAATATTAGGCAACTCTAAATAAATAAAAAAATCAAGAAAGGGTTCATGTCTATGAGTTGATGCATTAAATGCATACTGCTTTAATGTGCAAATTCAAATGCAATTTTTCTCTCTCTCTTTAGAATCTAGTGGACGGGGTGCGGAACATATCAAAGTTCTTTGGCTTTACTTTGACTGATGAGCAAGTACAGACCATTGCAAATGAGAGCACTTTTAATGCTATGAAGGAGAGCTCCAAGAACAGTCATGGTCAACATGGCAATGTCTTCTTTCGGAAAGGTAGCTTTCAAAACTGCTTTTAAAATTCTTCCATAATATTAAATTATGTTACAAAAGTGCATTTTACTACCAGAGGAAGGGGTTTATCTTCTACTCTGTCATGTCCAGATCAGGCTTGTGTGGCCAACCTGTATTTATTATATAATTATATTGGAAATTAAATTCTCATTAATATCTCATTAATAGAACTTCCAGAAGGTCAACATTAGTTGAAAAATTACAAAGAATATGCATAATGTTCTAAAGGACAAACATTTTGAATACATAATTAAGGCAGATCAATGTGCTTGAATTATACTTGCCATTTGTTTGTTTTCTATTGTTGAAATAGGATACATGTTTCAACAATTGTTATGTAAATTTTTACTATTATATTTAGTTTATGTTGAAGATTCCATCAGAAGCTGAGACATTTGAATTCTTAAAGTTTTTTATTATTACGTTTTTCAAATCCCATCATACATTCCCAGGTAAAAAAAAATATGCTAAGTATACTGAATCTTAGCTTACTTGAGTATACTTGAAGACTGATTAATCATCAGTATACTTCAAGTTATTGAATGATTAGTTAATTTGAAGTGTGCTATTTTGGAACAACTCATTTTGTACTAAGAATATTTTAGTTGTAATTAAATTGTACTAAAGCACAATTTAAAGTGTATTAATACTTAAAGTGTACTAAGTATACTTGAAGTTGTTCCACTTTAGCACATAAAAGTACACTTAATACACTTTAAATTGTGCTTTAATACAATTTAAATGGTATTAAATTGTGCTTTAGTACAATTTAATTACAACTAAAATATACTTAGTACAAAATTAGTTGTTCCAAAATAGCACACAAATTAACTAATCATTCAATAACTTTAAGTATACTGATGATTAATCAGTCTTCAAGTATACTCAAGCATTTTAAGGTTTAGTATACTTTGCATTTATTTAATTTTTTTACCTGGGCCACAGAGTGGGCACATCGTCTAAATAAGAGTACAAGCCGCATTGGAATACAAGTCGCACTTCCAATGCAACCGTTAGCATAGCGCAGCCAACAAAGAGTGAATTTATACTCACGATGGATTACTCGCACAGACACACGTTTACATGATGGTATCAATTTGAATCTAACTTTATTCGGATAAAAAAATGTTTTGGGGGGCAACTGTTATTATCTGAATATACAGTATATGGCAGTGAATAAACCAAATTATTGGCCGAAAGCATGTCATATCCAGTATGATACGTGGCGCTGTTTTCATTACAACTAGTGGTGATACAACCTTTTCCGCTTGACCTCTTCACCACTACCAACAACAACAACATCAACATTTCGAGAAAGCCAGGCGATTGCAACGTTATTTTCAATTTAAAAAAACATTTGCACCAAGCAATCCAATCCACTTTTACATGTTGATAAAAGCATTGAAATTGGAAAAAATTATTGGACAAAAAGAAATCAAGGGACATTTAGAATAGACAAAAATGTGCCATTAATTGTGATTAATCGCGAGTTAACTATGACATTAATGCAATTAATCGCGATTAAATATTTTAATCGTTTGACAGCACTAATAAATACAATTAAAATCATAATAAAATCTCCACAATAATACTGGTAGTTACTCCGGCCGAAGTAGTTCTGTTCCGACCCGGCCCCACATTAAAGAAAGGAAAATTATCTGGCCCTCGCAGACAAAAGTTTGGGGACCCCTGATCTAAACTATACCCCATAGCATTACACATATCAAAACAAAACTCCAAACAATAAAACTCCAAACAATGCTTATTTAACTAAGCTAATGCCCTTAACTTAGTTGCTTTTCAGTTTGTCGCAGGGCATTCTGGGTACCAAGAGCAGCACGAATATGTGCAATCTTACAGCATTGTGTAACACACTTCGGTTGTGGATAGTATCTCCAGAAATAAAGCCAATTCACTCATTTAGTGGCGGAATCCATTGTTATGTCTAAAAAAATATTTTAGTATAAGTTCAGCTAGCTTGCAAATCATGAGGATAGCCTATTGTAGCAGACCTTTCTATGTGACAACGGACAAGGGTCCCTCGGGAGTTGCTGTAGGCGTGATGCTGAAACCATTACGTGAAATCAGTAAGGGCTGTTCGAATGGCTATGTCAAGAAGAGCAGTGGTAAAATACAAGTTTTGAAAAGAGACCGCGTCCGTGTCTCATTGTCCACACGAACACATACAATTATATCTAAAACGAACTTACGAAGAGTTCACTACCAAAGTTGTAATGTTAGCGATGCTAGTGTTAGCTTGCTAGCTAGCCTATAACATTTCACTGGATCTTGCAGCTGTTTGATTAACTGAAATTATTATGAAATGTTATGTTCTACAAGCCATTTGCCTACTCAAGCAAGTCTGTATTTCCAAGCCCTGTTAGTGTAACTGAGACGACACAGAAAATAATTCCTCATTCAAGTAATAAGGCCCTGTTCGAGTGTTGAGCATTAAATAGAGATCTTGAAAGAAGCCACTTTTTAGTTCTAAAACCGGACTATAAGCCGCTTTGAAATAGAAGCCGCACAAGCACAAGAAAACTGTAAAAAAAACTTTACTCTACTACACACTACAGTACAGCAAATGCATACCAGTACACTGAAAGCTGAATTCATGAAGGGACTTCAAAAGTAACTTAAAATATCCAAACATTTCAGCAAATGTTAATTTTTCAAGTAGGCTTTTAGTGCATTGTTACAAAGAATATTTTTAGCATGCATTTTAAAATATACAAACAATATGTTTAAAAACAAAGTTCCAGTTGTACACTTTAGAAATTACATATACGTTTTACTTATAGTATATATTTTTTATAATATATTTACTAAAAGTGTAATGTAGTAAAAAAAAAAATTCTGTGTGTTCAAAGTATTAACGGTAAAATAGGTAAAGCATGATGGTAGTATACTTTTTATATATTCACAGATAGTACACTTTTTCTTAGTATATTTAAAATGTACTATTGAAAATGTGGATATGCTTGAAGTACTCAAAAGTATACCTTTTTTCCCCTGGATTTTGCAATTACATACTCATGTAAGAATTGTAACAATGTAATGACATTTCTTTGTGTTTGATCTTGTGATCAGGTGAAGTTGGAGACTGGAGAAACAATTTCAGTGAGGCCCAAAGCAAACAGATGGACAAAGAGTTTCAGAACCTCTTGGCTGGTACGAAATTGGGAGCCAAATTAAAATATGATGTTTACTGCAAGTAAAGAAATTACCCTGCCGCCCCAAATTATGACTCCTTTAGCTAGAAAACTATGAAATCCAATGTAAGCCTTGGACAGATTTGTTACAATTTGGTATTTTAAGGTATTTATTAAAATAAATGTACAATAAAGAATGAGGCATTTGATGTAAGCCTATAATGCCAATAAGTAATTTTGTCTTTTATTACAGTTTTGGCTTAGCGTATAAAATATCTGGTAAGTTGAGAACAATAATTTAGTTGGAGGCACATACATTTTTACATTTGTAAAGGTTAACAATAGCAATAATTCGCCTCTGTTTTGCTAGCACCTTCTAATCCTGTTAAAATGCTAACACATCTGCAATTTGAAGACTGACGCAGAGTAGGAGTGGATTATGGGAGTGTTTGAGATGTTGAGAGGACTGTGGAGTTTAAAAGTAGGCCTGTATCTAAATAACAGACGCATGTTCTAATTCTTTACCAGCTACCAAGCATCTTTGCTGAATATTAATTACATATTAAGTCATGTGTCAAATAACTGATATTAACACTGCCTCTTATGACCTTATCAGATCTGATCATCCCTATGAAAAAGAATTGTCACCATTCCAATAAATAATGCACATTCCCAAATATATTTGAAAGGAAGTTGTCTGTTTCTATAGAATAGGCTACAAAGCTATACCAATGATATAGACATCAAAGACAAACCTCAGCCATAGGAACCAACTTGGACAAATTGTACTGCGTCATTGGCCCGTTTTGAAACCCCTGCACGGGGGAAGAAGGGTCCTTGCACTCCCACTATGTGGTGTTTCTCCTTCCATGCTCCATAGTGGTAGAGTAATCTCTCAGTTCAACCAATACACCTCTCCATCACTGTGGTCTTTCAGCTGTGATGTCAAGATTCTCCTCTTCAAGCTTCACCTCAGCTAGCCAGTATTTTGCTGGCCTAAATTGGACCAAAAGCAACACTTACTGTGTCAGTACATTGTTTCTTGTGATACCTGCAAATCTGTCCCTTCTCTGCACGTTGTATTCAAGATCTGTTGTTACACTGTCTGGCAAGAGACTATGTTGATGTAACCAGGGGCGGTTTAAGTGATTTGATGGCCCCAGGAAAAGACCATGTGACGCCCTTCTCCATTTTGCTTTCTGCAATCATAGCTAGTGAACAATAACTATTTGGAGGTACCTCTTTTCAGTTAACAAATCCATACAACTAAAAGACAGGCAAAATTAGATTTCTAACGGCAGAACTTCAAATGTTCTTCAGTCAGTTAGAAGAAGGTGTTTTCTATTTTGGGGGAACTTGACAGTTTTTTCTTTGTATGGGGTCTTTTTCACTTTCAGTTCTGTCATTATTTGCTAATGTATCTTGCCACAACGCAGGGTTTATACTAATAGTCTCAGTCAGGGGCGTCGTTACACCCGTCGTTACACTTGGGCACGTGCCCCAGTATACATTTGTTGTGCCGCAGGAAAATCGAAAGTTAGATTTTTAACAATCAATTAAAATTTTTAGTCAGTGCATTCATTTAGATTGATAATCCCGGAAAAAATAAATGCTGTATCCCAATCAACGCTTGTAAAAATCAAAGCAGTTTAACCGAAAACCGATGCCCGCAGAATTCCATGTCAGCGTGCTCTTCTGAGTTTGCCCAACAGCCACAGCAGCACGCACACAGAAGTCCAGGTGTTGGACTCGGCACACAAGACATTACAAAATTAAAGAAAGTTTCTAAATGATAGGCCTACCGATTATCTTATTTTGACTAAAACAATATTACATTCCGATCCGGGGATCTCAGCTAGGATTGAGGCCTGCCTCGCAGACATCTCCGCCTGGATGACCGAGCACCACCTCCAGCTGAACCTCGCCAAAACAGAACTTCTCATCATCCCGGCCAAACCCTCCATCTCCCGCGACCGCTCAATCACCCTGGGATCAACACAAGCTCTTCTCCTGCCTGGCCCCCCAGTGGTGGAATCAACTCCCCACCTCCATCAGAGACACAGACCGTCTCTCCACCTTCAAGAGAAGGCTCAAGACGCACTTGTTCCGGGAGTACAACGGTACTTGGGAATGGTATGCTGAACCCAATGCTAGTTTCCTCAAGGATCCCAATGACTCTTGCTTAGAGACTTGTTGCTCTTGTTGGTTAGTGGTAACTGATTTAAACTGTTGTATTTGCTGCGAAATATTCTATTTTAGTTAATCTTATTTTTATTTTTACTGTTGCTTGCTTTTTCTACAGGTACACTTGCACTTATTCATGTTGTTTAATTGTAACTTGCATAACTACATGTTCTTATGGTTCTTCCCTTTGGCACTTATTTTTTTGGTTGTTCACAATGTCTGCTTCTTGTTTTGGCTACCCGCAATGCTTTTGGGCTATCTTGTTGTTATTATCAGTGACCTATGCACTTTGTAAAGCTCTCTCTTGGAAGTCGCTTTGGATAAAAGTGTCTGCTAAATGAATAAATGTAAATGTACATGAAGCTCAAAAAACAGTATTTGCACTCAAATGAATGTGATTGTTTTTTTGCACGCACGCATTAACTATTGATGTCCCTGCCAAAGCTGATATCAAACTTGCGTCCCTGAACTGTATAGTGGGTTAAGCAAGGGGAGTTTCTATAGCCAAGTAGTGCATTGTGCATAGCATGCTTGGAAGAAAAAAAAGGGATATGAATTAATGTATAACAACGCCCCTGATCTCAGTTTCACTCACAGATTGCAGCTCTTGCTGGTATGGAACGCCGAGTTAGTCAAAATAAAATAAATAGGTAAATAAATAGATAAATATATACATTAATAAATATGGCTATGAAATAAACTCTGAAAAAAAAGATGGCAGTAAATATATGAATATAGCATTATATAATTATATAGCTGAATCCATTTACCGACTTCAATAAATAAATACATTTATTAATTTCAAAATGACATTTTTGTAAAGTCATTCATTTATTTCATGGGATTTTATTTCCTAATGCAACATGTATTTATTTATTGAGACTTTAACGCTCCACATTTATTTCCACAGATATTTCCACACCACATTTATTTCTGTGCTCTTATTATTTCCGATCTCACATGCAAACAAGAGGGGCGTGGTTATCTTCACACCCATGCACAGCAGCTGCACACTTAGATTCCTAGATAGCTATGCTACCTGTATGGGGGGTGACAGTGGCATCGCCCTGCCGAAAAGCATACAATGTAGACAAGCTTTGCCCATAATGTCTGTGCCGTCTCTGCCTTTTTAACATTGGTTCCCAATGGGAGTGATGGCAGTGACCTATTAGCATACGTGTGGGGACTTGTTCTTTGATAGCTACGAGGTAGCGCTGAAGTTACCTTTGTAAACATTGCTTTCGCTCGTGTGACGTGTAACTCGTCTGCAAAGCTAACAATCACTGCCACCACTACGTCTTCCTAGGTGGTCTGTTGGCTATCATCGGTCTCAAAGTCGGCAACTGTAGGCCAAGTGGCTGGTTAGCCGGCTAGCTAGCTGGCAAAATAATAAAAGGACGACATCAGTGTGGCCATTTCAGCTAGAGCTAGCTACTGTAGAGCTAGTAGTGTTGTGCTGTATTGGCACAGACCTGAACAGCCAAACCTGTTTTCTCACTGAATGGTCATTAAAAAGAGTCTAGTGGTAGTGGTTTGATTTAATATTGAATAATTCCATAAATTATAATATATGGGTTTGGGTATTGTGTACCGTGTTGAATGGGTCTTGGTCTGGACACGTCCTGGTTAGTTGCAACTTTAAATTGCCAATAATAACAAAGCGTTAAGAAACTTGACTTCAATTTAAAGCAGTACTGTAAATCCAAAGGTATGGGTAGTGTCTGGAATAATCTGGCTCCACTTCAGGTCTCGTCTCACTAAATGGTAATACCGGCATGGCATAATGTGGAGGCTAGATAGTAGGGGTGGAACGGTACACTGAAGTCACGGTTCGGTTCGTACCGCGGTTCAGACATCACGGTTCGGTACGAGTTCGGTAAAATGGGGGGAAAAGCAAAACAAAAATGCAGAAACAGGGCTCCAGTCTAACTACTGTACATGCAAGTCTTAGCTAAATGTATGATGCGCTTGTCGATCAGTCCTCCTACACCACGACACGATAGGCTACTAGCTGAGCAACAGCGCAAACACAGGCAGGGATACAGTAGCAGCAACGCTGGCCCTGGTCCCTTATTTATACAACAAAAACACGGACGTTGATGGAGCGCGAGTTGTCAGCTGCACCCTCCGACTTCTCGTGCTACCGAAAGCTACCTCACGGTGACTGCTCATTTTATTGACTGAGTGGGAAATAAAAGCGTCAGTTCTACAGACACGGCCCCTGTATGAGCAGCACACAAGCACTCACCTAGCTGAGAAGCTACAGAAGGTCGTGGCAGAGTAGAAACTAAAGAGGCCTGGAAAATTGGAATGTATTGGGTGTGTACAACATCAGCACACGTTAGCAACAACTCATAGATTCTCTGGATAAAAGCATCTGCTAGACTAAATGCACATTTTAGTAAGACAGCAATATCAGCGATCCCTCAGCATTAGTACCGCAGCTGAAAGTTTAGGCAATTTTTCGCTATAGACCAATTAATACCCTACGGCACACAACTGTCAAGCAGGCTCAACTGTGCATGTGGGTTGCAAAAGACGAACTTCTCCCCGTTCTAATACTCTTGGAGTGTCGTTCAGGTCATCATATATCTCTGGCCACTGGATTGTAGGGCTTGATATTAACTTTTTGAGGCTCTTGGCCTTGGGACAAATACATTTACGTTCACTTGTCTATGCACAAAAGTCACTTGACCCCGATACCCTTAAATAGCCTGTCCAAGTGATCGGGCAAAACTAGCCTGGCTAACGGAGGTCGCTTTCTCAGGCAAACGCTTTGGATAAAAGCGACTGCTAAATGAATAAATGTAAATGACGAATGAAACAGACAGGTTAAAGAAATCCGAGATTCTGGCTATCTTCACCAGACTCGTATCTACATTAGGCAGTCCTCCCTGACGTTTCAGGTGTAGAATGGAGTGAAATACAACATTGTGCACACTGCCAGTGAGCGAGTCTGACTGAGGCTAACGTCAAAACAGTGTAACTGGGATGTAGTCTCACTCAGATTGCCAGTTTAAACAAATCAGAAAAATAATAGGACCAGTTGACTAAAAGCAGAATTCCCATATCTCTTAAAAAGCTGCCCTGCTCGACTTTTTAAATGTAGAATTGACTGTAAAAGTGTAAAATTAGGAACTTTGTGACATGACGTGAAGACATGGTTGCCGCTCGACTATGCGGTCTGTACCGGGCGACATTCTCACTCAAATTTCAAGACTTTCGTGACCCAAATCAAAATTCTGATGCGACAGATCATTGGGTAATCGCTTTCTCTCCTAAAGGCATGTCCTCCTCCACGCATTTGGTCTTTTTAAATATAACTATTTGTATTATCCGTGTGGTCCTTTTGCCATTTAAAATGCTATCCTTTTCCGGTTTTCTGTAGCCACATTGCGCGCGCATCCCGATTGTTTACAAACAAATAATTGGTCTACACTTACACTACGAACATTCATATTTAGCACTAGCGTTGGTTGCATAGGCTACGTCTTTAGTGCTGCTGCTAGCTATCTCTGACTCACTCAGGCAAAGCTCGGCTAGACAGGTGGCAGCGCCAATCAGTTTCAGAGCTAAGTCGGGGCTACAGATTGTCCCTAAAGAGCACGAATATCTTACAGTTGTTCCGCATTACATTAATTAATTTGCACACGAGTTTTATACATTTTTATACCGTGTATTCTCCGTGCAATTTCACGAGCCGAACCGTGAGGCCCGTACCATACGGTTCGGTACGAATACATGTACCGTTCCACCCCTACTAGATAGTTATAGCTAGGTGCCTTATCGACCTAGCTATCCACATAATTGCAGAGCGATGTAGCGGTGGCAGTGATTGGGTCCAGCCATCATTGAGTCCATCCTCACCTCCTCCATCACCATCTGGTACGCTGCTGCCACTGAGCAGGCTGCTGACAAAAGCAGGCTGCAGCGTATCATCCGCACTGCGGAGAAGGTGATTGGCTGCAATCTGCCTTCCCTCGAGGACCTGCACACCTCGAGGACCCTGAGGCGAGCGAAGAAGATTGTGGCCGACTCCTCCCACCCTGGACACTCCCTGTTTCAGTCACTCCCCTCCGACAGAAGGCTGCGGTCCATCAGGACCAAAACCTCACGCCACACAAACAGTTTGTTCCCTTCCGCTGTTGGCCTTCTCAACAAGGCCAACAGCTCATCCTGACTTTAATGACTTCTTATCTTAAAACAATTTGCATTTTGCACTACATTACAATTCCTGTAATATTTGTATTTTATAGTGTATTTTATATTGTAAATTGGCAACTTATATTTTATTTTATGGCAACTTATATTTTATTTTATTGTATATTTTATTTTAATTGTATTGCCGTATTGCTAGTTTATGTATCCTTAGTATAGTTACACCACATATATAAATTTAAGATTCATATATGTTTATTGTGTGCACCTTCCTGCCAAAGCAAATTCCTTGTCTGTGCAAACTTTCATGGCGAATAAATCCCTTTCTGATTCTGATTGTCTTCTTCGTTAGGCATAGCGACAGTTGCTAGTTGTGTTAGCTAACATTACCTGGCACTAATCACCCCCCACTACCTGTACATTTTGCACACGAACAGTGCTCGATAAGTCTTCAGACTTAATATCTATGTTCTGTAGAGCACTTATCCGCCCAAGTACCTCTACAACAGTGTTTCTCAAACTTTTTCAGACCAAGGACCTCTTGGCCAATAAATAAAAACTCACAGACCATCTAACTAAATAGTAGGCTATATCCCCGGAACAACATGCCTCCAGACCTGGCGCCATACAATTGTTAGCGGCACATGATTTTCTAACGGATAATGTAGGCTATTCCGCTAATTATAATTTCTGCTAAGAAAAAAATACAAGTTTTGAGACTGCTTAACGATCCGGGTGTTAATCAAGCACGGAGCCAGACCTTGTAAATATTCTAGCCCAAACATAGGAAATATGGGTTTGATGTGATGCAGAGAGGGATTTCCACACAACATGTTTGGCCATTATTTGAGCGCAAAATAGTTTTGGGAGATTTATGTAAAATAAACAGCCGTTTTTCAATTGGTAAAACCTTGACTAGTGATGCCATCACTCCGGCCCTGCTCCCATCCATCTCCCTGACGCGTATCGTTACAGTTGGGCCGCCCGGCCCAGCAATCGGTAGCCTATCTGAGAAAACCTTTTAGAAAAGACGGGCTATGGACCCAACCAACTCTATTTGGGAGGGGAGAACTCCCTCACATGGTACAACCAGAGAGGCAACCCATGCAGAGGCTGCGATGTCAGAATGCGGAACGTGTGTAGCCCATTTTAATAGGCTACTACTGACTGTGTTTTCTTCGTTCTGAGTTGTATGTTAGAAATGTCGCAATAATTTACTTGTGGCCATCGCGGACCACTACGGGGGCAGTGGCGGACCACCAGTGGTCCGCGGACCACACTTTGAGAACGGCTGCTCTACAAAATCTACTATGTGTAACAAAATAATATATCCCGACAAGCCATGCTGATCAATTTGATCTATAAGTCCAGCATGCGATCTCTGACACGGCTAATGTCTTCCATCATCTACCGAATCTAGGTGTCCCTATCTGCCTTCGATCTTGTGTGCAACTGCGTTGGTCTGAAGATAAACACGCCCCTCTCGTTTGCATGTGAGATCGGAAATAAATACAGCACAGAAATAAATGTGGTTTGGAAATAAATGTGGTGTGTAAAAGTCTAAAAAAGTTAATAAATGTGGCATTAGGAAATAAAAGTCCCATGAAATAAATAAATGTTGTCTTTACAAAAACGTCATTTTGAAATAAATAAATGTATTTATTTATTGATGTCGGTAAATGGATTCAGTTAGATAATTATATAATGCTATATTTATATATTTATTGCCATCTTTTTTTATTTCAGAATTTATTTCATCGCCATATTTATTTATGTATGTATTTATCTATTTATTTACCTATTTATTTATTTAATTTGGACTAACTCAGCGTTCCATATGCTGGCACTGCTAAGGTTAATCAGTGATGTTGCTGTTGGATGCTGGAGTGGTCCAAGCAGGTTTGTGGTGTGCTGCTCCTGCCAGGCGATGTCACCTCTAAACTCTGACATTTTCCTCCCACACTGTAGCTGCCAGCAGTAGCAGTAAGGCTAAAAGTTGTAGGAGGTGCACAACAGGCAGTAATGCTGTAATCGTTAAATCAGCTTCTCCAACTAACGCAAACTACTTGTTGCTCCTCTGTCGTGAAGTCTGCCTTTTTAATTAAAGAATTGCATATTTTTTGACAATCGTTCCTTAAATTTGGCATCTTAATTCTTCCTCTTCTCAAATCCACATTGAAAAGGTTTCATTGTAACAAAGATTGTGTTGCACACAACACACTTTACGTGATCGGCCAGGGATATTTGTGCCTGCGCTAGGCTTTCACTAGCCCCTTTTATACAGAAATCCTGAAATCTTGTCGAAAAGAAGATCCTTTGCTTCAAGCTGAGGAACTGGGGGTGGGGCGTGGGAAAAAGGGCAAAAAGTATGTCGAGGCGTATTCTGTCTCATGGCGTTCCTCCCCTCTGAGCCCTGTTGGCTCGGTTTTTGTAGAGGACGCTTCTTATTGGGTAACGGGTCGCAGCCATGCTGCAGGAGTGAGGATTTTCAACTGGTTTTGTCCCAGGGACCACAATTCTTACTAGAAAGTAATTTGCGGCCTACGTGTGTGTGTGTGTGTGCATGTGGCTGGAAGGACGTTTTAACATTTGGTTTTCCATGTTGCTTTTATTTAATAACCTCAAACAAATCTAAATATATCTACTTAAAAACCTCAAACAATATACATAGAATCTGAAAAATTTGAATATGTGTATGTGAGATTCTGAACACTAATAAAAAATGTAATAACATTGACTGATCAACATAGGCTCATGTCGCGGACCCCCTGCAATGCCGCCGCGGACCCCCGGTTGAAAACCCCTGGGTTACAGGAACCGACCAAATCACATAATTATTCCATTCACATGGTGGAACCACTGTCATTGACTTTTGGATTAAAAGTCTGCGGTTGCGGTTAAAGTGGATCCCATTTCAGGATTTTAATTCAAGTATCTTAGATTTTTTAGAACTTGAGTGACTGTGTACATCAATTACTTGCTACATTTACAGTTTGATGATTGTTGATTATTGATGATGATAGGCTGTTGGTTTATTCATTGTTATATTGGTTTAATGACAAACACCAGAATTGTAAAAGCTGAGTTGATGGTTTCTTACTTTTGCAACATTTCACTGTTCTTCGGAATGCTAAAGAAGTAAGGTCATATGGGTTTTTAGGGTATGGTATGCCATTGTATGTTATATGCTGTAAAAATTATACTATATGATGTACACAACACATTATATTCACTTTGTCTATTTGCCCAGAATACTGTATTCTGTAGAACTTGAATAGTAGAATAAAAGCTGATTTTGGTATCAGTAAAATGTCAGTAGGCTGCTTCAGTTAATGACTGAAAATGAATTGAGTTTACATTACATTATTCACTAACATTTCACCTTTGTACACACTAAAGCTTTCCTAAACTTGCAGATCAGTGTAGTCACAATGACAAAGCTACTTTGTCCCCCAGATAACAAAGCTTTTTGAGATGTAGACATTTTTTGAAGTTATTCTTATTACACAAAATAAAACCCAGACACATTTACATGTATTCATTTAGCAGACGCTTTTATCCAAAGTGACTTCCAAGAGAGAGCTTTACAGAAGGTCACTGATAATAACAACAAGATAACCCCAAAAACATTGTGGGTAGCCAAAACATGAAGCACATATTGTGAACAACCAAAATATGTGCCAAAGGGAAGAACCATAAGACCATGTAGTTAAACAAGTTACAATAAAACAACATGAATCGCTATAAGTGCAAGTGTACCTGTAGAAATGCAAGCAACAGTAAAAAAAAAAATCACAATTCGCGAGTACAACAATTTAAATCAGTTACCACTAACTAACAAGAGCAACAAGTCTCTAAGCAAGAGTCATTGTGATCCTTGAGGAAACTAACATTAGGTCCAGCAAACCATTCCTAAGTACCGTTGTACTCCCGGAACAAGTGTGTCTTGAGCCTTTTCTTGAAGGTGGGGAGACAGTCAGGGCCGCATTTACTAACATTGCAACCGCAGCTTAATCTGGCCGGGACGATGAGAAGTTCTGTTTTGGCGAGGTTCAGCTGGAGGTGGTGCTGGGTCATCCAGGTAAATATGACTTTTATTAATTCAACTTCTCTGTAAAAATAACAGCATTTTCAATAAATAAAAATAATCAATACAGCCTAAATAAGCTATAATGATTTAACATGTTCATTCTAAACAACTTGTGCGCACAACACACAGCATCCAGATGCTGTATTCAGTATGCAGATACTACAGATGTTCTAGCTGCCTACACTGTCATGTATGTTAAAACCTCTGTCTGCCAAGACAAAATCACCTGGGGTAAGTAGCTCTAGAAAGCCTGAGTTTTCTGTGATGTGGTTATCAGTAGTGCACCCTCCCCATGCCTTCGAAAGGAAAGAAATGTGACCCTGTGGTGCGATACCTATAAGGTACTTGATAGTGTTGTGGTGTTTGTATGATGACCAAGTGTGACTTCTAGATGTCTGATGTGAAGGCTTCTCAATAAAAATCTCAAAACAATCAATTATAACTGTAACCTTGGACCCAAAGTGTTCTCGGAAGGTCCGTGGCATAGACTTCCAAAGTTCCTCACTCCTTGGCCAAAAAATACATTTCTTAAGCTTCATGTACAAAACATGTAATACACTAAAAAGGTTTTGGAAACTGTCGGCTGAGAAATTCCAAATCTGTATGCAAGATCCTGTTCTGTAAAGTTGTGACGCAGTTTCATCAATACCAACGTAAGTTTCTGAAACGTGTCCAGTGGAACCTTAATCCTGTCAGTGAGGGAGCCTTCAATTAAACTAAAGACTGGGTAAACCAGTGTAATATCTCACTTTCTTCTTATCATCTCTGAGTGCGTCCATGGTCATCTTTTCACTGGCTATCTGATGTTTAAGTGAAATGTTCTCAGCAATAAGTCTCTCATAATCGGCTTTTGATTTAGAGTTCAGCTCAGATGTCCATGGTGTTGGTCTGTCCAGTGTAGGATCTGCAACAGCTTCAGCAGTATCCATCCCTTGCATGTCTCGCTTCTGTTCCACATTGTCTGTGCTTGTGGAAGCTATCTGTTGTCTACGCTGCTGTACTCTGTTATACCTGTCAATTGCGCTTGCCTTCCCTGACTTATCATGTGTTCCTCTTTCATTCTTTCCTGACAACTTCAATGAGGGGGCCCAGTCAGGATGTGTGCAGTGGTGTCGGTATGATGGCTTGCCTTAGAGAAAGTGCCAGGGAGTCTTTAGTCTTTAAATTTCTATATGTAAATTCAACCAACTAATTGTGAGTAAATAGTAAATTCAACCAACTAATTGTGAGTAAATAAACAAACTCCAAACATACTATAACAAACTACAGCAGTTGATATGTAGTGCAAACCGCAGACGTTTATTTTGAAATTTGTCAAACCGGAAAGAGCCAGCTTACATTGGCAAGCTAACAAAATCAGCTGGTCAGACATGTAATGCTAATGCATTCCACCCAGTACAGAATGAATCAGTCGATTTAATCGCAGAAAATCAGAAAAAAATCACCCATTTGAATCAAGTAGTAGGGCACCTCCTGTCCTACCAGTAGTTTAGAAGGTTGGAATTACTAGATTTGTCTAATGGTATGCCAAGCCGTGTGTGTTAATAATGAGCCACCCTTGACCTTAAAGAAGCAGAAGGGCAGTAGATTACAATCGCCCGTTTCATACAGTGATCCCAGTCACGAAAATAATCTAATATTTCCTGACACGTTTACGAAATAAGCACTTTTTTCGTGACTATGCCACGTTTTTTCAACCAGTACATTTCAATGGAGAGAATATTTTGTGACCTCGGGTTTTGTTCAAATTTTTTAGCGATAAAAAACAAGTTCATAATATAACTTGCCATGTTCTTTTTAAGAGGTAGGCTATAAAATATTTATTCGAATAATACCGTAACCTATTAAAGCCTACTACTTAACCACTGATCCGTGCTTTTACGTATCCTTTACCACCCGTATTCAACCGATCTTCCTATTTATAACCAAGAAAGGACTTAAGCAATAACCGAGGAAATATATAAGCTGTCAATGTCATTCATAATGGAACGAGACCCATAGAGTTAATATAACTAGAGTCAGCTACTTTTGTCTTCCAAGATGGCGTCCCCATTCATTTCTATGAAAAGTGCTCAGTGGCGCAGTGAGGCAAGCGAGAGCGCGAGACTGGACGCGGCCATCTTTCCACTTCCGTGTCTTCCGGTCTAGCTTTAAACAGTGGCTCTTTTTCCCCTAGCTCCGGGACCTCGTTCACACTTGCAACTAGCTGTACACGTCATACTTTGCGACAACCAGTCGCGAGCATAGATTTATATGGTTATGAGCGTGTGAGCTAAGGCATTGCAGTTGCAGAATCTATGGGCATAATGGGGTACAAGTCCGATAAGAATCAGACACATGATGCAAACTTAACGGAAATTTATTCTGTCACTGTATAGTATTCCTTTCACTTGTTTTTTTGAAATAGGCTATAGGGCTAAATATAGGGCTATTCTAGATGGAACTCATCACATATGTTGCTTTTTTTCTTCGTGATATGAGTATGATTTCCAACGCATTGTATCGGATGAAATAAACTGTTCACATGAATGCAGACTTACCATAGCTTACTGTCAAATTTATATTCAAACGAAATGCCACGAAATTCACACTGCCTTCAATTTTACATCAGTGTAGAAATATGGCCTGTGTTTTATATGTTCATCCTACAAAACCAAACGCCTATTAATGGATATAACGTGATCTAACAAGACTTAATAATAATGTAATAAATAAAAGCTTGAGAACTGTGTCTAAAATATACTTTATTGAACACTTACCTTTGAAAGGGAAATATTCGCAGAACCATATCCAAGACGTTTCCATCAGATGTAAGTGGGGGTGAAACATTGAGTCACTGAGGACCTTCATTGTCCCACAAAAGCAGTCTGGCTTGATGACGCGATCAAAAAAAGAATAATGGGTGTGTTTAACAAAAGCTTCTGAAGGCAAGACTAATATTATTTAAATATAGGCCTATATCATTTCCTATTGTGGTTACCGGTTAAAGTATTAATCTTCGTCTTTGCTCCGGATAGACGTCAACAATCTATGCTCGCGCTCAACATAACATATTTGCCATCATGTTGTAGCGTGGTTTGCACAGTTAAGATTAGCAATACGTAGTTTATAATAAAGTATAGTAGTTCTTGGGGGCACCACCTCTGATTTGTGAAAGGAGCAGAGGAACCTTATTTGATCATATTTAATAATAATAGCACTCGTAATAATCAGTCTAATCTTAAGTAGGGAATTCTATAAAAGTAGAGCAGATCATATAACGTGAGAGATAAGTGAGTATTATACACAATGATTTATTTAAGAAAATGTAATTATAGTGAACACATACCAGATGAGTTATGGGTTAGTTGGGCTAAAGCAGTACAGTAGGCTTAAATTCTAATGAGAGCGCACCACACAATGGCTGCGTAGAGCGCGTGTGGAGGGGGAGGGGAGAGAGAGTGAGGAAGAGGTACAGAGGAAGAGGCTTCTATAGTAACAATGGACGATCAGTAGCAACTGACCTAACGATGGTCAAGTTAAATCATTTGTAAAATACAATCAAACATTTACAATTCAATCACAACATGCCAATATATCACAAGTAAGAAATATTGCAAATTGCAGTTACTTTTGTCGGTTTGAAGAACGGA
This sequence comes from Hypomesus transpacificus, assembly GCF_021917145.1. Classification (NCBI taxonomy): domain Eukaryota; kingdom Metazoa; phylum Chordata; class Actinopteri; order Osmeriformes; family Osmeridae; genus Hypomesus; species Hypomesus transpacificus. The sequence goes on from NC_061080.1 coordinate 7,732,322, forward strand.
GTCAATGGTTCGTTATGTCCAACGAATTGAAAACGGAATCTCTCGTCAAAGTTCCGGGCGCAAAGTGAATATGCAGGTTATGAGGTAAAGAATGCCGCGAACACCTCAAGTTGATCCTACGAACAAGCGGGGGTGATTGTACGTTTGGGGGTTTTATACTCCAAAGAACAGGGGGTCATCCGTGTGAAGGTGACCTCTCTCATTGGTCAGTTACTTCCACCTGGGCGTCGTCTTGAGATCTGCCCAGAGGTGTGAAGTGGCTGATAGTTTAAGTTCCATTATCTCAAATGTCCATGAAATGCTTAAACTTCAGAATAGAACAATACAATGTTCATAACTGGTTTTGTTAGTATGATACAATTATTTTGATATCAAGATTGACTGATTTAACTATATCTGAAGGGGAGTTATAATCAAACATCAATTAAACACGTTCTAGGTAAATGAGAAAAACACACATTATAACACATCGACTACTGTCATTGAATTAGTGTCCATGAGCCATGTAGTCCTTGAGAAATATGTTTGTAAATCCACAAAAGAAAGTTCTCCCTTATACTCCTTTGTCTGATACTGTGAGACCATGTGGTCTCTGTTCCTGACCCCATGCTGGGTCAGGTCTTTGAAGCTTCTACTTCTGGGAGATAAGGACAAAGGGGGAAGGACCCTTCCCCCTTTTCGGGGGTAGGAAAAAGGTGTGGATGGTACCAAGCTTTGTCTGTTGACTCTCTGCTACAATGTCATGACCGTTTTTACGAAAAATCAAATCTGTTTTAAAATAACGGGAATAAACTATATTAACAACATTTCATGTATGTGTGACAACCATTTGCTGAACTTGCTACAACAGGGCAGGCAACTCAAGCCAGTTCTCCCTGTGCTCATTCAGTATCTCTCTCTCAATATCAATAAGTCTATGGCTCATTCAGCTCCATGTAAATCGGCTATCGGCCAATGTGAACTTTTGTGCTCGTGCCCTGTTAGTATCCGTGAGCACATTTGCCAGCAACTTTCATTGACGTAAGCAAATAAATGGGGTGCTAGTTTACCCATTTTGATTGGTTTCAAACTTAGCAAAAATCGGGAAGGGTCCTTCCCCCTTTGTCCTTATCTCCCAGAAGTAGAAGCTTCAAAGACCTGACCCAGCATGGGGTCAGGAACAGAGACCACATGGTCTCACAGTATCAGACAAAGGAGTATAAGGGAGAACTTTCTTTTGTGGATTTACAAACATATTTCTCAAGGACTACATGGCTCATGGACACTAATTCAATGACAGTAGTCGATGTGTTATAATGTGTGTTTTTCTCATTTACCTAGAACGTGTTTAATTGATGTTTGATTATAACTCCCCTTCAGATATAGTTAAATCAGTCAATCTTGATATAAATCAAACCACTACCACTAGACTCTTTTTAATGACCATTCAGTGAGAAAACAGGTTTGGCTGTTCAGGTCTGTGCCAATACAGCACAACACTACTAGCTCTACAGTAGCTAGCTCTAGCTGAAATGGCCACACTGATGTCGTCCTTTTATTATTTTGCCAGCTAGCTAGCCGGCTAACCAGCCACTTGGCCTACAGTTGCCGACTTTGAGACCGATGATAGCCAACAGACCACCTAGGAAGACGTAGTGGTGGCAGTGATTGTTAGCTTTGCAGACGAGTTACACGTCACACGAGCGAAAGCAATGTTTACAAAGGTAACTTCAGCGCTACCTCGTAGCTATCAAAGAACAAGTCCCCACACGTATGCTAATAGGTCACTGCCATCACTCCCATTGGGAACCAATGTTAAAAAGGCAGAGACGGCACAGACATTATGGGCAAAGCTTGTCTACATTGTATGCTTTTCGGCAGGGCGATGCCACTGTCACCCCCCATACAGGTAGCATAGCTATCTAGGAATCTAAGTGTGCAGCTGCTGTGCATGGGTGTGAAGATAACCACGCCCCTCTTGTTTGCATGTGAGATCGGAAATAATAAGAGCACAGAAATAAATGTGGTGTGGAAATATCTGTGGAAATAAATGTGGAGCGTTAAAGTCTCAATAAATAAATACATGTTGCATTAGGAAATAAAATCCCATGAAATAAATGAATGACTTTACAAAAATGTCATTTTGAAATTAATAAATGTATTTATTTATTGAAGTCGGTAAATGGATTCAGCTATATAATTATATAATGCTATATTCATATATTTACTGCCATCTTTTTTTTCAGAGTTTATTTCATAGCCATATTTATTAATGTATATATTTATCTATTTATTTACCTATTTATTTTATTTTGACTAACTCGGCGTTCCATACCAGCAAGAGCTGCAATCTGTGAGTGAAACTGAGATCAGGGGCGTTGTTATACATTAATTCATATCCCTTTTTTTTCTTCCAAGCATGCTATGCACAATGCACTACTTGGCTATAGAAACTCCCCTTGCTTAACCCACTATACAGTTCAGGGACGCAAGTTTGATATCAGCTTTGGCAGGGACATCAATAGTTAATGCGTGCGTGCAAAAAAACAATCACATTCATTTGAGTGCAAATACTGTTTTTTGAGCTTCATGTACATTTACATTTATTCATTTAGCAGACACTTTTATCCAAAGCGACTTCCAAGAGAGAGCTTTACAAAGTGCATAGGTCACTGATAATAACAACAAGATAGCCCAAAAGCATTGCGGGTAGCCAAAACAAGAAGCAGACATTGTGAACAACCAAAAAAATAAGTGCCAAAGGGAAGAACCATAAGAACATGTAGTTATGCAAGTTACAATTAAACAACATGAATAAGTGCAAGTGTACCTGTAGAAAAAGCAAGCAACAGTAAAAATAAAAATAAGATTAACTAAAATAGAATATTTCGCAGCAAATACAACAGTTTAAATCAGTTACCACTAACCAACAAGAGCAACAAGTCTCTAAGCAAGAGTCATTGGGATCCTTGAGGAAACTAGCATTGGGTTCAGCATACCATTCCCAAGTACCGTTGTACTCCCGGAACAAGTGCGTCTTGAGCCTTCTCTTGAAGGTGGAGAGACGGTCTGTGTCTCTGATGGAGGTGGGGAGTTGATTCCACCACTGGGGGGCCAGGCAGGAGAAGAGCTTGTGTTGATCCCAGGGTGATTGAGCGGTCGCGGGAGATGGAGGGTTTGGCCGGGATGATGAGAAGTTCTGTTTTGGCGAGGTTCAGCTGGAGGTGGTGCTCGGTCATCCAGGCGGAGATGTCTGCGAGGCAGGCCTCAATCCTAGCTGAGATCCCCGGATCGGAATGTAATATTGTTTTAGTCAAAATAAGATAATCGGTAGGCCTATCATTTAGAAACTTTCTTTAATTTTGTAATGTCTTGTGTGCCGAGTCCAACACCTGGACTTCTGTGTGCGTGCTGCTGTGGCTGTTGGGCAAACTCAGAAGAGCACGCTGACATGGAATTCTGCGGGCATCGGTTTTCGGTTAAACTGCTTTGATTTTTACAAGCGTTGATTGGGATACAGCATTTATTTTTTCCGGGATTATCAATCTAAATGAATGCACTGACTAAAAATTTTAATTGATTGTTAAAAATCTAACTTTCGATTTTCCTGCGGCACAACAAATGTATACTGGGGCACGTGCCCAAGTGTAACGACGGGTGTAACGACGCCCCTGACTGAGACTATTAGTATAAACCCTGCGTTGTGGCAAGATACATTAGCAAATAATGACAGAACTGAAAGTGAAAAAGACCCCATACAAAGAAAAAACTGTCAAGTTCCCCCAAAATAGAAAACACCTTCTTCTAACTGACTGAAGAACATTTGAAGTTCTGCCGTTAGAAATCTAATTTTGCCTGTCTTTTAGTTGTATGGATTTGTTAACTGAAAAGAGGTACCTCCAAATAGTTATTGTTCACTAGCTATGATTGCAGAAAGCAAAATGGAGAAGGGCGTCACATGGTCTTTTCCTGGGGCCATCAAATCACTTAAACCGCCCCTGGTTACATCAACATAGTCTCTTGCCAGACAGTGTAACAACAGATCTTGAATACAACGTGCAGAGAAGGGACAGATTTGCAGGTATCACAAGAAACAATGTACTGACACAGTAAGTGTTGCTTTTGGTCCAATTTAGGCCAGCAAAATACTGGCTAGCTGAGGTGAAGCTTGAAGAGGAGAATCTTGACATCACAGCTGAAAGACCACAGTGATGGAGAGGTGTATTGGTTGAACTGAGAGATTACTCTACCACTATGGAGCATGGAAGGAGAAACACCACATAGTGGGAGTGCAAGGACCCTTCTTCCCCCGTGCAGGGGTTTCAAAACGGGCCAATGACGCAGTACAATTTGTCCAAGTTGGTTCCTATGGCTGAGGTTTGTCTTTGATGTCTATATCATTGGTATAGCTTTGTAGCCTATTCTATAGAAACAGACAACTTCCTTTCAAATATATTTGGGAATGTGCATTATTTATTGGAATGGTGACAATTCTTTTTCATAGGGATGATCAGATCTGATAAGGTCATAAGAGGCAGTGTTAATATCAGTTATTTGACACATGACTTAATATGTAATTAATATTCAGCAAAGATGCTTGGTAGCTGGTAAAGAATTAGAACATGCGTCTGTTATTTAGATACAGGCCTACTTTTAAACTCCACAGTCCTCTCAACATCTCAAACACTCCCATAATCCACTCCTACTCTGCGTCAGTCTTCAAATTGCAGATGTGTTAGCATTTTAACAGGATTAGAAGGTGCTAGCAAAACAGAGGCGAATTATTGCTATTGTTAACCTTTACAAATGTAAAAATGTATGTGCCTCCAACTAAATTATTGTTCTCAACTTACCAGATATTTTATACGCTAAGCCAAAACTGTAATAAAAGACAAAATTACTTATTGGCATTATAGGCTTACATCAAATGCCTCATTCTTTATTGTACATTTATTTTAATAAATACCTTAAAATACCAAATTGTAACAAATCTGTCCAAGGCTTACATTGGATTTCATAGTTTTCTAGCTAAAGGAGTCATAATTTGGGGCGGCAGGGTAATTTCTTTACTTGCAGTAAACATCATATTTTAATTTGGCTCCCAATTTCGTACCAGCCAAGAGGTTCTGAAACTCTTTGTCCATCTGTTTGCTTTGGGCCTCACTGAAATTGTTTCTCCAGTCTCCAACTTCACCTGATCACAAGATCAAACACAAAGAAATGTCATTACATTGTTACAATTCTTACATGAGTATGTAATTGCAAAATCCAGGGGAAAAAAGGTATACTTTTGAGTACTTCAAGCATATCCACATTTTCAATAGTACATTTTAAATATACTAAGAAAAAGTGTACTATCTGTGAATATATAAAAAGTATACTACCATCATGCTTTACCTATTTTACCGTTAATACTTTGAACACACAGAATTTTTTTTTTTACTACATTACACTTTTAGTAAATATATTATAAAAAATATATACTATAAGTAAAACGTATATGTAATTTCTAAAGTGTACAACTGGAACTTTGTTTTTAAACATATTGTTTGTATATTTTAAAATGCATGCTAAAAATATTCTTTGTAACAATGCACTAAAAGCCTACTTGAAAAATTAACATTTGCTGAAATGTTTGGATATTTTAAGTTACTTTTGAAGTCCCTTCATGAATTCAGCTTTCAGTGTACTGGTATGCATTTGCTGTACTGTAGTGTGTAGTAGAGTAAAGTTTTTTTTACAGTTTTCTTGTGCTTGTGCGGCTTCTATTTCAAAGCGGCTTATAGTCCGGTTTTAGAACTAAAAAGTGGCTTCTTTCAAGATCTCTATTTAATGCTCAACACTCGAACAGGGCCTTATTACTTGAATGAGGAATTATTTTCTGTGTCGTCTCAGTTACACTAACAGGGCTTGGAAATACAGACTTGCTTGAGTAGGCAAATGGCTTGTAGAACATAACATTTCATAATAATTTCAGTTAATCAAACAGCTGCAAGATCCAGTGAAATGCTATAGGCTAGCTAGCAAGCTAACACTAGCATCGCTAACATTACAACTTTGGTAGTGAACTCTTCGTAAGTTCGTTTTAGATATAATTGTATGTGTTCGTGTGGACAATGAGACACGGACGCGGTCTCTTTTCAAAACTTGTATTTTACCACTGCTCTTCTTGACATAGCCATTCGAACAGCCCTTACTGATTTCACGTAATGGTTTCAGCATCACGCCTACGGCAACTCCCGAGGGACCCTTGTCCGTTGTCACATAGAAAGGTCTGCTACAATAGGCTATCCTCATGATTTGCAAGCTAGCTGAACTTATACTAAAATATTTTTTTAGACATAACAATGGATTCCGCCACTAAATGAGTGAATTGGCTTTATTTCTGGAGATACTATCCACAACCGAAGTGTGTTACACAATGCTGTAAGATTGCACATATTCGTGCTGCTCTTGGTACCCAGAATGCCCTGCGACAAACTGAAAAGCAACTAAGTTAAGGGCATTAGCTTAGTTAAATAAGCATTGTTTGGAGTTTTATTGTTTGGAGTTTTGTTTTGATATGTGTAATGCTATGGGGTATAGTTTAGATCAGGGGTCCCCAAACTTTTGTCTGCGAGGGCCAGATAATTTTCCTTTCTTTAATGTGGGGCCGGGTCGGAACAGAACTACTTCGGCCGGAGTAACTACCAGTATTATTGTGGAGATTTTATTATGATTTTAATTGTATTTATTAGTGCTGTCAAACGATTAAAATATTTAATCGCGATTAATTGCATTAATGTCATAGTTAACTCGCGATTAATCACAATTAATGGCACATTTTTGTCTATTCTAAATGTCCCTTGATTTCTTTTTGTCCAATAATTTTTTCCAATTTCAATGCTTTTATCAACATGTAAAAGTGGATTGGATTGCTTGGTGCAAATGTTTTTTTAAATTGAAAATAACGTTGCAATCGCCTGGCTTTCTCGAAATGTTGATGTTGTTGTTGTTGGTAGTGGTGAAGAGGTCAAGCGGAAAAGGTTGTATCACCACAAGTTGTAATGAAAACAGCGCCACGTATCATACTGGATATGACATGCTTTCGGCCAATAATTTGGTTTATTCACTGCCATATACTGTATATTCAGATAATAACAGTTGCCCCCCAAAACATTTTTTTATCCGAATAAAGTTAGATTCAAATTGATACCATCATGTAAACGTGTGTCTGTGCGAGTAATCCATCGTGAGTATAAATTCACTCTTTGTTGGCTGCGCTATGCTAACGGTTGCATTGGAAGTGCGACTTGTATTCCAATGCGGCTTGTACTCTTATTTAGACGATGTGCCCACTCTGTGGCCCAGGTAAAAAAATTAAATAAATGCAAAGTATACTAAACCTTAAAATGCTTGAGTATACTTGAAGACTGATTAATCATCAGTATACTTAAAGTTATTGAATGATTAGTTAATTTGTGTGCTATTTTGGAACAACTAATTTTGTACTAAGTATATTTTAGTTGTAATTAAATTGTACTAAAGCACAATTTAATACCATTTAAATTGTATTAAAGCACAATTTAAAGTGTATTAAGTGTACTTTTATGTGCTAAAGTGGAACAACTTCAAGTATACTTAGTACACTTTAAGTATTAATACACTTTAAATTGTGCTTTAGTACAATTTAATTACAACTAAAATATTCTTAGTACAAAATGAGTTGTTCCAAAATAGCACACTTCAAATTAACTAATCATTCAATAACTTGAAGTATACTGATGATTAATCAGTCTTCAAGTATACTCAAGTAAGCTAAGATTCAGTATACTTAGCATATTTTTTTTAACCTGGGAATGTATGATGGGATTTGAAAAACGTAATAATAAAAAACTTTAAGAATTCAAATGTCTCAGCTTCTGATGGAATCTTCAACATAAACTAAATATAATAGTAAAAATTTACATAACAATTGTTGAAACATGTATCCTATTTCAACAATAGAAAACAAACAAATGGCAAGTATAATTCAAGCACATTGATCTGCCTTAATTATGTATTCAAAATGTTTGTCCTTTAGAACATTATGCATATTCTTTGTAATTTTTCAACTAATGTTGACCTTCTGGAAGTTCTATTAATGAGATATTAATGAGAATTTAATTTCCAATATAATTATATAATAAATACAGGTTGGCCACACAAGCCTGATCTGGACATGACAGAGTAGAAGATAAACCCCTTCCTCTGGTAGTAAAATGCACTTTTGTAACATAATTTAATATTATGGAAGAATTTTAAAAGCAGTTTTGAAAGCTACCTTTCCGAAAGAAGACATTGCCATGTTGACCATGACTGTTCTTGGAGCTCTCCTTCATAGCATTAAAAGTGCTCTCATTTGCAATGGTCTGTACTTGCTCATCAGTCAAAGTAAAGCCAAAGAACTTTGATATGTTCCGCACCCCGTCCACTAGATTCTAAAGAGAGAGAGAAAAATTGCATTTGAATTTGCACATTAAAGCAGTATGCATTTAATGCATCAACTCATAGACATGAACCCTTTCTTGATTTTTTTATTTATTTAGAGTTGCCTAATATTTGAAAATGTGTTCTCACTTTACAATTCTATTTTTAGTATTTCAGATTCAGCTAATCTATCAATGTCATGACATGATGACTTAGACTAAACTGGAACTAGTGAAGTTGATGCCATGTAATTACAAAAGACAAAAATCACCTCCTTTAGTTGCTCGTAAGTCACAATCATCACATTTGGATCATCCATGCGTTTCTCCCAAGCCAGGGCATGGTCAAAGTAAGAGCCCCAAGCCACTAAGAGCAAACCAAAGGAAACTTGATTTTATCAAAACAGTACACCAAATTCCACCTATAGAGGATCATCCCAACATTTGTCATTGGCTTTACGTTATCAGCTTATATGCACAGTTTCAGCAGTGAAATGTATCAACAATGGTAATGAGCTGTATGAGTCATCACCTTCTCCTTTCATGAAGTCTGTGAAAAATGCGTTCCAGGATTTGGTATTTGGCAGAACAGGGTTGTTGTTCATGAAGTGGTAGTAGGACACAACAGTATCTTTCGGGTTTCGAAACACTACCAGCATCTACAAGTTAATTATTAAAAGGCATTTCCTGTATATCATGGTTAAGTCAGCTACAGTTAAACATTGATATTATACACTTACTTCAATGTGTCGTGAAATGCACTCTTTGGTGCCATTTTGTAGTAATCAATCCTCACCTTTGTCTTCTTTGCAATAAAAGAGCTGGGAATGTTATCAGGATGCAAATGTGTGCCAAGAAACCGAGGGGAGGGCCTCTCTTTCACCAGCTGCAAAAGCATGATACAATTATTATAAAAAAACTGCAAATACAATGTTTTTTGTCAGTAAGAAACTAAGTTGATCGACTTTGCTTTCACACTGTTGCTGAATGAAACCTCTGCATTGTTCAAGCGTATCTCCTAATACACATTACTACAACATATAGTTATTGGTATTTTGCAAGACACAACAGCTGATATGTTAAGATATTTAAACTATAGATTAAGGAATATTGTCAAAATGATTAAATTGCTAAAATACAATCATGTATGTATTACACACCTGTTGCACTTCGGGGGGAAAAAATTCAATCAGTGGAGGTCCACTGGGCATTTCAGTTTGCCCTGAAGATGCAGTCCTGATTTTGCCAATCACAGATACCATCCAATTAAAACCTTGTAAAAAACAAAACAATGGGTGGTAGGTTAGTAGTGTAATCTATAGGCATCTAATCCTACTGCAACCCTTATTGCTGTACAAATTTAGTTTTTCCATCAAAAACCACAAGTTGGCTAAACTAGTTCGGGCATGGCATTTGGGCTGAGCATCACATCATTCACTGATGTTACTCACACAATCAACTGCAGGTGTGCTAATTGAAGTTGTATGCCTTACCCTTTCAGGAACTTAAATACTACATGTATTCACTGCCCCGGACACACATGTTAACACATTTTGCACATTATACCTACATAGTACCTACAGAATATACCTGCATATTGTGCAATTACTGCCATAGATAGAACTGCCAAAGACAAACCTATTTCCATTGCAATAAATGGTTAAATCAATACGTGAGTGTCTTGACTGAACTGACCATCTACCAACACATTTTCTTGTAATAACCCTAACTTCTGAAACTGAATGTCAATAATTGCATCCTATCTGCACTACTTAGCTAATGTGTTTTCTTGTTGATACTTATCTTACCATCCAAATCTTAAAGTTAAGTCATGTTAATATAAATCTAAATGTTTACTGATATTTTAATTTGACAATGTTGCAGGCTGCAAAGCATATGTACCCACCCTAGAGACAGATTTGAGGAGTAATATTTATGAGCATATTATAATACCTACTTTTCTAGGTTATTCACACCTAACTATGAGGACTGTGATGATCAGTCATAAAAGTAAAAGAAACGTATAGCCCTTACCACATTTGGGATAAGCCACCAGTAGAAGGTCATCTGGTTTAGCCTCAAAGTTCTCCAGACTTTTGAGATTTTCCTGGGGACTCATGATGGAAGAGTAAAGGACGCCTTCATACTTGTAAAGTTTATCTTCATCCTTTATTTTCTTTGCCTCCTCCATTTTGGACATGCCATGCGATTTCAACTGTTGGTCCATTTTGTAAGCTAATACCCCACAGCTGTGAAGTACTGCAAGTAGTGTTCGTATTTATGTGGGAAGACGATAAAGAGGAAAGCTGTGTGCGTGTATTGTGTTTGCCCCGCCCCCAAACTGAGTAGGTAGAGGAACCGGATGTTCTAGTTCACAGATGTGGGATAGACTGTGTGTGCTGAGAGTGATTGATTAGAAGAGCATGACTTGCTTATAAAATAGGTGATAGTTCAAATTCTGTCAATTAAATAATTTACGATATTTTGTGCTGTGGAAATGAAACACCAAAATTCGATGCAGAGATGACTAAGTAGATCTTATTTTCTTGGTTAAAATCTAAGTTCAAGTTAATTTAACATAGTTAAAAAGTCTAACAACACATTATAAAAATAGACAAATATTGTCTAAGTTGCTCTCACAGCTTATCTCTGTAATGAGGCAGTAGTTATCATAGTTAAAACAATGTGCTCCAACAATTTCTAAATGTAATGTTAATGCTAATAGGAATAAAGCTGAGTCACCGTAACATTGCTGTCCTGTAGGTGAATTGTATAGCTTCAGTGTACATAGAGGTGTGACAAGTTGGACCACTTTTACAATCCACTGCCTGTCAGAAACGGATCTGCACACCTGTGGCGGCTGCTGGTCTTTCAAAGAGCAGAAATTCATTTTCAGCCTACAACATAAAAAATTCAAATTGATTTGTCTAGTTCACTGGCTAGTTCCCCCCTTCGACACTAGCCTAGCCTACAGTACTGTATGAATGAATGAACAAACGATGTAACGAAACAATATTAAACTCAAAGGAGAAAATGTGGGAATTAGGTTAAACTGAAACAAGGAATGTGGTGTATAATTGTATGAAATATATGATGAAAATTGGCCAGCAATTTCGCCAAGCAAATATCAAGAAATAGGTTGCAGCAGTTTGTCTTTCGACTACACTTGAAAAATCCGCGATGGGACTGAGCTCAAATAGCTTCGGCAACTTTTATAGTACAAAATCGCTGTCAATCAAAAGGAGATGCAGTCTTTCGAATATGGAGAGAGATATGTCTCAAAAGTAATCGTAAATGCAAGTACCATGATCCACAAATGTTTCACGATTTACAAATGTGTTTTGCGATCCACAATACATTCTTAATCGTGATTTGTAAGTTGTCATTTACATTAATGTGTTATGATTTGTACATATAAATGTCCATTCGTAAATATATCGTAATTTCTTAAAATATTTAACATTTCATGTGTGCATTTCTCATGGTCTGTCATTTGTAAATCTACAATTCGTGTGTGAAGTGTTGAATCTGCATTTGTGGATCGCCCAATACACGCGTGCAATCCTTCTTCCAATGACGTAATTTTGGAACATTCTTTTCAGTCTTTTGCGATCCACACACAAATAGCTTTTTGATCCACAACAGGAGCCCCCCCCCCCCCTCCCCCCCTTTCGACAGTGCCATTCGGTAGGTGGCAGTGTTGTCCTCTGCCCACCGGCTTTCCTTTGACTGAGCTATTAGCCCGAAAGCTAACGTAATGCTAGCAAGATTCAAAAGCAATAACATTGTGTACGGTTGACAAACAGTAAATATAATTTTACAGTATTTTTGACAGGAAGATTTGCAAGCTAACCAGCCATGTCACTGTCCCAAAATCAATATCAAGATTTTCACGAAAGTATCGGCCAAATACTACTAGGCTACACTACGGCCGCAGCCTGTGGAGCGAGGTGAATAGAAAATGCCAGATACTCGTGATAACTTAAGCTCAAAGCACATATATGGGGCTATTATTGTTGCAAAACTATTCAACAATAATAGCCCCATACCACATACCATTGCTAAGGGGTTACTGGGAGGGGAAAATAAATGTATTTTATTTACATTTATTTAAAGCGCTGGGCTACAACCATCAAAGCAGGGACAACAGATGGCATTGTCGAAAGGGGGGTGGGGGGGGATGGTTGTGGATCGAAAAGCTATTTGTGTGTGGATCGCAAAAGACCGAAAAGAATGTCTCAAAAATACGTAATTGGAAGAAGGATTGCACGCGTGTATTGGGCGATCCACAAATGCAGATTCAACACTTCACACGCGAATTGCAGATTTACAAATGACAAACCATGAGAAATGTTAAGTATTTTAAGAAATTACAAACAATATATTTACGAATGGACATCTATTTGTACAAATCATTGCACATTTATGCCAACTTACAAATCACGAGTAAGAATTTTGTTTTTGTGGATCGCAAAACACATTTGTAAATCGTGAAACATTTGTGGATCATGGTACTTGCATTTACGAATACTTTTGAGACATATCTCTCTCCATATTCGACAGACCCTCCAATCATCATGCAGAAGCCCAGAGTGCAGGCCAGCCCACTCCTCAATTCACCCCCAGAGACGCCGAGCGTTTTAACGCATTTGAAATGTTAACACAATACTAAATATTTGACCATACATTTTTTTACATTTTAGGGGAAAAATAAATGTCTTGAAGAAAACGCCACTGGTTATAAGGCTAGAATAGGATATTGTGTGTGTTATAGGTTTAGTTTACTCTATTGCTTATTTTTTTTGTATATTAAGGAGGTTTATTGGGTGTGTTTTGCCTTCGGCAAGGGCACGACCATTGTTATCTCACATGTATATTTATTATTTATAATAAATTAATTATTTATTTTTGCCCCCCAAGGCTCAGTCAATATTTGGACTACATACACAACGGTGGTGTCAAAAGTTTCGTCTTGGTAGCGATTGAGTTGCTTGTATTGGGATTTACGTTCCGTTGCACAGTTTAGGAGGTTACAACGTTTTTGTGTCGATAAAGTGCCTTTAGTCGACGAAGAGTAATCTGTGCTAGCTACGTCACCACGTCAACACACGTTAGTAACGACGCATGGATACAACGTGATAGAGATGTTCTAGCACGCAAATTGGAGCTTGGATTACGAGTGAAAAATCCCACCCCAAAAAATCCCAACCATTTAGCTTTGTTGAGAAAGCGATTTCGAGTGGAACTGCAATCTCGGATGTTTGATTTAGGTCGTCAAAGTCTTTATAATTTGAGCGAGTGCGGGTCGCCCGTGAGACCGCCTAGTCTTTTAGGCGGCAGCCATGCTAGAAAGCGTCATAGTAGTATTTTTTGTAGCTGATTTTATAGTTCAATTTTAAACAAAAAAACAGAAAGAGGGACATTTTATGACGATATGACTATTGTGAAGACAGCCAGGTGGTGAGATTTTAATGTAGGTTGCTGTAAAAACTTTGATTTGTTTGCTACGTGAGAGCCCCGTCAGCCTCCATTGACGATTGCTGCAGCAACAACAGTGTTGTCAATGAGTGTTAACACTCGTCGACAACAGTGTTGTCGATCTGCGTCTGATGAGTATTTTCTTAATTTCGTACCAGGGTCAATTCTACATCCAAATGGAGAGCAGTGTTAAAGATATGGCGATTGTGAAGACAGCCAGCGGGTCAGCATATTTTTGTTATTTTGACGTTAGCCTCTGAGTCGCAGACTCGGTTCGCCCACTGGCAGTGTGTAGTAGTAGGGTATAGTACTGTCTTCAATGCCACAGCTATGGCTAAACTTTATTATGTCTTATTACACGGCTGTTCTTAATACTGTAGAATGCTCCATTCACTTGAATGGGGCTTCCCAACGTTCTGCGGTGAACAATTTTCTCATATTTGAATGTTGCTATGCAGTGCTGTACAAGAACGCGTTCATTGAACACATTCATTTTTACGAGAACGATGAACTGAACGAAACTTAATGACAAATAATGAATTGAACGGTGAACACGTTCATATTATCGGAGGTCTAGCTAAAACTTTGCGGAATGTTTTCCTTCTCTTAAGGACTGACGCTGTCTAAAACGAATGCTTGCACCATGTAGTTGCTCAGTGCCCGTAAAATATTTGCTATGTAGACTAACCTAAACAAACTAACTCGACTTCGCACTACGTTACCCATGATTCATTCCACACACATGTAGACCAAACAAGTAAAGCTAGGTTGCTAGGTAACGGAAGCCAACAAAAGCTGGCTAGGTTCCGTTTCGGAAATTTAACTCTGTTGGGAACGTCGGAAATATTAAGAGCTCACGATCTATGCACCATGACCATGTGAATGCATAAATGTCACAAATGACATAAGCTATATTATGATTTTTTTATACCTCAACAAAATTGCAAAATAGTAATGTAAACAAATCTTTTTTGTGCCATTTAGTCCAGTGCTTCTGTGGCTTTCAGTGGTTGTTTATGTGGCTTGTCCATATATTAAAGCAATAAATATAACAAATAATACATTGTTTATATAGCTACATATTAAAATAAGAAAATAAAGACACATTTACGTTTCGGCATGGCTGCAGATGTCATGTGCTGTTGTAAACAATGCAACTATTGGAGGCGGGAAGGTGCTCAGTGTTGCAAGATTGGAAATGCCGAAGTATTGTAGCTACCAAAGGCTCAAAATTATCGTATTTGGAGGATAATGATCGTGCATCTGGCAACACTTCTTGCTCGCGCAAGAAGGTGAAACGTAAGGGAGATACACTTTTCAAAACTTGTAGGGGCGTAATTAATAGTTTGTTAAAGAAATGTAGCCTAATGCCATCACTTTCAAGTCACCCTATGTGTTAAAAAACAAGTAAAGTCTTTAATTTGCAATTTCCGTATTAAAACTATGAAATGGACTGAACTATGAACGCGTTTAGAATTTAAATGGTGAACTATGAACGTGAATGATTCATATTGACTTGTATGAACTGAACTTTGAACGAGTTCATGAGAGGTATGAACGTGCACAACACTTCTGCTATGCATATTTGACAGCTGTCAAGGGAAATTGCCTTTTTTGCCTCGGATTCACGTCTTTCGTAGCACTCCGCTAGTAGTCCGGTAACTTTTCAACCCCAGCGTACTCTGTTGCTTAGCGACGTCAGCTGATTTGAAGCCTAAAGAATGTTCAAAGTCTACGAAGTTCAACGTCTTTGACGAACTATTTCTCTGCTGATCAACAATACGAATGGTAAAAAATACATTGTAAAAAGACACTGTGTTAAGTTATTTTTGTTGGCAAGTAGCCGTGTAATAAGCGGGATAATGTACAGAACGCCGGTCATTATTGGGAAAATAAGCCCCGACAGGGCTAACAGCACCCCGACGCGAAGCGGTTTTGTTTCGCCCTGAAGGGGCTTATTTTCCCAATAATGACCGGCGTTCTATACATTATCCATTACAAAAGAAACGTTCTCATTTCCGGCGCTTTCAAACAATCAGTGAAGTGTGGATAGCAACAGCAGATAGCTTGCCTCTAGCAAACTGCTTTTGAATTAGCCATTTCCCCCTAAATTCATATCGAACTTATTTACAGGGGGGGGGGGATTGGGGGGCTTATTTTCAGTTAGCAGACGGTACTATTTGAATCGCAATTCCATCTGAAATACTGCCAGTGTCAACGTTGTTACAGTAGCTTGTTTCAAAGGGGGTTTCTTGTTTCAAAGGGTTTTCTTAATGAATTATGCAATATGAGTAGGCTAAATGCTTGAAAATATCACTAGATGGGAAAACAGACCCACCTGCAACCGACGCAAACAAGCACACCCTACAATTTCCCCAGAAATTGTACCCTCTCTAGTTATATTATATGTTAGCTTGTCATAGGTGTTAACTTGTTCTGAGTACTTATATGTTATGATGTGCAAGGTTGCTTTGCGTTGTCTTGTCCTAAGGATTTCAGTGCACAGTCTAACCCTGTGTTGGCCTGTGTACCTGACAATAAAAAACTTGGACTTGACTTGAACCTGAACTAAAATGTATCTAGATAAACTATGCTGGGCCTGCTGAACCTATACCCAGTGGTGGAATGTAACAAAGTATTTTTACTTCATTACTGTACAAATGTAAATTTTTATGTACAGTTTTGCCAAAATGTTTGCCAAAGATATGAATTGCGTTGCTATTTGGAAGTTTAAACAGGTGGCTCAATCAACTCCAATGATAGGAGTGCGCGTTTGGCAGCAGCACTAGTGGTAGCCCTGCCTGTTTTGTAGGGCTGTCCCCACTTGGTTGACTAGATTTTCTGGTCGATCGTTCAACAGATATTGTAGATTATATTACTTAAGACAAATAAACCAACTCTAAAAATATATAACTTTAAAGAAAAGGTGTTACTTTTTTCCCTTTCGTTAATCTGCGCTTTGTTTTGGTTTGGTATTTTGCACACGGCACGAGCACAATTGGCTGCAGAACTACAAACTCTGCCATAGCTTACTTTGTCAGTGTTATTAGTCAAAATGGCAAAGACATCTGTGGTATGGCGGCATTTCATTAAAGTACATTTACATTTACAAAGTACCGGGTGACTCGAAAAACGTTGAATGCAAACTCTGCCAATAACAGTTTATTTGTCATAGTTCGACGTCGAATATGATGTAGCCTACCACCTGAAAAACGTAAGTTGGTCTAGCCCTACTTCACTCACGCTAACGCGCTGGGTTGTGTGAAGGAATGATAACATACTGCTAATCAATGCTGTTACACCAATCACTACCTCGTATGTATGTATACCCATATGTCATTTAATGCTTAATACTAAAACATGTATCCCAGTGTTTCCCACACATAGACTAATTTGTGGCGGTGCGCCACAGAATCAACACCGGCCGCCACATATTGCGTTTTCGTAAAAAAAAAAATTATGGTTATTTAGGTTAAAACACGCAGCGTATTCGTTCAGCTGCATTTCCTTTCCCCTGCTCTCCCTCCGTCTCTCTGTCACTCATGCGTCTTTCTCACATATGCACACAGTCACAACGTCAGCACAAATTAGCAACAATGCATACATACGCCGTTCTAGTAAGACCGACAGCTATATCAGGGAGCCTTCAGCATTAGTGCCGTAGCTAAAAGTCGAGGAAAGTTGAGGTTACTTTTCGCTAGGTACCTTACTCGAAGGTTCCCCTTCATTCTTTTGGTGAGAAGTCTCAGGAGCTAGCTACTTACCCGGCGTCATGGAGCCGACCAGTTAAATAGCTGTGTAGCACTAGCGTTGCTACATGCATAATGCAGAAATGATATGTTAGTTGTTGTTAATTTTGTGAAGTTGTGAATCATTTTGGATTAATATTTAATGTAACAAATGATTAACAAATTCACTGTGTAACGAATTATTAACGAAGGAATTATTACGACCCCCCCCCCCCCCCCCCGGTCGGACAACCCCACCCACCCCCTCCCCGCCACAACTAGATTTCTAATCTGTGGGAAACACTGTATCCAATTATAATCAATTGAATTAATAAAAAACGAATGAGATCATGCAACCTTCTGTGCAAGTGAGGCCGGGCTGACACAAATCTGTGTAAGTCTGGTGAGTGCAAACATGCCAAGGTCAGACAGGAGGAAAGCTTGAGATGCTCGGAAACTGGTGCGAGCACAATAGGGCCTCTCAGCTCTTGGGAGTAAAAGTGTCAACTTGGGAGATAAGGTGATGCTGGGACTGTAACTCTTCTCCATTTAAGGACGGCTTAGACCAGCTGGTCTTACCACCTTTGGATATATTCTGTTCTGAGGCCCCCTTCCCCTTGGAGACCCTACCCCACCTTCCCCCATGCATCATCGACCCTGCCCCACCTGCATTCCTTTGGAGACCCTGACCCTTCTATTTTGAGACTCTGTTTCTGTGAGACTGCTGTTGCATCATCTGATTCATTGTATTAGACTACGAAAATCCTGGTGTGTTGTTTTTATTGTGTATCTTGTGATTGCATCATTACTTACATTAAACTACAAGTAACCTGGTCTGATATTTAACCTTGTATTATTCTCCACAGTGGCAAGCCGTGAGTACTACAGCTGGGCCTTCACCTCGGCCATCACCGCCGAGAAAAAAATCAACGCGGAAAAAAGCAACAATACGATTAATTGAATGGGTTAAACAAGTGCAATCCTTTAATTACTGTAGCTAACGATGACACGGATGAAAACAAATAGACCATACTGTAACGTCAATAACATCTGTTCAGGCACACCGAGTACAACGCTCGCCTTCTGCGTAGGAGTAACGCGTATCTATTAAGTGATAATACTTGTATCTGAAGTAGTACACTAACTAAACTGGTAAATGAATTATAGAGATGGAGCAGCATATTTCTTTCACCTTCCATGTTCATCTTGACATTAGCTATAGAGCGCAAGCTAACCCCAGTGTCATGGCAACTGAACATCATCGTATCTGAAAAGCTCCGAGGACCCCGTCCACACTACTACGCGAACCCGGCGTTTTCAAATGTCTCCGGCTAGGGGAGCATATTCGAAAAGGTCAGGGTATATTGTGGCCAATCGTTTTTCCATCACATTTTGCAATCGGCAAAGCAAATATTTGAGCCATGCGCTACCAATGGACGCTTGGCAATTAGCGAGACACACCTACAAGTGTTTTCTATGGAGGATTATAGGGGCCAAAACTAAATAAATAAATACTTGGATAAATGAATAATTATATAACACAAAGCTTAAATAAATGACACAAAATATATAAATGTTACATGTATTTGTGTGTATATATATATATGTTTACGTTTTCAGGTGTTTACATTTATTTATTTATACTTACATTTATTTATTTATACTTACATTTATTTATTTATACTTACATTTATCCACGGTGAAACTTGCTGCAGCAAAATAAATCTGTCGTCCCCCCGTCACCAAGTCAGGGGGCGGGTCAAAGCCTCTGATTGGTGAATGAACAGTATTACACACCAGGCAGGCTCAACCAGTCGATCAAGCTCTCTTCAATCTAGAGGGATCCTCTATCGCCTCACTCCACAGCTGCTAGGGGTGTGCGACACTGCGGACACTGCACGATGTGGTATAGATCCGATACCAAGGAGTAAATACAGGGCCAGTATTGCCAATACCGATACTTTGGGCTTAGAAAAGCAGTGGAGGGGCAAAGTGAGTTTGAGCGAAGTTAGACGGTGTTTGCACAACCACTATGATGTAAAGGGAGTTGTGTACTCAGTGTGGAATGAAACTTAAGTATCGATCTTATCACGCTATCAATCAGGCTATTGATACCAACGTTGGTATCGATAGCTGCCGGGTTTCCCAACCCGGCCACTGTTGGTCTTAAGATCGAAATGCCCACCCCTATGCTGTATCATCTCGCTGAGGATCGTGAACACATTTTCATTGATGTCTGTGTCAGTTAGGGCCAATATCACTCGTATAATTTCAGCGAAGCTCTCAATATGATGTAAAAAAAAAGTGAACTGGCAGGTGCCTCCATCTCTTCAGCTTCCGCCAACATTTCGACCACTGTAGCATTCAATATTTCATTCATTGAATCCGCACAAGGTGCTGCCACCTTGGAATAGTCAAAAGCAGTCGATTCAAGTTGAACCACCAATCAGAGGCTTTAACCCGCCCCCTGACTTGGTGACGGGGGGACGACAGATTTATTTTGCTGCAGCAAGTTTCACCGTGGATAAATGTAAGTATAAATAAATAAATGTAAGTATAAATAAATAAATGTAAGTATAAATAAATAAATGTAAACACATGAAAACGTAAACATATATATATATACACACAAATACATGTAACATTTGTATATTTTGTGTCATTTATTTAAGCTTTGTGTTATATAATTTTTTATTTATCCAAGTATTTATTTATTTAGTTTTGGCCCCTATAATCCTCCATAGTTTTCGTTCCCCAATTCCCATCACAAAATCAGCAAAGGGGAGACAGATGATACGTAAGGGGGGTGAAAGGAGGGGCCACCATTAAACATATTTCAAAGTAAGAGCTGTAGCCTAGGTGTCAGATATATTTTACCAGTTACCAGATCGTTAAAAAATATAGGCTATCGCTTTTAAGTTACCAGAGCATCATACAACTATAGCAGGCCTATTTATGGACAAATGTTGACCAAATAGTGATCTGACAGTTGTATTAAAATCAACGGAAAATATTTTTACAAAAATACATAAGCTTACAGGTTTGGACTGAGACTGAAAAACCGCCCGGTTCTTTAAAACGCAGACCGGCCTGCGACCGTGTATTATTATAGGCTATATATTTTCTTGTTGCATTATGCCGCGGCCGTTTTCGGCCGTTCAGGACATCTCCCGACTCTCCCCATGGCCAGGCTGTCCCTGGGCTACATATAGACGAAACAATTATAACACTATGATATCATATATCTATATCCTTTAGCCTATAGAAGAAGATGGATTTGTGGAATCTTTTATTTGCTATTTCTGTGTACACTACACACACATGTATGGTGACAAGCTTTTTTAATCATGATAACCAACATGCTTCCTGTAGATATGCTTACTGTAACAGAACGCATTTGTTTAACTCTATGTAGGCTATTGCAAAATATTAGGCTTCAATCGTTTTTTTCTCCATACCGAATAAACTTTGTTACTCAAAATTCTTAGTTAATTGCTTAACAGCACCAAGCTGTTGTGACATACAATAATGATGAGGGACTAATTCAATTTAGACATTAGAATTGTGATTTTGATAGGGAACATCATTGCTTAGTATGGGATGTTGATGTGGAATCTGGTTTACTGGTTAGTTGAGTTGGTTCTGAATAGGCCCACTATAAGGTTGCCTAATGTGCATAGTCAAGGCGATGGCATCGTCTGTAGACCTGTTGGACCGGTATGCAAACTGCATAGGGTCCAGGGTGGGGGGCAGCGAGGAGCAGATGAATGATTTGACTAGCCGCTCGAAGCACTTCAGGATGACAGATGTCAGTGCTATCGGGCAATAGTCGTTCAAACATGTGACCTTGGTGTTCTTGGGCACAGGGATGATAGTGGTTCTCTTAAAGAAGGTGGCTGAGGGAGACAGGCTGAGGGAGAGGTTAAAGATGTCACTGAAGACCCCTGCTAGCTGGTCAGCACAGCCCCTGAGGGCCCTACCTGATATACCATCTGGGCCAGGTGCCTTGCGAGGGTTGTTCTTTTGGATGCAAAGCCTCACCTCAGCTACAGTTAATGTAGGCACACCACTGGCTTGGCCTTCAGGTAACTCCACTGCGGGGGGGTAACTGTCCTTTTAAAAGCGAGCGTAGAAGGCATACAGCTTGTCTGGTAGCAGGACAGAGGACTGGGTCTCACTGTAGCCTCTCCCTTTGTCGTCTGTGATGGCTCTAAGTCCACTGCACATGCGCCTGGGGTCAGAGCCAACTGTAGCTGGACTCCACCTTGGTTCTGTAACCCCTTTACGCTGCTTTGATGGCATTCAAAGGTTGAATCTGGCCTTCCTCTACTGATCAGGGTCCCCAGACTTAAAGGCAGCAGAACAGGCTAATCTTGGGCTAGTAAGTGTTGCAAAGAGTGAAAGTTGACAGTCCTTATATGAGACAAGCCATAGTTGGAATACGACATTCTCTACCAGGGTTCTATTGGGTCAAATACAACGTGCAGCTGATGTTTGAAATGGCTAAACTCACTCCTCAAGTATACCTAGCCAAAAGTATGAGCATTTGTGATGTCATGCAATCTGTATGGACTTCTGCTTTGTTCGTTGGGCTAAAATCAAGCCAAATGGAATGGAGGCGTTTTTTTCATGGTTTTAGGCTGGAACCTTAGTTCTACTGATGAATTAATTTATGCTTGAGTAGAAAATGTTACTATATACTAGTAGGAGTACAACGGTACTTAGGAATGTTTGACTGGACCTGATAGTTTCCTCCAGGATCACAATGACTGAGAGACTTGTTGCTCTTAGTTGTAACTGACTTAAAATGATTGTACTCGCTGTGAAATATATTATTGTTGCTTGCTTTTTCCACAGGTACACTCTTGCACTTTTGAGGTTCAATGCTGTTTCATTGTAACTTGTCAACTACATGCTCTTATGGTTCTTCCCTTTGGGACTTATTTGGTTTTCACAATGTATGCTTCATATTTGGTTACCCACAATGTTTGGGGCTATCTCGTTGTTATGTTCAGTGACCTATGCACTTTTGTGAAGCTCTCTCTTGGAAGTCGCTTTGGATAAAACCGTCTGCTAAATGCATAAATTTGGGGGAAGGCCCTTTCCTGTTTTGGCTTGATGTTGCTCCTATGCACAAAGTGAGGTCCTTAGACCAATTTTTTGTTGAGTCGGGTGTGAAAAAACTTGACTGGCCTTCATAGAGCCCTGACCTCCAGCCTATTGAGCATCTTTGGGATGAACTAGAATGCATATTACGAGCCAGACCCTCTCGTCCAACATCAGCGTCTGACCTCACAACCCCCCTTCTCTCTCTCACACACACACAAACACACCCACCCCAATGTATTATGTGACAAATACAATGTTCTGAATATAATAAACAATGATTGATTGATCTATACCTTGCAATATTAATCTCATGAGCACATAACCCTTGTTTATGTCCAGGAGAGAAATATGCCTGTGATACTCAACTGAAGTGTAACAGTGCACCTGCAACTCACATTTGTGTAATAAATACATACATTTTGTCTTGAACTGGTCTTGAACTCATCTTAACTATTCCTTTCATTGACTTGGTACTTTCATTGCAATTGGGTATTTTCTAATACGTCTTCACTTGTAATTTTTCAGAATGGGTAAAATATTTATGAGGATGAAGATGTTGCCCAACTCATTATAGGCCCACCTAGTTCAAGTTCAAGTTCAAGTCTTTTATTTGTCAGGTGCACAGAGCAACACAAGGTTAGACTGGGCACTGAAATTCTTAAGACAAGACAACGCAAGCACTTGGCATAACATAACATATAAGTACACAGAACAAATTTACATCTATGCTGAGCTTAGATAAGTGAACTTCCTAAATATACAGATAGCAATAAATAAACGACTATACTAACCCTAACACTAAAACTTCCTAAATTACAGATAACAATAAATAGTACGCTATACTAACCCTAATACACAAAAAAAAAAAAAAAAAAAAAAAAAAAAAAACCTGTTACAACCCTATAAACTAATCTAACCTAAATGGAGTACAGTGCAGTAGTGCAAATTTACAGATCAGTGACTTTGTCAATGACCAAACAGGAGCCTGGTGGCGAGGTACAGTAGTGCAATGTTACTGAAAGAGCAACCAGTAGCTGAAAGTGACAGTGTATAAGTGACTAGTGTGCAGTAAAAATGTCCATATCAGTGTCCATTGAGAAGCCTGATGACCCTTGGGTAGAAACTGTTGTCCAGTCTGCGTGTGCGCGACCGGATGCTGCGGTAACGCCTGCCAGAAGGCAACGGGGTAAAGAGACTGAAGGATGGGTGGGAACAGTCTCTTAGAATCCTGCTGGCTTTCCTAAGGCAACGTGTGTGGTAGGTGTCCTGTAGGGCTGGGAGCTTCCTGCCGATGATGAACTCAGCAGAACGGACCACACTTCGTAGGGCCTTGCGGTCCCGGTCTGTGCAGCTCCCATACCACACTGTGATACAACCAGTCAGAATGCTTTCTATAGTGCATCTGTAAAAGTTAGTAAGGATGACTGAGTCCATACCAAACTTCTTCAGTCTCCTCAGGAAGAAGAGGCGCTTACGGGCCGTTTTGACCACCTTGTCCGTGTGAACAGACCAGGTGAGGTCATTGCTGATGTTCACCCCGAGGAACTTGAAGCAGCTGACCTTCTCCACTTCCGATCCATTGATGAATAGGGGTGCATGCTCCTCCTCCTGCCGCCTCCTAAAGTCCACAATCATCTCCTTGGTCTTGCTGATGTTAAGAGAGAGGTTGTTGTCCTGACACCATGATGTCAGGGTGTCAACCTCCTCTCTGTAGGCTGACTCGTCACTGTCAGAGATGAGGCCCACGATGGTTGTGTCGTCAGCAAACTTAACGAGGAGGTTGGAGCTGTGCGTAGCCGCACAGTCGTGGGTGAACAAGGAGAACAGGAGAGGGCTGAGCACACAGCCCTGGGGGGTGCCTGTGTTGGTGATCAGTACAGATGAAGTGCGGTCACCGATTCTCACCACCTGTGGCCTCCCCGTCAGGAAGTGGAAGATCCACTTGCAGAGGGAGGTGCTTAGTCCCAGGTCCACAAGCTTGGAGACCAGTCTGGAGGGGATGATGGTGTTGAATGCAGAGCTGTAGTCAATGAACAGCATCCTCACATATGTATTCCCCTTGTCCAGGTGGGAGAGAGCGGTGTGCATGGTCAGAGCGATGGCATCGTCTGTAGACCTATTGGACCGGTATGCAAACTGCATAGGGTCCAGTGTGGGGGGCAGCGAGGAGCAGATGAATGATTTGACTAGCCGCTCGAAGCACTTCATGATGATAGAGGTCAGTGCTATTGGGCGATAGTCATTCAGACATGTGACCTTGGTGTTCTTGGGCACAGGGATGATGGTGGTCCTCTTGAAGCAGGTGGGGAGTACAGACAGGTTAAGGGAGAGGTTGAAGATGTCACTGAAGACCCCTGCCAGCTGGTCAGCGCAGCCCCTAAGGGCCCTACCTGATATGCCGTCTGGGCCAGGTGCCTTGCGAGGGTTGATCTTCTTAAAGCATAGCCTCACCTCAGCTACAGTTAGTGTAGGCACACCACTGGCTTGGCCTTCAGGTAGCTCCACTGCAGGGGGTTCACTGTCCCTCTCAAAGCGAGCGTAGAAGGAGTTCAGCTCGTCTGGCAGTAGGACAGAAGACTGGGTCTCATTGTAGCCTCTCCCTTTGTATTCTGTAATGGCTTTAAGTCCACTCCACATGCGCCTGGGGTCAGAGCCATGGTAGCTGGACTCCACCTTGGTCCTGTAGGCCCTTTTCGCTGCTTTGATGGCCTTCAGAAGGTCGTATCTGGCCTTCCTGTACTCATCAGGGTCCCCAGAATTAAAGGCGACAGTACGGGCTCTCAGCTTGGCCCGGACCGCGGCATCAACCCAGGGCTTCTGATTTGGGAAAGACCGGACAACCTTCTTGGGGACAACGTCATCAATGCAGTGCTGGATGTAGCTGGAGACAGTGTCTGAGTATTCGTTAATGTCCCCATCTGCTGCGTCCCTGAACATCAGCCAGTCAGTGGTGTCAAAGCAGTCCTGGAGGGTCGCCACACACTCGTCACTCCATAGGTGAACTGACCTCTCAACCGGTCTGACCTGTTTGAGCTTTTGTTCATATGCGGGGAGAAGAAGAATGGAGGTGTGATCAGCCTTCCCAAAGGCAGGGCGGGGGAGGGGTTTGTAACTGCCCTTGAATGTTGTATAACAATGGTCAAGGATCTGGTCTCCACGTGTGAAGAAGTCAATGTGCTGATAGTATTTGGGCAGGACTTTCTTCATGTTAGCTCTGTTGAAATCACCAACAACAATGAAGGCTGCCTCTGGGTGCACATTTTCCAGACCATTGATAATCCCATACAGTTCATCCAAAGCAGCGGCCTTGTCTACCTGGGGGGGGATGTAGACTGCACTCATGACGACCGCAGTGAATTCCCGAGGTAGATAGAAGGGTCTGATTTTTACAGTTAGCAGCTCAAGGACCGGAGAGCAGTGAGATGCTAATACCGCTACATCCGTAGCCCAGAGAGAGTTAACCATAACACAGACCCCTCCGCCCCTGCACTTCCCTGAGTCAGCTGTTCTGTCCTGGCGGTATATGGTGAATCCCGACGGGGTAACCGCTGCGTCGGAGATCTCCGGAGACAGCCAGGTCTCAACGAACGCCAGTACACAGCAGTTCCTGATGTCCCGTTGGAATTTGACACGAGCGTTAAGTTCATCCATTTTGTTGTCGATGGACTGAACGTTAGCTAGTAAGATGGTTGGAAGAGCAGGTTTGAAGCATCGTTTCCGAGTTCGAACAAGGACTCCAGCACGCCGGCCACGTTTCTTCTTTCTCCGTCTAGCGGGTAAACAGAACGGCGAAACAGCAAAGGGCCAGCTGCAGTCCGAGCTCGCACTCCGAGAAGTGGAATTAAAGTTCGTAAAATGATCCTTGCCAAGTGACAACTTAATGTCCAGAAGTGTCTGCCGGTCGTACTGAATAAACGACAATATAACATTGACAAAACAAGTAACGAACACTAAAAAGACTAACAAAAAGCTGGGTTTTTGCGGAGCTCTTGTCGACGCAAAAACCTAGCCAAAGTTTTGTGGTAGTCGTCCAAATAGTAATCCCAATTGCTGGGGAGATGCCATGGAACCAAATGGAGATTGACCCCTATGAATATATTTTTTATTACATATTAATTATAATATTTAAAAAAAACTTGTGCCGTGTCTCTAAAGCAAAGTGTGACGTATGTAGGCTACGCGTGGTTTGCGCACAAATCACATGTGATTTATTGTACACCTTTGCATTGCTGCAAGTTATTGCCTCTAAGTTGCTGTCAATATATCAACGCACACGATGACTCGAGGCACAAAATCTGCCATCTTGCGGAGTGAAGACATCACAGTGGACAATTTGGCAAAGATCTTCAAGGTTTGTTACTTTCATGAATGTTAAATTTGGCAACCTAAAGCTAGCTAGCTAGATAGCCGAGCTTGATCCTCCACGTGGTAGCTAGCTATGAGAATAGCTAACGAACGGTTTCTTCTGACGTTCCAGGCTAACATTATTTCTCAATAACTTTTTTCAGATCACGCAATCAAGTCTTTACTTGACAAATCAGAATGGAGTGTCTGTGTTCCCACTAGAAGCTGGATTTTTCAGCTCTCTAGACCTGGATGACGGGGTCTCCTTCCAGGTGATGGGTGATGATGTACCGGGGCCAATACCAAGCACCAACTCAACCCCAGCTGTCTATTCAACCCCTGGACCAAATAGCGTTATACCTCGACGTTCGTCGTCTCCTACCAAGAACCCCAGAATCTACCAGAGGTAAGGCTTTTAGAACGCACTGTTACAGTAATCTAAACCTAGCTAGATGGGCAACAACATATTAGACTTGAAGCATTGGTCTAAAATGCTATTGAACTGGGATTTAAGTACAGTCTACAAAAGTGATCCCATGGTTCTCAATATGATTTCAGGTGCAGATTAGATTGTGTTTAACAGTATTCTGCACTCCTCTCCATTACTATTGTAATTACATACAAGGACTTAACTTAACTTTTCCTGTTCGACAAAACATGTCTGTGTTCCCAAAGGACAATCTTTATTGGGCAACTGGAGGGGGAGAGGATTGTCCAGGAAAAGGCTTTGGTTATTCAATTTGAAGAATCAGAGGCCTATGTGAAAGTTATAACCAACATAGTCAAAGAGGCCCTGGACACACAGGAAGATGTCTTCTTAACTGACAGCCAGGGGAATCTACTTCTTGACACCTCGGTACTAAAGGTTGGAACGTTTGAACATTTCTCTTACTCCAACTCTTAGTATGAAAACAAGCATGCCATCATGTGAATCCAAATATTGGTATTGGGGGTTGATAGGAAATTGAACATTTTAGGTTTTAGAAACCCATGGGAGGCTATGGAATACAGCTGTAACTTGTCAAATATATAATGGTTGTGTTTTGTTAAAGTAAATTAACCAAACTATACTTTTTTAATATATATAATCAAGTCATTGCATTATATTGTGTGGTATTCACTTAAATAAATAACTTAATTATTTATTTAATAACTTATCCCTCCTCAGGATCAATTTATTGGAAACAGAGTTCAAGGAAGATTTTTGCTGTTAAAGAAGATATCCTTGCTGAAATAGGGAGGAGGAAGAGAAGAAGTCGGGTATGTGCACTAAAGTTGTCCAAACATTGTACAAACTGTTGCAAAGGTTAAAAGTCTGGATTTACAATAAATATGCAAGCATATTAATATTCATCAATAGACAGGATGGCTACACAGTACATCTAATTCAAGCCTATCTGAATTGTCAGTAATGATGATGATGGTGACATCATTCAAGTGCTCTATGTGTAGAGGCAAGTGACCATCATGACTAGTGATGGGAAGTTCGGTTCTTTTTACTGATTCGGTTCTTTGAATCTCGTTCAGTAAAATGAACGAATCTTTTTTCGAGTCATTTGTTCATTTCGGGGGGGGGGGGGGGGGTTGGGGGCTATACGTCCACTGCAAAGGACGTATAGCCCCTATACGTCCACTGTAGGTTAGTGCATGACATGTGCACCAGCAAATACTATTTCAAAATAAATTCCTGCATTAAAATAATGTATCATGAGTTTGTATGATTTGGTCATGTATTATCACACTAGCATTTAATTATCACGTCAAACAATTACACTGCACTAAACTGTAAGTGTAAATGTAAAGTGAAAATAACAAAACCAGTCAGTATGATGACTTGAGCGAATATCATTCATTCACGTCTTACTAAAACAGCGGCCACGCGAAAGGGAATAAGGAAACTGTTTCCTCTACTAAAAAATACAATGCGGGTCACGTGAAAAAAGGATCCAAAGACTCGTAGAAAGACCGAGTCGGGGAAGGAACTAATCATTCGTTTCCTCTAGCTACAGAGCCTATGCAGGTCACGTGAAAAATGATCCAAAGACTCGTAGAAAGACCGAGTCGGGAAAGGAACGAATCGTTCGTTTCCTCTTGCTACAGCCTGTACAGGTCACGTGAAAAATGATCCAAAGACTCGTAGAAAGACCGAGTCGGGAAAGGAACGAATCGTTCGTTTCCTCTAGCTACAGAGCCTATGCAGGTCACGTGAAAAATGATCCAAAGACTCGTAGAAAGACCGAGTCAGGAAATGAACGAATCACTCATTGAGAGGACTCGTTACTCCCGTGTCCTTATAAGGATTCGTTCAAAATGAACGAATCGTTCACGAACGACACATCACTAATCATGACACTACAAGGAGTGTTGAAGTTGCATATTCAAGTCCAATTAAACAGATATTTTAAATATGTGATTGCCAGCGGAGCTAAGCAATATTATAGGCTTATGACAGTATGCTTTTTTCCTGTTAGACCAATTGCTTTTTTGGTATTAATTTACTCATGTAAAGGGATCCTTGTCATCTGTACATCAACAGTGATATATACTTTTTGGGGATACGTTGGAAAAAAACAAGGCATAAAATGGCAATTTAAGTGCTGATGAGAACTAACTGTAGCCGTGTTTTATCTGTTTGTCCCAGGAGTGATGGACAGTCCCATGTTGGCAAGATGTTGCCGCAGCCTTATTGGCTGCCTTCAGTGTGTGGACCTCTTACTCCAAGGAACACAAGCATGTGTGAAGTGCCGCACCAACATTTCCAGGGAAGATGTGGTGGCTGTAGCTGGTCTCTCAGAGGTCATCACAGTTATCAAGGCCTTAGAAGAACAATATAGCTCTGCCCTTTAAGGATGGTAGAAATGCTAGTAAGAAACCTTGTTAATCTATGCACTTTTGAAGTACCTTGTCAGTTTTGATACACAAAATGTTGGCGCTTTGGTTTAATCTTTCAATGTTATTTTTTGGATTTGTTAGAATGTGCATAACAGGTATAAGGCCATGTTATTGGGGCCTGGTTGTCAAATGTTTGTCATACACATTGAACAGGTGTATTAAAGGATCATCTGGATCTGATTTGAAATACATGTCAGATTTCTTTGACACTATCTCCACAAATGTACATATTAATTACAGTATTATGCCATGTGAAATCTATAATGCAGTTGAACAGTTAATGCTGTGGGGAGAGAATTAAGCAATAAGCCCCAAGAGGCCGTGGTTTACGCTGATTTTAGAACAGGTAAGGGGAGTTGTTAGGCACGACGCGAAGCGCCGAAAACCCCCTTACCTGTAACCCCCTTACCTGTAAGCCAACCTTCAGGCTACACAGCTCTTACTTTGAAATATGTTTAATGGTGGCCCCTCCTTTCACCCCCCTTACATATCATCTGTCTCCCCTTTGCTGATTTTGTGATGGGAATTGGGGAACGAAAACAGTTGTAGGTGTGTCTTGCGAATTGCCAAGCGTCCATCGGTAGCGCATGGCTCAAACGTTGTTAGCGCATGGCTCAAATATTTGCTTTGCCGATTGCAAAATGTGATGGAAAAACGATTGGCCACAATATACCCTGACCCGAAAAGCTCCGTTTTCAGTGTCCGAATACGCCGTATTAGTGTGGACGGGAGGTGCAAACGCAGACATGTATGCGTTTCTAAATGTACCCGGGCTAGTGTGGACGTTGCATCTGTCTCTCAACCGCTCTCACCACTCTGCAAGAGATTAGGACTTCATGAAGGCCTAAAATGTTTTGTTTTGCTCCCGCCCACTTGAAATCAAAGCGTGGTTGGTCAATTTGCCCGTCACTCTTCACACCAAAACACATAGCTTGGCCTTCTCCAGGATTTGTGAAGTCCTAACCAATGAATGAGCCAGCTAACTGGGCCTTAATATAGACAGACGATTCTGATTGGATAACATGTTTTCAGGACATGAACTTGCCAGTAAGCTTAACTATAGAACATAGATGAGAGAAAATGTATTGTATTCAATTAAATGAGATATAATTGTTTTAAATTATTTATTGAATACTTTATTATTAGTATTAAATATATTATTATTTATAATTTGTTTAGGCCTTCTCTGAAGGCGTAGAAGGCCCTGAAGGTTCCCCACTGATTCTCCACTACCCAGCTACACATTCCTTAACAATTGGTGACCTTCCGACGAGTCTGGGGGAGAGATCTGGACGAGAGGTCCCTGAGAAGTGGATCCGGCAGCCGGCAGGAGCAGGACAGCGGTGGTTGACTGACACTCACTTGGGCCCATATAAAAAAGGGAAGCAGAGCCTGTTTAAACGAAATCTGCATAGCTTAGGACCCTGTAGCTTTAGGAGTGAGTGTCTGTAAACTGCTGTTAGAACTGTGACTGTGGGCTGCACTGTTTGAACCAAATTGACCATAGAAAACAATTGGAGTCAGATAAATGTGAAATGTTGATGCAAACCCAATGATACATTATAACAAGAGACGGGGTGCAAACCTAGCTGGTCTCTGTCATGGGAGTGTTAGAGAAGACTGGGTTCTCTCTAGCACCGTGCAGAGGCGGGGTGCGACCTGGCAGTTGTTATAGTATTTAGGACGGGGTGCAAACCTGGCTGGTCTCTGTCATGGGAGTGTTAGAGAAGACTGGGTTCTCTCTAGCACCGTGCAGGGGCGGGGTGCGACCTACAGTTTTCTAATAGTTGTATAATGTGATTTTCTTTCTCTGTCTTTCCTCTCTCTCCCTCTCTCTCTCTCTCTCGCAATGTTTGATGGTTTGGGTGTGCTATGCCGAGGTTCGAGCGGAGTGCATCCACTCCAACATCCACACACACACATACACATTCTCTCACACATTATCTCTCTTGTGTTGTTTGATCTCATTCTCTCTCTCTCGCAATGTTTGATGGTTTGGGTGTGCTATGTCGAGGTTCGAGCGGAGTGCATCCACTCCAACACACACACACACATTTCTTTGCTCTCTCTCTCTCTCTCTCTCTCGCAATGTTTGATGGTTTGGGTGTGCTATGCCGAGGTTCGAGCGGAGTGCATCCACTCCAACACACACACACACGTTCTTTGCTCTCTTCTCTCTCTCTCTCTCTCTCTCTCTCTCTCTCTTTCCCCTCTCTCTCTCTCTCTCTCTCTCGCAATGTTTGATGGTTTGGGTGTGCTATGCCGAGGTTCGAGCGGAGTGCATCCACTCCAACACACACACACGTTCTTTGCTCTCTTCTCTCTCTCTCTCTCTCTCTCTCGCAATGTTTGATGGTTTGGGTGTGCTATGCCAAGGTTCGAGCGGAGTGCATCCACTCCAACACACACACAAGTTCTTTGCTCTCTCTCTCTCCCTCTCTCCCTGGCCAAGGAGCTGATACCTCACGGTGCCAACGTACGCACTTGGCCACGCTCTCTCTCTCTCACTCCCTTTTTCCATACTGATGTATCTACAGCATCTCCCCAAGGCTACGTTCAGCAACAGGTAAGCGCAATTACAATTGTTTCTGTGATTGGCTTTTGACTGGGGCCGGTGGGTTCAAGCTGTTTCTGGTCTGGATCCGACCAGTGGCAGTTGGGTATTATTGCCGCCATATCTCGTTTGGCTCTGACTGGTGGTGGATTGTATTATTGCAGCCATATCTCGTTTGGTTCCGACTAGTGGTGGATTGTATTATTACAGCGATTTGGCTCTAACTGGTGGTGGATGGCATCACTACAGCTGTTCTTGTTTGGTTCCAATTGAGTGGGGGGACAATGAAGTCCCTGTGTCTGGAACCTCCAGGTCAGACGTGACCTTGTTTGTCTGAATGTATAAAACAAACATATTCCTATGTTTGTTTTATGTTTTGTTATGTCTGTTTTGTGTCAGTTATAAACTAGGCAAAGAGCATAGTAAATGTGTACAGTAAATTTATATTTGTGTGTCTCAAAGGGGAGGACAAATGGATGAGTGGCGTCCATCGCACGTTGAATTAAGGCCAGGTTATAAAATACTAGACTGGTGGCAAACAAAATACACAGTCAACCCAGATACAGGGTTTAAAGTAGGCAGCGGTAAAAAAGACCCCACAACTAACAGAAGAGTGGCATTAACTGAGGAAGAATACAAACTTGTGTTTGCAGGATCGCTACAGTGCTTAAACAACTCCTATCTAGAGATGGCGCCGACGATGGCAGCCACGGTAGATCGGTGTGCTCTGTTTTGTCTTGTTTTGTCTGTTAATTCAGTGTTCTGCCAAGATTTCCAAGATTTCCCACTTTTCTGCTTCCAGCGGCAGACTTAGTGGGAATTATAGTCAAAGCCACTCTCGGCTTTGTCCTAGCAGCAAAGAATCGTAGGAGAGGTAAACGGGCCGGTGCTTTGGTGCGACTTCGTCGGCGCGGAGGGCGCACAGCGTTACCGGGGATATTTCTTTCCAACGTTCGTTCGCTGAGCAACAAACTGGACAAACTTCAGCTACTGTTATGGAAAGACAGAGACTTTTGTTCATCTTCCGTTTTGTGCTTTACGGAAACATGGCTGAGTGAAATGATCCCAGACTCTGAACTACAGCTAGCAGGTTTCAAACTGCTGAGAGCGGATCGTGACTCCCTGCTTTCTGGCAAAACGAAAGGCGGTGGTATTTGTTTTTTTATTAACAGTGGCTGATGTGAAGATGTGACAGTGATTTTGCAGCATTGTTCTCCTGATCTGGAAACATTTTTTATTAACTGTAAATCTTTTTACTCGCCACGTGAGTTTGCTTCATTCATACTGGTCGGCGTCTACATGCCCCCTCAGGCTAGCGCCAACGAGGCTCAACGTGTACTCGCAAACCAGATATTGTGTGTTGGGCATGAAAATCCAGATTCCTTGGTTATTGTGCTAGGCGACTTTAACAAAGGCAATCTCACTCAAGAACTCAAAAAATACAGACAATTCATCAAATGCCCTACCAGAGAAGAGAACACATTGGATCACTGCTACTCTACTATCAGTAAAGCATACCATGCGGTTCCCCGAGCAGCACTGGGTCACTCAGACTACGCCATGGTCCAACTGATTCCTGCATACAGACAGAAGCTTAAGCGCTGTAAGCCTGCTGTGAGGACATCGAAACAGTGGACCAGTGAGGCTATGGAGGAACTGCGGGCGTGCTTGGACTGTACTGACTGGGACATGTTCATGACTGCTACCAATAGTCTGGATGAGCTCACAGAGGCTTTGACATCATACATCAGCTTCTGTGAGGACTGCTGTATACCAACACGCACCAGGGTAAGCTACAACAACGACAAACCCTGATATACAGCTAAACTCAGAAGGCTGAGGCTGGACAAAGAGGCAGCGTTTAGGAGTGGGACAGATTCAAGGAGTCGAAGAACAGGTTTAGCAAGGCGTTGAGAGAGGCTAAACGACTGTACTCGCAGAGACTGGAACACCAAATCTCTGCTAACGACTCTGCTTCTGTCTGGAGAGGCCTCAGGCAGATCACCAACTTCAAGCCCAGAGCCCCCCATTCCACTAACGACTCCCGCCTGGCCAACGACCTGAATGAGTTCTACTGTAGATTTGAAAGACAATTGGACAGTCCTGAACAACCCCTTTCCACCCGCGAGGCCCCCCCCCTTCCCCCATCTACAGTGACGACCCTCTCCATTCAGGAGAGAGAAGTGAACAAACTGTTCAAGAGACAGAACCCCCGCAAAGCAGCTGGGCCGGACTTTGTCTCTCCAGCCACCCTCAAGAACTGCGCTGACCAGCTGTCTCCGGTGTTTACCTACATCTTTAACACCTCCCTGGAGACATGCCATGTGCCAGCCTGTCTCAAATCCTCCACCATCATCCCTGTGCCCAAAAAGCCCAGGCCAACTGGACATAATGACTACAGACCCGTCGCCCGTCAAACTCCTGAAGTTTGCGGACGACACCACCCTCATTGGGCTCATCTCTGGTGGAGACGAGTCCGACTATAGGTGGGAAGCGGACAACCTGGTGACCTGGTGCAGCCAGAACAACCTAGAGCTCAATGCTCTCAAGACAGTGGAGATGGTTGTGGACTTCAGGAAGAACACAGCCCCCCTCACCCCCATCACCCTGTGT
Source organism: Hypomesus transpacificus (assembly GCF_021917145.1). Lineage (NCBI taxonomy): Eukaryota > Metazoa > Chordata > Actinopteri > Osmeriformes > Osmeridae > Hypomesus > Hypomesus transpacificus. The sequence goes on from NC_061080.1 coordinate 7,767,466, forward strand.
GACTCCCCAGTCAACACTGTGGAGTCCTTCCGCTTCCTGGGCACCATCCTCTCCCAGGACCTCAAGTGGGAACTGAACATCAGTTCCCTCACCAAGAAAGCACAACAGAGGATGTACTTCCTGCGGCAGCTGAAGAAATTCAACCTGCCAAAGATGGTGCACTTCTACACAGCCATCATTGAGTCTATCCTCACCTCCTCCATCACCATCTGGTACGCTGCTGCCACTGCCAAGGACAAAAGCAGGCTGCAGCGTATCATCCGCACTGCAGAGAAGGTGATTGGCTGCAATCTGCCTTCCCTCGAGGACCTGCACACCTCGAGGACCCTGAGACGAGCGAAGAAGATTGTGGCGGACTCCTCCCACCCTGGTCACTCCCTGTTTCAAACACTCCCCTCCGGCAGAAGGCTGCGGTCCATCAGGACCAAAACCTCACGTCACACAAACAGTTTCTTCCCTTCCGCTGTTGGCCTCCTCAACAAGGCCAAGAGCTCACACTGACTCTAATGACTTCATGTCTTAAAACTTTTACTTTTGCACTACATTAATTCCTGTTATATTTGTATTTTATATTGTATTTTATATTGTAATTTGTCAATTTATATTTTATTTTATGCCCACTTTTATTCTATTTTAGTGTATTCCACTATTTACTGCTAGTTTTAGTATAGTTAGACCACATATTTAAATTTAAGATTCCTATATGTTTATTGTATGCACCTTCCTGCCAAAGCAAATTCCTTGTCAGTGCAAACTTTCATGGCGAATAAATCCCATTCTGATTCTGACAAGGAGGAAATAAAAGAACAATATTCGGCACAAGCAGAGTACATTGAAGAGTTGGCATCACAAATTGTAGTTGAACCTTCACACTTGCAGCCAATCTTGGAGAAGCTCCACATGCGCGCAAATTCAAAATATGTACATACAATCTTTGAACCACCAACGTTGAAAAAATATCTGCGACAAAAGTTAGACAAAGGAGAGAATCCAAGTGAAATCCAGGCACACCCAGAAAAGTGGATAACTAAAATCCGTGTGACATACAAACCTGTCTGGCATATAAAACACTGGCCAGGCAGAAAAGAATCAGCTGAAGAAAAATCAAGCCCACGGAAACGGTTAAAGCACGAGGAGATAAGAGAAGCCTGGGAAGAACTACCGGAGAGGCGGACCGACAATCAAAAAGCATTGCTGGAGAGGCTGAGGCCGATTGAAGGTAACAGGAAGACAATCAACTGGGTCACGGCAGAGTTCATCAATGACCCAAAAGACATAATTGACCTGACTGTATCCAGAGACACCTGACCTGACTGTATCCAGAGACCTCAACAGACCTGACTTGACTGTATCCAGAGACCTCAACAGACCTGACCTGACAGTATCCAGAGACACCTGACCTGACTGTATCCAGAGACCTCAACAGACCTGACCTGACTGTATCTAAATACCTCAATAGACCTGACTTGACTGTATCCAGAGACCTCAGCAACCCTGAAGACATTGTTGACTTGACTGAATCAAGTGACACTTTCAACCCTGAAGACATCAATTCATCTAAACACCGGGAGAAGAGGAGAAACCTCCAAAGATGACATCCAGACCAGCTACCATGAAGGCAGTAAAATATGTGATGTGGAGAAGATTGGAGGCAACCAATTCCATCAAAGAGATAGAGGAGAAACGCAAGACATTTGAGAACCTATACCTAGATTGGGGAAAAAGGGGACTGATCCAAAATATCGATGTAATCCTTTATTTTTAAAGGATTGAGAAATGCAGTAGTCAGAGAACTGCGCAAAGCAAAAACGACCTATTTTATGCAATTAATAGAGGAGTCTGAAGGGAACAGCACTGCATTATGGAAGCACCTGAACAGGATAACTAAACTTAAACCTAGTCAACAAAAAATAATTACAGAACTAGAAGTGAATGGTGTCAATAGCACAGATAACTCAGCTATAGCAAATGAATTTAATAACCTTTTTAAAAGGTCAGTAGAGGAGCTAGCAGAGAATTTTGAACCAGCAATCTTATCCCTGCCCACAAATTCAGAGCCCTCAAAGCTCTTCCATATTAAGGAGGTAAGTCAGGAACAAACACTTAAAATCATTAACAAACTAAATGCTTCTAAAGCAAAGGACGCGTTTGGACTTGATACAGCCTTCCTTAAAACTCATTGTTCTGTCCTGGTGAAACCCATAACACACTTAGTAAATCTCTCCATTAGAGTTGGCAAATTTCCACAAAGCTGGAAACAAGCTATTATAACACCGATTTTTAAGGCGGGTGCAAAAGACCAGGCTTGTAACTATAGACCAATCTCTATACTGCCTGCTCTTTCCAAAATCTTAGAAAAGGCTGTTACAGAGCAATTATTAGACCATCTTGAGAGTAATGGTCTCATCAACAATAAACAGTTTGGTTTTAGACCAGGATACTCAACAGAACTGGCGAACTGCTACCTCACAGAGAATATCAAGAGTAGTCTGTCAGGTAATGTTGTGGGGGCAGTATTCATAGACCTTAAAAAGGCCTTTGACACCGTCAACCATAACATACTTCTAAACAAGCTCTGCACTTTTAACATGTCAAAACCCGTCCTAAGCTGGTTTGCTTCATACTTGGAGCATAGGGAGCAGAGGGTCAGGATAAACTCTGAGCTATCACTGCCATTGGCTGCAAACTTAAGTATTCCGCAGGGATCGATTTTGGGGCCTCTGCTCTTCAGTCTCTACATAAATGACCTGCCCACCTGCTGTCGGTCATCCAGCTGCCAAATGTACGCTGATGATACAGTGATTTATGCGTCAGCCAGAACATCAAGCGCAGCAGCGGACATATTAACTAAGGAGATGGAAGATGTATCCCGTTGGCTCAAAGACAACCATCTCACTCTTAACATTAAAAAGACAGTATCTATGTGTTTTTCTATAAGAGGGAAAGCCTCCTGTTCTATCAAAATTGACCAGGACACAATTGACCAAGTCAAAGAATTTAAATTTTTAGGAATCATCATAGACTCACAGCTTAAGTTTAATAAACACATTAAGAAACTCACTACAACGCTCCGAACAAATTTGAACTGTTTTAGAATGACAAGGCATCATATGCCTGTTAGGCAGCCTTACTGTTTCTACATGCCATGATACTGTCTCACTTGTCTTACTGCATCACCGTATGGAGCCAAGCCTCCCAGACATCAATTAAACCTATTTTATCATTATACAAACAGGCATTAAAGATATTGGATCAGAAACCAATAAGGTGGCACCACTGCCTCATAGTAAAGAAATATAATCTCTTGAGCTTTGAGAATTTTATGTTCTGTTCTCTAGTTCTCTTCTCAAACTAATTTTTAAATGTGCAAATAATCTTGCTCCTGCTGTATTATGTCCTTTTGTAACAAAGATAAGTACAAGAACGGTGGCCACCAGAGGAGCAGTGAACGGTAACTGCATAGCAGAGGTGCGCAAAACTTCTTTTGGCCAGTCGAGTTTCTCAGTTATTGGAACTCAAATGTGGAACAATTTACCATTACATTACCAATTTACTATAATAAAAACACAAACTGAGTTTAAAACATTTAACAGACAACTGAAACACTGGCTGAAGGAAAACCAAAAATGTAATCATGACAACACACAATAGATAACACACATACATGCACACACAGCATATATAGGTCACGCTCATCATATTGTTTCTTCTTTCTGCACAAGGTTTTAATGTTATAGGAAGTATGTTTTAAGATAGCATATATTTGTATAACTGTATACTGTAGGCCAGAGGTCGCCAACCTGTCGATCGCGATCGACGTGTCGATCTCGGAGACTTTCCCTGTCGATCTCCAAAATAATTTCAGAAATACTGATCTCCGACTAATTCATGAACGCGGAGGATTCTTAAACTGAACGCGCGTTCTCTTGTACCTGGATTTGCATATTGGCCTGTGCGTGTTGCATAGCAATTCACCGACAGAATAAATGGGCGTTTTTTCCCGAAGACGACCTTTGAGAGACCTGCTATCCCAGGATACCTGTGGGCGTGGTTGCCGTTGGTTTGTTTATTTACCCGGCCGTGTTGTCCACATAGTGTTAGCAAGCATGGCAGAGGCACCACGAAAGAGGGCGAAAAACTACAGTTTCCATCATGAATGGGAGGAGGAATTCATCTTTACCTTGGTAAAAGACAAGAGTGTGTGTATGTTGTGCCACCAGCCACAGGCACTGTCTAAGCGAGGGAATTTGGAGCGGCACCACAACACTAACCATCCGAAATTCAAAGACTGCTATCCACCAAAGAGCGCAATCCGCGCCAAAAAAGTTCAGGAGCTGAAAGTGGAGTTGAAGGCTCAACAGTCGCTTTTCTCACAACCTACGTCTCAAAGTAAGGCTGCAACTGAGGCGTCATTTCGTATTAGCCACATTTTGGCTAAACACAAGAGACCTTTTACAGATGGGGATTTGTTTAAGGAACTATTGACCGTCACCGCAGAGACTGTTTGCAGCACCTTCAAAAACAAAGAGGACATAAAAGCTGCATTCCGTGCTGTGCCTCTTGGTCCTACAACAGTGACACGAAGGATCGAGTTACTGTCGGAAAACGTTGGTCAACAGGTGTTGGAGGACTTGTCACTCTGTGAATATTTTTCACTGCAGTTTGATGAATCGCTGGATGTAATGGACACGGCTCAGCTTGTTGTATTTGTCAGAATGGCTTTCCAGGACTTTACAACAAAGGAGGACTTCCTCACTCTTCTCCAATTAAAAGAGAGAACAAGAGGTGAGGATATTTACAACGTTTTTAAAAGCTATGTCCGTGAAAAGAACATCCCCATTCAGAAACTGGTGGCAATCACTACCGATGGGGCACCGGCAATGTGCGGTGTGCACGCTGGTTTTATAGCACTGTGCCGTAATGATCCGGATTTCCCCGACTTCATGAAGTATCACTGTGTGATTCATCAGCAAGCCTTGGCTGGGAAAGTTGTGGACTTTTCTCATGTCATGTCACTGGTGGTCAAAGTGGTAAACTCGATTCGAGCAAAAGCGCTTCAGCATCGCTTATTCAAGGCGTTATTGGATGAGCTCGATTCGGCGTATGGAGACCTGCTTCTGCATGCTGATGTCAGGTGGTTGAGTCGCGGAAAAGTGCTGCAGCGATTTGTTGACTTGCTGCCTGAGATTAAGACGTTTCTGTCGAAAAGGAACGAGGAGCACGAGGAACTTTCAACGGATGCGTGGCTACTGGACCTGGGGTTTCTGACGGACCTAACCGGAAAACTGAACTCGCTCAACCACGAACTCCAGGGAAAAGACCGGCACCTCCTCCACATGATCAGCGCAGTGAATGCGTTCAAGGCCAAACTCTGTGTCTGGACCACGAATCTGAGGAAAGGGACGCTGACACACTTTACAAACCTGGAAAAAATGTCACAGTCCATCAAAGACTCTTCTGACTTTCACCCTGAGCAGTACTGTGTGCACCTGGACAAACTGGCAGCGGAGTTCAGTCGACGTTTTGGTGAGTTAGAAATCATGAAGGATATTGCTGCATTTCTTTCAAACCCATTCCTGCCTATTAATACAGAGGAGGTTGCAGACCAATTCGAGAAAGCATTTGCTTTGCCAAGTGGAGTGGACATGGAGATGCTTGATTTGCAAAATGACATTGAGCTGAAAGCCAGGTCAAGGGACAGTGACTTTTGGGGACTTGTCAGCCGAGAGAAGTTTCCTCTCCTCAGTGCATGTGCACTAAAAGTGAGTGCCTACTTTGGATCGACCTACCTCTGTGAAATGGCATTTTCACAGATGAAAATCACCAAATCCAAGTACAGGAGCCGGCTTACTGACAGACACCTCACAGACTGCCTCAGACTGGCTGTCTCTGCTTATGAGCCAAACTACAAGGCACTCACAGACAGTGTTCAATCACAGCCATCACACTGACTTGTCACATGAGAAATTTGTCAGTGTTGTGTTGTAACTTCAGTTTATAAATAAAACCGTTCATATCCAGCCTGCTCATTGCAAAAGTGTTTTTTCTTGTTCATATTGTTCACAAAGTGTTTGATTTCATTCAATTACAATAAGGCCAAATATAAAGTTAAGTTGTAAGTTCAGTCTGGAGTCTGTTCTGTCTCTCAACGCCTCAATAGGTAGATCTTCGGGTCACCAAGGCAAAGGTCGGTGATCTTTGGCCTAAAAAGGTTGGTGACCACTGCTGTAGGCCTATATATTGATTAATTGTATATTTTAGGTGACTTATATATTTTATTAGAATAGGTAGCCTGATCATGGACTGAAGTTGCAAATTAGCTATCTAGCTACATGCTAAAAACATACATGGACTGGAAGGCATGGATCAACGAACCATCCATACGGACCACCACCTGACCCTCCACATTGCACGTACAACTACCTGCGGGCATGTATTTGGGAAAATAAGGAGTCGCAGCATATTGTGAGCTAACACCTGACCAAATGGCATGGTTCACACTGACCAGTGAATCAGTACCCCACATCACCCTATCAGTTGCAGCAGGAGGAGAAGCAAAGTGTCTCGGTCCAATGGTGAAGAAGGCATTGGCAATGACATGGATGCCCACGGCAGCACCAAAATTACACGTGAACGCCGCAGGAGACATGTGGAGAATATCTGACATACAAGACAACCAAGGAAGCATGGAAGAAGTGGAGCTAGAAAGGGACCATGGACGGGAACACACAAACCACCCAAACACGGACTACTACCTAAAGGACGTCCCAGAAAAGTTGTGGACGACGGGACCATATGACGTAGGGAAGGTGAACAGCGAGGTTGAGATGACGCTGAAGAATCCACACGACACACCAGTCTGGCGTCCTCAATACAAACTCAAACAAGAACAGATCGAAGGGATCGGCGAGACCATTGCCGGATTGTTAACAGCTGGAGTGATACGGCCGTCAAACTCTAAATGGAACACACCAATACTGCCGGTACCAAAAGCAGGAGGAAAAGGATGGAGGATGGTACATGATCTCCGCCAAATCAACGATGTAACAGAAACACGAATGTTGGTCGTACCCGATCCATATGTCTCACTCATGAATTTGTTCCCAGAAAAAAACACTTCTCAGTTATAGATCTGGCAAACGCCTTCTTTTGTATCCCGCTCCGTCAAGACATCCAGGACTGGTTTGCATTCACATACAATGGACAGAAATACACCTACAATCGCCTGCCACAAGGATATAAGGACTCCCCGGGAATATATAACCTGGTGTTGCGAGATGATCTGGTAGACATTACCCTGCCCGAAGGAGCAGTGATAATCCAATATGTGGATGACTTGTTACTCGCGGCAAGCTCGGCTGAGCAGTGCCTCAAAGTTACCCGAAAATTGCTGATCGTGTTGGCGGAAAAAGGATATAAGGTAAAAAAGGCAGACTTATATCAGCCAACTGCATGACACAAACAAACTCGCAAAAGGAGTCCATTCTGAATCATGGGAAACCAACAACTGTTAAACACATGCTGGCATTTCTGGGATTGACTGGGTACAGCCGAAACCACATCCCTGACTATGTGTCCCTAACCCAACCACTGAGGGATATACTTAACATCACCGGAATCAGGGAACACCAACAAATACTCGTATGGACACCAGAGGCTGAGCAAGCATTTATCCGCACCAAACAAGCACTGGGAAAAGCCGAACATCTTTGTCCTCCGGACTACACGAAACCATTTCACCTGGATGTTTCTGAAACAAGTGGTACTGTAACGGCAGTTCTGTTTCATATAAACGAGGGAGAAAGAACAGTACTAATGTATCACAGCTCAAAACTCGGTAACGTGGAAATGGGACAAACAGGGTGCGGCAGACACCCTGTTGTCTTAGCGGCCTACCCAAAGCCATCGATGTGCCACCCGCTAAAAGTCAACACAACACACGGAGTGGTGTCATTTCTCACCTCAAGGGTTTCACCATCTCGGCCGTACGAAAAGCTAAAATATGTGGAACATTGACAAAACCACACATTGCCTACGAGACTGGAAACATCAAATATGGCTCCTGAGTTGGATCCTACTGAACTCATACCCCACAACTGTGAATGTGTCTCAGAAGGATCTGAAGATAAGACGGGCAGAGGTGTGGACTCGAGTCATGAATTTGATGACTTTAGACTCGACAAAATGTAGAGACTTGCAACTCGACTTGGACTTAAACATCAAAGACTCGTGACTTCACTTGGACTTTAGCCTTTTGACTTGATAAGACTTGCTCCTCTCCCCAAAACCCAAATATTAAAAAGTATGTTACTAAGGAACGCTCTGTATCTTTCATTGTGTATGTGTGCGTCTGTGTGTGTGTGTGTACGTGCTGTCGGCACAACATCCAATCAAATTAGATCCACGTTGTTTTGAAGCGACAGCATCCATCCAATCAAACTGCAGGTCAACCAATGAAGAGCAACCAGAGCAACTGTCAAACAACGCGCCAGTTAGGAAAAAAATGATACCAAAGATAGTTTTGTTTGGGTATAAAAACTACAAAGTGGTCAACAAAAAACGAAGTGCAGTCTGGAAAACATGCGGGTCGAAGATTTCAGACTGAGACGCAACAACTTCCAACTTCGTTCGACATTTGAAGTTGCACAAAGAACGGTTGTCCCTCATACAACCCAACTTCACAAATCCCGAAATAAATTTTACAATAGATGACCAGTGCTGTAATCTACTACAGCAGCAACTCTAAAGTGATGTTTACCATACACACACACACAATACAATTCATATTAACACAATGTTAAGATTGATATTAATAATATGAGTAATAAAGAGTAGTTTCAATACAATTCATATGTGGCTATAAGGGATTAACCAACGCTTCCGAGTTATTTTTTCAAAACGGAAGCTAGCTAGCTAGTTGGCTTCCGTTACCTAGCAACCTAGCATAATACTCGTAGCAATGCTACTACCTGCTAGTGTTACTTGTTAGCCTCCTACACTACACTACAGCTAAGTCACTACCTTGACATAGCCGAAGGACAGAACGCGCTATTTATTTGTTCTGGGCATTGAACATGAAGAGCTCTTCCTTCACTGTTCCGAGTGGCCATCAGAGTCCTGGCAGTGCCTGCCTCCAGTGCTCCAGTGGAGCAAGTTTTCAGCCATGGTGGCGACCCCATCGTGCACAAATGACTGACAGACTTTTGGCCAATTTGGTCTTTTGCAAGTGCAATGCAGCATAGGGCCCTGACATATAAAAAGCACAACCCTGTTCATTGTTATGTTCATGTATTTGTTATGTTTCTCACATGTACACACACACAGACAATATGAGGTGAGATAAATGAGATAAGATAAATACAGGACAGAAACTGCTGTGGAACTAGTTAAAATGCAAAATAATGTTAGCACTTTTGTACAAATAATTACAGTTGCACTTGTTTTTTCAAATGTGTTCATTCTGTAAAGGAGTGGTTTAAAATGAAGAATATTCTTTCAAAATATGAGTTAAATGTTCAAAATGACTGGTAATTTTCTTTTCTGCAATATCAATTGCACTTATACAAGTTATACTTGTACTTATAATAAATAAATACAGATTTACTTATAATAAATAAATACAGAAAAGCATACTGGTCATATCTGTGTAAATATATTATTACTCTGTGATTGAAAGGACTCGAAAGGACTCGAAACTCAAACTGCAGGACTTGGACTTCACTTGAGACTTGTCAGTCTTGACTTTGGACTTGACTCGGCACTTGCCTGTCTTGACTTGGGACTTGACTCGGGACTTGAGGGCAAAGACTTGAGACTTACTTGGGACTTGCAAAAAAATGACTTGGTCCCACCTCTGAAGACCGGACCTCACCACCACACCACTAAAAGACCCGGACTGGACACTGTTTAGTGACGGATGTTGCTACAAGGGAAACACTGGAAATGTGGCCTCATATGCAGTTGTTCAACAGGAAGGAACTGGCAAATGGAACACACACAACACCTGGGAAGCAGAAATCATGGTAACCCTTCCTTTTACAGTCCCTTAAGTACTGGGTATTTACATAGAAAGTAAAGGGTATGTTTTGTGTTTTATTGGGTATTACCGATTGGTACCAAGGTGGTAAATACCTAGATAATTCGAAGTATTTACCCATTAACTAAATACTAACGTGCTGGTCATTACTGGGTATGTTTTCTGTATTATTGGGTATTACCGATTGGTACCAAGGTGGTAAATACAGAGATAATTTGAAATATTTACCCATTAACTATTTACTAACGTGCTGGTTATTACTGGGTAATTTTCACTGGTCCTAATTAGGTAAAGACAGAAGACAAAACGTAGTATTTACCTTGAAACTTCTAAATATTACTATCTAAATACCGCTGGTAGTAAGTTGGTAATTACGGGAGATATATATGGTAAATTATAATGTGTTATTGGGTAAATACCACTGGTACTAAGTAGGTAAAGACGGCCGAACTCCAGCAGAATTACGAACAAAATACTCTACTATTACCCTGTAGTTACCTAGCCTACCTTTATGTCGGTAACAGTCCACGTCTTATGGGAACATAAGACCGTACTTTCCAAGAAAATACCTTTTCAGATACATTTATCGATGGTGGCCTCATTTACTTGGCTGTTATACCTACCTCCGCGGGAAGAGTTTTCCTCTACTATCATTGTAAATCTTCTTGGATACTGGGTATGTTCTTGCGCATGTTTGGACTATGTACTCAGTAAGTAATCTGAAACTGGACTGTAAAAGGAAGCAGTGTTTGTTTCCATGGTGTTACCAGGTTCTTACCATATTCTTTGTAAGCGAATACCACTTTGTCAACCCTTAGTATGAATTTGTACTATACGTTCCAAGGCAATACCAGGTAAAACATGACTATGTACTGGTAAGTAATCGGAAACTGGACTGTAAAAGGAAGCAGTGTTTGTTTCCATGGTGTTACCAGGTTCTTACCATATTCTGTTGCAACGTTCCCCACTCAGCTTCTACATAAGTTCGCATGCTGCAAGTTTTCAGGCAGTGATAAGCGTGCTCTGATGATTTGCATGTTAAACAAACAATATTTTTTATTTGTAGTACATTGTAAGAGATACTAAATACCATCGGCATTCGTTTACAACAGGACTGGTGATACGAGTCTTATTATTAGTAGGCTATTAACGGCTGAATCTGCAATGTCCAGCAGCCATTGAGTCAGATCGCAGATTTTTTTTTTTTTTTGCGTTTCAAAGTTTGATTAGTCGATTTTCAGAAGTTTTAGTCGAGTTTTGGTCGACCAAAGAAAATCTTAATCGGGGACAGCTCTCCTGTTTTGCCTGAACATTCAACAGACAGCCTAACCAACTGCCTATTCAACATGGATCCAGAGTCACCCTCAACTGATCCCTCTGATATGAGCCACCCTTGGCCCTATTTAAAAGACATGTTCAAGTTCAGAGGCCCCAAGAATGACTCGTGGAGGTTTCAATGCATTTCCTGTCCCCTTCAAAAAAAGGAGTTGCTAGCCTTCAAGAATTTTGCTTTCAAATTTAAAGAAGCGTGTTGAGGACTTTTGAATATTAATATGTTTAATTCGGTTACTCCAATAAATACATGTTGTTGCTTATAATTATTACTAGTAGTGACATCTGTAGAGGCATAAGTATTACCAGTACCTATATCTGCATTCTTTATCAAAATGGCACAGCCTAGACATTGAGAGACAACCCATTGCATGAGTACTTTTACTTTTAATACTAAAGTAAATTTAAAAGTAGGTACTTTTTACTTTTACTCAAGTAGGATTGTTGATGTAGTAGGGCTGGGCGATATGGGTAAAAAAATATCACGATAGATATTTATATTTCCATTCGATAACGATAATTAAGACGAAAGACCACAGATCCGTAGTAGTAGCAAATTAAGTCTCTTCCTCAACTTTTTCCCTACACTCAGCATAAAGTTTAGGCAGCGCGGAGAAAAAATGTTTGCGGCCAGGGAGCACCTGGGGTCAAGTAACTAAAGCTTTTTTTAAACTTACTTTTTATCAATACCTTGCCGCAAACTCACACTTTCTGAATGTTCCAACCAGTGATTTTGCATCAGGTGGTAAAAAAGGTTTGTCGTATTACCAGACTTGGTAGCCACCTGTTTGTTTACTACACAATTTGCACCGAACATTGCTCTGCTCTTTGTCGGATTTCCAAAAGCCAAACCACTTCCAAATAACTGAAGAAGACAAACCCTTTTTATCAATAATTTCTTCATTGGAAGTTGCTCCCTCGCCATGGCTATCGCTGCCACTGTTTTCTGCAATAAGACTCATTTTCCGCAGTTAACATTAGCTACTGCACTTGAGGTGCTCAGTCAGTATATTTTAGTGAGTGTACGTAGGCTACCATTTCTCCGCAACATCCTGCTGCATCACAGAAATTAAATGGACTGCTGTTCCTAATTATTCTCTATCGACATTATTGATATTATTGAAAATGAGTTAATGTTTCGATATCTTTATTGAGGGAAGTCATTCCTCGATAAATCGATAAAAATATATATCGCCCAGCCCTATCATGTAGCTCGCTGTAGTTCCAAAAAAAAACACTGCTGTCAACCGGTTTGAATGGTTTTCAATGAAGCTGGCCAACGGAAGTCGCTTTCTCAGGCAAATGACGAATGAAACAGGCTCGGTTAAAGAAATCCGATATTCTGGCTATCTTCAGCAGACTCGTATCTACAAAATGCAGTCCTTCCTGACGTTTTTGGTGTAGAATGGAGTGAAATACAACATTGTGAACACTCACTACCAATGAAACACAGGAAAAAAGCTAGAGCTTTTTTGTCACATGGTTCTGGTAACTCGCTGTAGTAAAAAGAAAAAACCCACTGCCGTCAACCTGTTTGAATGGTTTTCGGCGGAACAAACAGCAGCATCATCTCAATTCACTGACATTTTCGTTATAATAACATAATTTCAATTGGTAACTGGTGTGTTATATCATGTATGTCTGACACTTTATAAACATGTATCGAAGCATGTAGCAAATTACATTTACATTACATTTGATCATTCAGCAGACGCTTTTATCCAAAGCGACTTCAAAGAGAGAGCTTTACAAAGTGCATAGGTCACTGATAATAACAACAAGATTGCAGGTAGCCAAAAACAGAAGTACACATTGTGAACAACCAAAACATTAGTGCTAAAGGGAAGAAACCATAAGAGCAAGTAGTTAAGCAAATTACAATTACACAACATGAATCTCTAAGTGCAAGTGTACCTGTAGGAAAGCAATAAAAATAGGATTAAATATAATACAACAGTTTAAATCAGCTACCACTAACCAACAAGAGCAACAGTCTAAGCAAGAGTCATCCTTGACGAAACTAGCGTTGGGTTCAGCAAACCATTCCTAAGTACCGTTGTACTCCCGGAACAAGTGCGTCTTGAGCCTTGTCTTGAAGGTGGAGAAACAGTCTGTGTCTCTGATGGAGGTGGGGAGTTGATTCCACCACTGGGGGGCCAGGCAGGAGAAGAGCTTGTGTTGGGACCGGGCGGTCTTGAGCGGTGGGACCACCAGGCGGTTGTCTGAAGAAGACCGTAGGTGGCGGGTGTAAGGCTGCAGGAGAGACTTGATGTAGTCGGGTGCAGTCCCGTTCACTGCTCGGAAGGTCAGTACCAGGGTCTTGAATCTGATGCGGGCCGTTATGGGTAGCCAGTGGAGGGAGATGAGGAGCAGGGTAACGTGGGAGCGTCTGGGTAGATTGTAGACCAGGCGGGCCGCTGCGTTCTGAATCCTCTGAAGAAGGCGGGTTGCGCATGCTGGGAGACCGGCGAGCAGCAAGTTGCAGTAGTCCAACTTGGAGAGGACCATTGCTTGGACAAGCAGCTGGGTGGAGTGCTCAGACAGGTATCTCCTGATCTTCCGGATGTTGTAGAGGGTGAATCTACACGACCGGGAGACCGCAGCAATGTGGGCCGTGAGGGAGAGCTCGTCATCAATGGTAACTCCAAGGTTCCTGGCAGAGGATGAGGGGGTCACCGTCGCAGATCCCAGGGTGATTGAGAGATCATGGGAGATGGAGGGTTTGGCCGGGATGATGAGAAGTTCCGTTTTAGCTAGGTTCAGCTGGAGGTGGTGCTCGGTCATCCAGGCGGAGATGTCTGCGAGGCAGGCCTCAATCCTAGCTGAGATCCCCGGATCGGTCGGGGGGAACAACAGGTACAGCTGCGTGTTGTCAGCGTAGCAGTGGTAGGAGAAGCCATGGGAGGTGATGATTGGTCCAAGTGAGGTGGTGTACAGAGAGAAGAGGAGGGGTCCAAGGACGGAGCCCTGTGGGACACCAGTGGAGAGCTGGTGGGGGTCTGACAGTTTGCCTCCCCAGGAGACCTGGTAGGATCTTCCCGACAGGTAGGATAAGATCCACTGGAGTGCAGTGCCAGTGATGCCCATCTCAGAAAGTCTGGAGAGCAGGATCTGGTGGTTAACCGTATGAAACGCCGCAGAAAGGTCCAGCAGAATGATGACGGATGACCTCGAAGCCGCTCTGGCAGACTGGAGGGCAGTGGTGACTGAAAGGAGGGCAGTCTCTGTGGAGTGGCCGGTCTTAAAGCCCGATTGGTTGGGGTCAAGCAGGTTGTTCTGAGAAAGAAAGTTAGAAAGTTGGTTAGATACAACACGTTCAATTGTTTTAGAGAAGAACGGTAACAGTGATAACGGTCTGTAGTTCTGGAGGACGGCAGGGTTATGGGAGGGTTTTTTTTTTTGAGTAGTGGGGTAACTCTGGCCTGTTTGAAGGCAGAGGGGAAGGTGCCAGAGGTAAGAGAGGAGTTTAGAACATGGAGCAGAAAAGTTATGATAGAGGGGGAGATGGTTTGAAAGAGAGGGGAGGGGACAGGATCAAGGGGACCGGAGGTGGGGCGATGAGAGAGAATGAGGTCAGAGAGCTCTGCCTCGGACAGGGGAGAGAAAGAGTTTAGACATTTAGTTGGGTCAGTCATGGAGGGTGAGGGGGTAGGAAAGGTGGGTTTAGGGAACCGACTGCTAATGTTGGCGACTTTTTTCTTAAAGAAGGAGGAGAAGTCATCTGCTGTCAAGGTGGAGGGAGGGGTGGGGGAGGTGGGTTAAGAAGGGTGGAGAAGGTAGAGAAAAGTTTGTGGGGGTTTGAAGCAGAGTTAATTTTTTTAAGAAAGTAGAGGGTTTTAGCACCAGTTATGTGAGAAGAGAAGGATTTAAGGAGGGAGTGATACTTATCAAGGTCCAGACCGTCTTTGGACTTGCGCCATCCCCTCTCAGCTGCTCGAAGGGTGGACCGTTCTTCACGAATAACATCCGTAAGCCACGGGCAGGAGGGAGAAGATCGTGCAGGCCTGGTTGACAGGGGACAGAGAGAGTCAAGTGATGCAGTTAAAGTGGTTAACAAGGTGTCGGTGGCAGTGTTAGTGGGGTGGGACGAGAACTCGTCAATGGGAGGGAGGGATGATGATAAAATAGAGGGGAGGTGGGAGGGGTTGGAGGGAGAGAGACAGAGAATTGAATAAAGTAGTGATCAGAAATGTGCAGTGGGGTTACAGAGGTTAAGTCAGTGATACAGTTACGTGTCAGGACGAGGTCTAGCTGTTTGCCTGCCTTGTGGGTCGCAGGTGTGCTCAGCAGCGTCAGGTCGAAGGAGGTCAGGAGAGACAAGAAGTCGACAGCCTGCGTTCCTTGGAGGTGGATGTTGAAGAGTATGTCCAGCTCCTCCAAAAAAGTCGGCTAGCGGTCCTGGTGGGTGATAAACAACAATTAAGCATGCTTTGATAGGATCAGTTAGCATCACATAATGGTGTTCGCATGATTTGGCAGTAACAGAGAGTGGTGTGGATGTGTATTTAATATGTGGGGAAAGAAGTAAACCTGTCCCACCACCCCGCCCGGTTGAGCGGGGTGAGCGAGTGAAGGAGTGGTTGATGGAGAGAGCAGCTGGAGTTGCAGTGTTCTCTGGGCGGATCCATGTCTCTGTCAGCGCAAGGGCATGAAGAGAAGCATGGGATGCAAACGCCGGGATGAAGTCTGCCTTGTTCACAGCAGACTGGCAGTTCCAGAGCCCTAAAGAAAGAGAGAGGGCAGGTAGGGACGATCTGGATAGGTAGTGAAGGTTAGAAGTTGACCGAATATACTTTGTGACATATCTACGTCTACGGGTAGTGTAATGAACAGGAATGCTAAGGAAACACATGCTAGCTATGAATAAGTTCTAGGTAGAATATTGTAATGGAAATGAGCTGCGGGCTCATGTAATTAGTGGCTGCAGGTGTGGCTGATTATAGGGGGTATAGAGGAGTGGTTAAAAGGGGGACTGGCGGAGAAAAAGGAAGGCTAGTCGGAGCGTGAGCACTTCGGGAGGCGGGTGGCGAGCGTGAGCAGTTATAAGGACTGCCGCCAACGAAGTCAGCGAGCGAGAGGGGTTAGTGTTCCTGTGGCAGGAGGGGAGGAATATCTGCCTCCTTTAGCAGTGATAGGACGGGGAAAGTAGGAGAGTGCTCTGTAATTGATTGGCGACCTAAGCGACAACCCGTCCAGCCAACATCCAGCCCGTAAAGTGTACGGCGGCTCCAAGCTCAGACCCCGGGGGAGGGTCTCGCCAAGCGGCGGCTAAGTACCCTATTATTATCTGTTGTCTGGTCCATTTTAATTAGCTTTATTAAATTACCTGGCGGTGGGAGAGAACAGGGTGCGAGGAGCAGGGCACCGTCTAAAGGGGGATAGTTGGGCTCCCCTATACACGAGTGACATAGCGTAGGTGTGCGTTCGAGTGAGTGCCAGAGTGCAGTGACGTTGGGGTGTCTACTGGGGGTTTGGCCCAGCTTTGAGAGTGCAGTGACGTTGGGGTGTCTACTGGGGGTTTGGCCCAGCTTTGAGAGTGCCGTGCTTTCACAGGATTGGGGAGGTTGGAGTGTGGTCCGGGGAGAGCCAACTTCCTTGAGTGCCGGTGTAGCCTGTGTTGTGCCCTGGAGTATTTCACCTCAGTTTATGAGTTTTTAGAGAACCCTTGTCCTGACCCAATAAAGACCTTGTTATATTGTTACCCGCTTGTATTGGTGTTCTTTCAGCCTGACATATTTGGCAGTAATTTCCTGCTCCACGAACGAACCGATATTCATTACAATATAATCTAATTATGAATATAAATAGGTTGATACTTATCAGAAGAGGTGATCCGCCTTCCTCGGTGGACTCCGCAGGTAGACTCCTTTGTCTTTGTTCGACTGAGTCTTCCTGCGCCGAGGCTGGCAGACGAGGCTGCCTCTGTAATGCTAACCGCCTTAAATTTGCGAATGCTCAGATACAACGCCCCCAATTACTGTCAAACAAAAGAATACACTGAGTACCCTGAAACCGAAAATGACTCACTGGCTAGCTCCTCCTTGACCAGTTTGAACTGGTTATCTAACTGCTGACCCTTCTGCTCTGCCCAAGAGACTAACGTTTAGCTAAACTCAATAAAATACTACAGCCTTGATCACTCGCAGTCAATGTAGCGCTCTCAAAGTTCTCTTCAGTATGACGCTATATGCTCTATAGTAGGCTACTTATGCAAAAGAATAAATTGCGTGTTAAACCTAAAAATCGATAGCCAAATAACTATCCTGGTCCACATAACTCTTTCATTATAATGAACTTGATCATTTTGGTTGGAAGGAAAGAAGAAACATTTGTGTTAACAATTCAGAGTCATGACTTGCACTACTCTTTATCTTAATCAGGGTCATTCCTATGAAATAATCTTAGATATTCTGTTAACGTTTCACAGTATTAAAATAATAAGTTGCCTATGACTGAAACCGCAGTTGAAGGAAGCAGGAATTTAAAAAAAATAGTCCACAATAGAAGAACGAAATGCCACAATGACAGAGTTACGGGGACCAGGATAGTTTTTTGGCAATGGATTTTTTTGTTTAACACGCAATTTATGCTTTTGCATAAGTAGCCTACTATTTGCTACATGCTTCGATACCCAAATAAATGTCCTGGTGCACGAAACTCTGTCAGGCTATTGCATTTTGTACTTCTGTCAATCAAATTCGTATTTCTTGTTAGTTACTGAATCCAGTCAGCGACGAAGTGTAGTACCAGTGCCAACCATTTCCGTTTTGAGTTAATGTAATGTGTTGGAGTTAATGTAATGTTTCCCATTTGGGGGAGCGTACCTTTGTATTGGGGGGAGGTAAGCACGTCATCCTATTTGGGGGGAGATGACTCGTACTCGGGGGGAGTGTTTTCATTTGGGGGATGCTTTCATGTTAGTGGGTGTCATTTGCACTGTACTAACTGCGTTTAGAATCTAACAAGCTATAATCTTACAATAAATTGGATCTAAAGCTGGCTATATGAAACACTACTAGTAACAATTGATGTGTGGTAGAAGTAATATGAAATAATGCAGGATTTTCATCAATTTACCAACTAACTTGCTTTGGAGACACTGAAAATTAATGGGGTTCAACGGTGGAAAATACGTTTGGAACTATAGGTCGCGAAATGTATGTAGCTGATTCTGAACGAACTCGTCTTCAATATGAACGTGTTCGAATGCATTTAAAATCTTAACGGGTTTTTCTTCAACTATGGAACTCTTTGAGCTAGACAGTTTCAGAAAATGAAAACATTTCCACAAACAGTTTTTTAGTATCAGTTAGTTTCTCAATCTGTCTACAAACCTTTATTTAAGTTGGCTGCAATGATTTGTATTGAATAATATATATCTTTTGCCATTTTTATCTGACAGCCCAAGAAAACGGTCATTTCCATCATATAACAAAACATGTGTTTTTAAGAGAAAATAATTATATATCTTCTATTATAAATAAATTTGATTAAATAACACGCACATCTCTGTTCAAATTTGTTGTCTATTTTTCAAAAATGAACATTTAAATATTTTACAATATTTACACTAAAAAACACCTAAAACTAGGTCACTGGAACATTTCATTTACTTATCATAGCTCAAAATCATGTATTTATCAAAGGGTATACACATATCTTACCCATAACTGCACAATTATCAACACCACTGAATATAGTTGGTTTGTTTGTATGTTTTTGATATGTTTTACTTTAAAATATGTGTTGTGGTGGAAATGACATGGTGTGGCGGAAGAAACAGTGTAGGGTGGAAATGACATAGATAGGCAACTTCCAATTAAAAACTCATTTTCTACTGCTGTGGCGAACCAGAGCAAATCAGTAACATCTCACCAATATTTTCAAATGAAAAACAATCCAAAAAATTACAAAATATGAATTTGTGTTAGAAATCTTCAAATCATTTCTTCACTGCTTTCTATATTCTGAACTAAAGCAAACTAGTACGAACTAGGGCAAACCCTTTATGTCATCATAACCTTAATATAACCAGTTGAATATAATGTACATTAACAGATGAAATAGGCAACATATTTTGAAATCGAAAACTTATATGCTATATGCCTATGCTGACGTCAAACCTAATCATTTGGAATAACAAGTTGAATCTGACTAAATAGACATTATTTTTGCTAAATACTGCATCTGTCAAACTTGCATATGGACCAGAGGTTAAGTTATGTTTCATGGTCAAGAAGAGAGCATATTTCCTTCCAAATGGTTGACTCCACCATCACATGCCTCTTTGTTACTGGTTGAGGCTCTGGAACCAGCCTGATCACATCTTCTGGTCGGTACCAAATAACATCATCTCTCATAGGCCAGAAGAACTTGTTTTTGCCAATATTACTCATGGTTCTCACCAGTGCACAACCCTCAGGGTCCACATCCTGTATGATGCCAGGGTAAGGATCCCCATCATACCGTACCACACACCAACTTCCAAGCAGTCCCTCATGCAAGTCTATGATGGGTTGAGATGTGCAGGTAACTGTGCTTGAACTTGGTGATCCCAATGCAGTCTCCATGTTCTGTGCTTCCAGTATGTCGACTTTTTTGAGACCAAAACACTGCCAAGGATGGGGATCTGCACAAAAGCAGCTGAGAACTCGCCAAGCAATCTCCCCCAGTCTTGTAGAGATGATCTAAAAGAAAATAAAAATGCATTTACACACTGTGGAAGTATAAATTGAAAATGTTTAAACTCTCATTACAAAGGTGACATGTGGGATACCTGATGTATCTGCATGGTTCCTTTGATTGTCAGCAAGCCATCAGGAAGGAGTCTATCCATCTCTTCAATTTCCCCATCAGTGATAGACATTAACTTGACAGTCGATGGCTGGTTAATCAGTTGTTCAAACAACACTTTTCCAGTTGGAAGGTTAATGCCCTTGGCCACAAGCGAGTCTGCCTGGCGCTTAACAGCCGCACCCTTCCCATGTCCGGCCTCCAGAAAAATCCAGGTCACGTTTTGGAATCCCAGCTCGTATGGTACTTTGCTCAGGAAAAAAAAGTTATTTTTTGATCTATACTGAGTGGTTGGGCCATCACTTATGACATGCAGGGTGGTTGCAGCTGCGTTTAGTTGTTTGAGGTAGGGAAGCACTTTTTTGAGGTGAGCCCAGATTGCAGATGGGTCATGGCGCATTGAGGAACTAATGGTGCAAACAGACACAACACCATTCATAGTGTGAGCCACACCAGTATGCAAGCTTACCTGCTGGTGGGAATCGCCAAAATGGACAGCTTGAATTTCATTGTGAAATTTGCACATGTAATTTTCTGCTAAGTCAATTTGTAGTACAATACTGTCTTTGTCAATGTTTTCTTTTAGTGCTCTCAAAGACAGATATTGATGTTTTTTGTTGTGAATGTGCTTTCCCATCTTTTTTTTCAGTTGGTCCGAAAAGTCATCCAGCAGTGTCTTCAAAGTCCCATGTACTTTTTCCTTCATTGTGTGGTGAACTTTGATTTCTTTGGAGCCATCTTTTTTCTTTTTTTCTCTGTCTTCCACAGAGCTTCTCCATTCGAACCACCAGGTTTGCTCTCCAGCATCAAAGGCAGAGGTTTGGAGCTCATGGTCTTTGCAATTCAGACACTCCCTGTACATGCACTCTTTTGTCACATTTTTGCATGCAATGGAAGACATGAGATCGGTAACTTTGGACGTTTTGATTACTTTGTGGAAGAACAGTTTGTTTGCCATGAACTCTTATGTTTGAGTGTAGCTTACACAGACATGTGTCTCTGTCTTTGATTGTTGGTGCAACAATCCAAAAGGGTCTCTTTTTGCAAAATTCTGCATAGGAGAGTCTGACTTCGGGATTCTCGTGTCCAAACTTCAGGGCAGTGTCTGCATAGAATCTACCAGGAAGTGCTTTTGCATTTTATTTTTAATCTTTGTAATTGTCTCTTTCTTTCCAGTAGTGGCCCTACTGTTATCGTCACGTTCTAAAAACATTGTTATCTTTTACTTCATTTCTTGGCTGACTCTGTTTCTTTGTGTTTTGCGGGTGTATTTGAGTTTGTCAGCCCTTGTCATGTTTGTCCTGATTAACTTTGTAGAGAATCCAAACTCCTTCTTGGCCGTGGTGACCAGGAGGTATTTTTTTAAGATATTGCCGCCACAACTTTGGAGATCAGTTGCCAAGCTTGACGATTCTCAACATTCTGATATTTTTTTCTTATTTCTGACATAATGATATTATGGAATAGGAGTGTCTTCTTTAACTTGCTTAGCTTGCTTCCTTGCTGCATCTTTTGCTTTGTTTTCATTTTAGGTGACTCTAGGGTCCCCAGGTTCTTCCTAAGTCGAATACTTCTTTTTTTGTATTTTTCAACTTTTCTGAGGGCATCCGCAAGCTTTTCTTTAATGTCATTAAGATCTCTGTACACCTTTGCTCTTGCCTTTGCAGCCTTTTTTCTCCCTCTTTTCCTCTGTGGAGTTCTCTCTGGTGTGGGCTGAGGTGTTTCAGGGGTGTCTTCTGCATAAACATTCATGTTGTCTGGTGATTGTGGTGGTGTTGTATGTGATATAAAACTATTCACTGCTGAGACCATTTTCAATTTCCTACGTATGTTTCTTTGAGAAATTCGCCACTGTCTTCTCATTTTCCGTTGTTCCATTGGCATTTCTGTCACAGATTTAACAACACCTTGTTGCTTTTTCTTCAGGTATCTTTCTCTGTCCCTCTTGAGGGACTATGCATATTTAAGTGGATCTGATTTTATTCTTTCTCTGTATGATCTTGACCTCTGTGCTGTGGTATTGCTGGCCGTCTTAAAGAAAGAGCCAAGACATTGGCTGTGTCTACTACCGTGCACTTTACGAAGTACACTGCAATACAGTGCACTGCAAAACAGTGCACTTACACATTCAGTAATTGGCTGTTCAGCACAAACAATGTCATTTCCACACAACCTGTCTTTACCACCACAATGAACACCGTGGTGGAAATGACATTTCCCCCCTTTCCCTCAAATCTCATACTATGTTAGCCTGCTAATATTAGTTTTAGAGTTAGCATTAAATATACACAAAATACACAATATTAAAGTAAATGTATCCAGTTATTTTTACGTCCATGTTAAATATGAGCTTTTTGGAAATGATGACCAATAAACATACTCTCAGTTTTACTCATATTTACCTTGATTTTTCTTCTTTTCACTAACCCCTGTAGGGGTCACACTTTCATCCAGCCATGTATTCCACTGTGGAGTTTCTGTTGCCATGGGTACTATGTATACAAACCTAAAACAATGATGCTAGGATTCTATTTTGTACAGTGTGGTGGAAATGACAGTGAACCCAAGGGACAAGGGCTCGACTTACGACAAATATAGGAACATGTGAATAAATATCACAATATGTAATATGTATAATTGAAATAGATATTATTTTATTATTTGTACTTCAAATCTACATTATTTAATTATTTAATGTAGAATTAGGCGAGGTTGAAGATACAAAGTCTGGCTTAGGGACAGAGGGAAAACATAAAAAACCATGCATGAAAGGCCTCATAATATATAATAAAAAGAATGATTGAGCCATGATACATTTTTTTGAAGTTCCCCTTAGGGTGAAGTAAGTGTGACAAAAACAAAAAAGAATAAATGTTTTTTAGTGTTTATTATTTCATCCAGAGACAAGAAAAGTACCATAGTCAAAGAATCACCCTAACACAAAAGTAAATATTTGATCATGAATAAAAAATAAATAAAAAAAAATCCTAATTTTGGCAGTTAGCCAGGGTGCCCCATTATTGGGTATATATAATACGGGTAGATGAAATCAAGCATTCTGATTGGTTGAGAGTGAGTCTAGGGGTGTGCTTTATTGAGCCAAAAAGTACTGTACGCCAATTGACCTTAAAAGGGCAGCGTTCCATATTAGTGCGCACTCAAAATGACTAAAAGGTTGCCGAAGAAAAAGACTGTCTACAAGTAGAGCTACTTGTGTTCAGCAGTTTATTGGTTAGCAAGCTAGACTAGCAACATCTGTTTTTTGTTTTTTTTTGCAATTATATTGCAGTCCCGTGCTATCAGTGCTAACTAGCTGGTCTAGCTACTGAAACGTTGCGAGGAAACTCAAGTCTAGCTAGCTAAAAATTCACATCTGCTCATGCTAGCCATTACAGTAGTTGCTAAGTACTGTAGATTTTTTTTATTTTAGATCCGTAGCCACGCAATTACATCACCTGGTCTTGACTTCTTAAAATGTTAGTCTATCAAGTCCCAAGTCACTCGTACTGTAACTATAGTTTACAGCACATGTAGCTAGCTAGCTAGTATATACCCAGTGCCTATGAAACATTTACGATTGATTTAGAATGTTTAGGCCTAGCTCTAATGTTTAAATTAAATATTATTTGTATTGAAAGTGTCCCATTGTCATTGTTGTTATTTTAAAGGCAACTTTTATAAAATGAGCGATGTGAATAAATGAGATGGTGCGAGATCTAGGTAGGCTAACAAACGTGAAGTTCACAATGCTGTTTGTCCGTTGGATAGCAACAGCCACACGTACGGGACTATTTTCTCTCGGCTACTGAAATGCGATACACAACGTTTGTTGGCTATAACTATTTTGTGCTGAAAGGCAAATTACTATTTATTTACTATGTATAATGTCGCTGGTAACCGTAAGCAATAAGGTACGAGAGGCAGTACTTTATCGTCAAAGTACGTGTTCAAGGGTGTTGTTAGGCCCGACGCGCAGCGGAGGCTAGAGCTAGGCTAGCTCTGGAAGTTCTGCACTGCACATAAGCCTATGGTTTTACATTTACATGTATTAATTTAGCAGATGCTTTTATTCAAAGCGACTTCCAAGAGAGAGCTTTACAAAGTGCATAGGTCACTGATAATAACAACAAGATAGCCCCAAAGCATTGCGGGTAGCCAAAACAAGAAGCACACATTGTGAACAACCAAAAATAAGTGCCAAAGGGAAGAACCATAAAAAATGTAGTTAAGCAAGTTACAATTTAAACAACATGAATCTGTAAGTGCAAGTGTACCTGTAGAAAAACAAGCAACAGTAGAATAAAAAAAATAAGATTAACTAAAATAGAATACAACAGTTTAAATTAGCTACCACTAACCAACAAGAGCAACAAGTCTCTAAGCAAGAGTCATTGTGATCCTTGAGGAAACTAGCATTGGGTTCAGCAAACCATTCCTAAGTACCGTTGTACTCCCTGAACAAGTGCGTCTTGAGCCTTCTCTTGAAGGTGGAGAGACAGCCTGTGTCTCTGATGGAGGTGGGGAGTTGATTCCACCACTGGGGGGCCAGGCAGGAGAAGAGCTTGTGTTGGGACCGGGCGGTCTTGAGCGGTGGGACTACTAGGCGGTTGTCTGAATAAGACCGTAGGTGGCGGGTAGGGGTGTAAGGCTGCAAGAGAGACTTGATGTAATCTCGTGCAGTCCCGTTCACTGCTCGGAATACCAGGGTATTGAATCTGATGCGGGCCGTGATGGGTAGCCAGTGGAGGGAGATGAGGAGCGGGGTAACGTGGTAGCGTCTGGGTAGATTGTAGACCAGGCGGGCCGCTGCGTTCTGAATCCTCTGAAGAGGGCGGGTTGCGCGTGCTGGGAGACCGGCGAGCAGCGAGTTGCAGTAGTCCAACTTGGAGAGGGCAAGTGCTTAGACAAGCAGCTGGGTGGAGTGCTCAGACAGGTATCTCCTGATCTTCCGGATGTTGTAGAGGGTGAATCTGCGGTCTCTCCACCGGGAGACCACAGTGCATGTTTTAAAATTAAAATAACAAATTAGGAGGCTTTAATTTGGTATACATGCAATATAAGGTGTATACACATTGTATACTTACTTTCGTTGCTGTGGCAACTATTCCTTAACAAACTAGCTGAAAAAATGGTCTCGGACGATAATCCAGTCTGGAAAGTTAGAGTTAAACTATTTCAAATATTCAGCCAATTTTATTTTTATGAATGAGCAGCCAGCAGAGTGGCACACTGATAAATGTCAGCTTTTTCTGATGTTCAACTAAATTGTCAAACAAATTCCTCTTACTTTCATATAGTTTAATTTACAGAAACAAGTTATCAGTTTTTTTAAGCCAATGTTGTAGTATATGGCGTGATGTTCTGACAGCCAATCACGTTGGACATGGGAAGTTTGGGTTGTTGGCTTAATACGAGTTGTAATCGATGGCTACTGTATTCTAAAAGTAAAGCGAATGATTTACCTCTAAGCCATTGTGTAGTCTTTCATGCGGCACGGAATACGATATGGTGTCAGAAGTAGCGAACCGCTGATTTTTGCCTGGTGTGAGGGTGACTTGAATTGCCTGTGGATAGCCTGCTTGGACAGCTAGTCTACAACCATCGTTGCTAGCACGCACTAACGCTGCACTGACTACGCGAACAGACTGTGTTAACAATGCAATCATTCACTCCGCCGTCACCGTTGCCCCTTGCGGAAAATTGGCGTAAATGGGAGCAAAGATTTCGCCTCTATCTCTTGGCTAGTGGACTTACTGATAAAGCAAAAGGTCGGAAAATAGCCGTGCTGCTACACTGCATTGGTGAGGATGCGTTGGAGATCTACAACACGCTGGAAATCACCTTTGAAGATGCCGACAACAAAACAATGGAGGAGGTAATAAAAGCCTTTGAGAATTACTGTGCGCAACGTAAGAACACTGTTTTTGAAAGGCACCAATTCTGGGCACATCAGTGGCATGGACAAACTGGTATTGACAAGTTTGTCACAGAATTGAGACAGAGAGCACGCACGTGTGAGTTCAAAGAGACTGTGGATTTGATGCTCAGGGACAAAATAGTGTTCAGTGTTTCGGATGCTCATCTCAGGGAGAAACTGTTAACTATCTCAGACTTATCTCTAACTAAAGCCGTCGACATATGCCGCGCCAAGGAAGTTACACAAGCTCAGGCCAAAGTCATGGCGGCTAGTGGTAGCACAGAGCAAGAGGTGCTTGCAGTAGAGAAACATGGGTGGCAACGCCAGACATCGAGATCGCGCGCGAGTCCGACCAGTGAACAGCGGGAGAAGACATGCGACAGATGTGGAAGAATGCACAAGCCCAGGAACTGTCCCGCGTTGAATGTGGAATGTAGAAAATGCGGCAAGAGAAACCATTTTGCAGCCGTGTGTCGATCTGCACCTGATGTTGCACCCATTGATACAGAAAGCATGGGTGTGGATGCATTGTTCATTGGTGCGGTCACACAAGCACATGCTCGATCTAAAGACACAGGGTGGCGCACAGCGCTCCGAGTTGGTGGGCGAACGGTCAACTTCAAGCTTGACACAGGGGCTGAAGCCAATGTGCTGCCACAATCAATAGCAAATGCAATGCCCAAACAACATACAATGAAGAAGACCAACACTGTACTTGTAGCCTATGGCGGCACCCGCATCAAACCCAAGGGTATACTCACGTTGCATGTGAACTCCCAACACAAGCAGGCCCTCCTACACTTCTATGTGACTGACACATCTGACACGCCACTGCTTGGCAGACATGCAGATGAAAAGAAAAATGGTACCCTACGGGTGTGTTTGGACCCGAGGGACCTCAACAAAGCAGTGCTTCGCCAACACTACTCCATACACACCCGAGGATGTTCAATGCCAGCTGGCAGGAAAGACCGTATTTACAATTCTTGATGAAAAGGATGGGTATTGGCAAATAAAACTCGATGAGGAGTCAGCTGACCTGTGCACGTTCAACACCCCCTGGGGGCGGTACCAGTTTACGCGTCTGCCGTTTGGCATTAAAAGTGCAAGTGAGGTGTTCCAGCAAACTAATACGGAAAGTTTTGGTGACATTGCAGGAGTCCACATTATTGCAGATGACATGATAATAGCAGCAGCCAAAAAGGAAGAACATGATGAAATCTTACAACAGGTGATGGACAGAGCGGTCAAGCTGAATGTGAAATTCAATGCTGAAAAAATCCAGTAGATGGTGAGTGAAGTGAAATAAATGGGGCACATCATCAGCGCAGAGGGAGTCAGACCAGATAACGCCAAAGTGGAAGCAATCACGGCAATGCCTCCACCTGGAGACAAAAAGGGTCTACAGAGGTTGTTGGGCATGACACGATACCTTGCCCAGTATATCCCGCACGAGGCCACTCTGACTGCTCCGCTCAGAATGCTGCTCAGAAAAGACATGATGTGGCAATGGCAACCAGAGCACCAAGCAGCACTAGACAGACTGAAAGCAGCCATCTCCAACACGTCGATGCTAAAGTTTTTTTTACCCACGAGAGGAAGTTGAGATACAAGCCGACTCGTCCAAAGACGGCCTGGGTGCAGTACTAATGCAGGGTAAGCGTCCTATTGCTTTTGCATCCAGAGCCCTCTCTACAGCTGAGCAGAACTACGCTCAGATTGAGAAAGAACTCCTGGCTATAGTGTTTGCGCTGAAAACATTTCACCAATATGTCTATGGCGTCTCGGTAAAGGTCCAGTCTGATCACAAGCCCTTGGAAGCCATAGTTACCAAGCCCATTGGCAAAGCGCCCGCCCGCCTCCAGAGAATGCTACTCCAGACACAAAAGTATGGCATTCACGTCACCTACACCCCTGGCAAGGACATGGCGGTGGCTGACGCGCTCTCCAGAGCTGTCCCACCACATGCCAGGCAAGAAGACTGTGAGATGGGGGACAAAAGGGTTGTATATGACATCAGTGCAATGACTCCTCTTGATGGGTCTGTCATGGAGCAACTGAGAGCAGCAACAGAGACAGACCGCGAGATGCAGACGTTGGTGAGTCTTCACGAGCGAGGGTGGCCAGACAGGAAGAGGTGCCTTCCACTAGCGGCACAGCCATATTGGCATGCTAAGAATGACATCTACATTGCAGATGGCTTGCTAATGGTCAACCTCCACATGATAATCCCCAGAGGCCTCAGGGCTGAGATGCTGAGGCGGCTGCACACTGCACACCAGGGCATCCAGCGCTCCCTGGCGCACGCCAGAGCTGTGATGTATTGGCCTGGCCTCACAGAGGATGTCAGAATGATGGTTGAATCATGCCCCTCATGCCAGGAGAAGCTGCCTGACAACCAGAAGGAGCCCCTCCTCCCTCACACAGTGCCTGATACACCATGGACGAAGATAGCGGCTGACATTTTTGAATTTCAAGGACGCTCCTTCTTACTGATAGTGGATTACTTTTCCAAGTATCCTGAGGTCCTGAAGTTGTCAGACAAGACGTCTGGTACTGTGATAGCCAAGTTCAAGGGTGTTTTTGCTAGGCATGGTATACCCACTGAGCTGATTGCAGACCACGTACCCTTTGCCAGTGCTGAGACGGCCCAATTCGCAAGGAAATGGGGTTTCAAGATAACGCATTCTAGCCCTGCCTACCCACAGTCAAATGGCTTGGCTGAAAGGACCATTCAGTCAGTGAAGAACATGTTGAAAGCCACTTCACAGACGGGTATTGACCCTCACATGGCTCTCCTGCATTTCCGGAACACGCCGATCACGGGACTTAAATTCTCGCCGGCTCAACTGCTGATGGGGCGTGTTCTTCGTTCCGATCTCCCTGCCAGCAAGGCAGCCCTGGCTCCTGCGATTCCAGAGAATGTCCAGCAGTGTCTCAGGAGGCAGCAGCTTCGCCAGAAGCACAGCTATGACAAGGCGGCATCGCCCCTTCCTCCCTTTATGGAGGGAGAGAGAGTGTGCATGAAGACAACAACAGGATGGCAGCCAGCGACAGTAGAGAGAATCAGGGATGAGCCGAGATCCTATGACATCATCACACCATCAGGTGCAAGATACAGGAGAAACCGCAGGCATCTCAGGCCTGACAGAGTTGCTGTGCATAGAGACAATGATGAAACCGCAGGCCCACACTCTGATTCCGACCATGAGAGTGAGCAAGGGCTGAATGGGACACATGATGAGCCAGGACCAAGGCCTGACACAGAGACTGGCACAGGCCAGACAACCAGAGCAGGAAGAAGCTTGAAACTGCCAGCTCGTTTACAGGATTACATACTTTAGTGCAGCTTGGCTGAGTAAAATGCGGTGGTGTTGTCAGCTGTATGTTTCATGACTTATCAGCAGTCACTCTGTTACATAATGCACTCGATGTTTACTTGAGGTTCGGAATACTACATGGAACATGTTTGTGTACTTCTGTTTAGCTAAGAGGGGGGATGTAGTATATGGCGTGATGTTCTGACAGCCAATCAAGTTGGACATGGGAAGTTTGGGTTCCGGGGTTGTTGCCTTAATACGAGTTGTAATCGATGGCTACTGTATTCTAAAAGTAAAGCGAATGATTTACCTCTAAGCCATTGTGTAGTCTTTCATGCGGCACGGAATACGATAAATGTAACTACTAAAGAGCTCACATGTAAAGATTTTCAGCTATGAGCCTTGAAGCGAGGGCAGCCTTTCAAATTCTCTCACTAACTTCAATGGAGAGGTGGGTGTTACAGCAGAGACTGCTTCAACTGTGTTCAACCTGCTGCTGTTTAAACAAAATTCACTGCATTGAAATAAAAACTACATTGCCGTGTTCCTCTAAGCCTTCTGGTTCTTGCGGTGTTATTTTCCTCCTTCTTCCAGTTTTCTCACAGGAGGTCATAGTATCCATAGTATCCGTTTCAGCCATTTCTGCTGGTTCTGCTGTGTGTCACCTCATTAAGCCTCATAAAGCTGCAGGTGTTTACAAACATTCCTGTCACTGACACCACTCCTCCACAACTGTGCTACATATTACACTGCAGCAATTTTAACTATAACTCACTTGACTTTTCACCCTCTTGATAGAATATTGTGCTAATAAACAATCCAGCAAATGCTTTTAGTTCTCGACAAGTAGCAGAAATTGTTAGAACACCGGTATTCAACGCCATTTAAGTGACGTCAACATCATTAGTGACAGTTCAAGACCAGTAGTGCGTTTTTTAAGGCGATACCGAAGCGTTAAAGGTCACATGACATGAAAACTTCACTTTAAGAGGTCATTTAACATTAAAGAGTTCCCCTAGCCTGCCTTTGGTCCCCCAGTTGCTAGAATCGTTGATAAGTGTAAACCAAGCCCTGGGTGTTCTTCATCGCCTTTGAGAAAATGAAAACTCAATTGCACTGTTTGAAAATCTCCTCCTTGTGACGTCACAAAAGTTACCTTCCCTCTCTCTGCTTTGATAATCCCAGATAATCTGGCCCGCCCATGAGAAACTGAGCTACGACCATGCAAGGGCGAGTGCAATATTGGTTTTTCCTGGAGAGACATCATGGCAAGCAAACGAACGGAGCATAACAGTTGCTCAGTGCTTGGATGTACAAATAAAAACAAATGTTTTTAGTTCCTTCATCCGAGCTTCTGTACAACCAGTATCTTTATTTTATTTTCGCTGGAAATGCGCCAACATAACTTCCCAAAGTTTTGCATGTCTGCACCAAACATTTCAGCAACAACTGTTTCCACAACTTGGAACAATACAAAGCTGGCCTTGCTGAAATTAATTCTGGATCATTACTAACTCTCCTTGGTCAAGCTACAAACCTTGGACAAGTAAGTTAACTACCGCTATATCATTTTGTTGCTTTACTGTCTATGGTTACCTAGCTTGCTACCCTTAGAACGTGGCTGTAACATTAGCTCTGCAGCTAACAGCTGAGTTACTGTCGCTAATGTAAAGGTAGATGGCATCAAGTGTTAGCCTGGCTGCCAGCCCAACTTCTCCCCGCCCAAAAAAAAATTTGGTCGGGAAGTTGGGTCTGGAGGGTCTCGTATTGGGGACCAACTACAGAAAACCAGAATCTGGGCGAACCAATGAAATTGCCAGGGTGGGCTTTATACGATGATGGACAGATGATCAACAGTAACGTAATCACCCACAACACAAAAGAGCGCTTAAGTTGAATTCGTTTTGAACAAACATGGCTACCGCTGGAGATCTGGGATGTTATGATTCTGCCATCGAGCCTGTTTTAGAAGACATTGACAGCGCATTAATTTTGAAAGAGGAACAGAGACGCAATCAAGGCATTTGTCGATTGAAAATATGTTTTTGCCGTCCTTCCTACGGGATTCGGTAAAAGTTTAATTTATCAGCTGGCCCCGATGGTTGCGAAGAAGATGGGACACAATGAAAACCCAGTGGCCATTGTGATTTCTCCTTTTCTTTTGTGGAGTTGTAATCCTAAACGGAGAACTTGTTCGTATATGCATTGCCCTTTATTGTTTCGCTCAAAAAGGTTGACCGTGTGAACAAGTACTCCCCCTACCCTTAAATTAATTTTACAACACCGGCAAAAATCGTTTGTATTCATTCTTCAAGCATACTTAGTCTGCTTGCAGTTTAGTCAGTAAAGATTTAGCTGCCTCTCAGTTTAGTTCTGTTGACAACAACTATGCGGCGCTTAACATACTCTGTTGCTCTGATTGGTTGTAGATCTATCCAATTGAGCGAAGAGGCATTTGTTTTCCAGGCTCGTTTGAAACACGCCTCGTAGTCAAAGCCCAACGGAGAGTTCTCATACTCATATTCTGACTAGAATTATGAGTATGACAACGTCAGGCTAATCAAGTGTCGCCCCTCTCCTCCTAATTAGCATTTAAAGCTACACACACAGAAACAGCTTGTTTTTCGAGGAAAGCTCATTGTGGGACTGTTCGTAATGGCTGTAATTATGCACCAAGGCTGAATTTCGGGAAAGATACTTCAGATACAGTAATAGGGAACCACTAAGGCCTATATAAAAACATCCTAAAACAGCATGTCATGTGACCTTTAAAGAAAGAGTGGGAAACACACCATGGATGAAAACTTTGAGTATATGGAATATCCACAAATCTGTGGGCAATGTAGTGCAGAAGACAGATTCGAAATATCATATTTTTATTGAAAGTTATGACCATTCTAGCGATTAGTGGAAACTGGAATTGCTCTCCCCCTAAAGTAGCTAGCTACTTCTGTTTTGTGCCTTCATCTTGCTCCAGGTCCTTTCAAAAATACTTTTCACAGAAGTGCCTTCCAACTGCCAGTACTTTTGCATTTTTCTTCTCTTTTCTGTAGTTTTATGCCTTTGTCCAGCTCCAGCCCCTTTCAAAAATACCTTTCGGGCGCTTTGAAGCTTCAGCTTATAACTTTCTACAAAATGTTCACTATTTTCAGTTTTTTTTTCAGCATTTTCACTGCTGTTTTACAGGAATAGTCTTTTCCAGTTATTTAGTTTTTTAGCTCGCCTACTCGTTTCACACCGTTTAAGCTAGAAACGCCATTCAAACTTTATTTGATAATGTCTGAACTGCTCTAGTGTGCTTTTACTTTTCTCACTGATAACTTTTAAAGTTTTAAAGATATTCAAGTTTAAAGTGCTAAAAAAAGAGAATGGGTTTCAATCAGTACGTTTCCATGATGGTATCAATTCAAATATAGCTTTTTTCAGATAATGCGAATTTTTACGGGCAACTGTTATTATCCTAATATATATGGCAGTGAATAAACCGAATCATTGGCCGATAGCATCTCATATTCCAGTACGATACGTGGCACTGTTTTCATTACAACTAGTGGTGATACAGCCCTTTCCGCTTGACCTCTTCACCACTACCATCAACAACAACATCAACATTTTGAGAAGGACGGCGAACGGAGAGCAAGGTGAAGCTACGTCCCTCTACATTTCATGCATGATGACAATAGGAGTACTGCAAATGCAAACGGCGCAATTGGCTCGCGTTGTTTGTTTCTTTGTTTCTGCCGGGCTGGCTCCCGGCAGCGACATCTTATCGTCTTTTTCGACTTCCAGGTCACGACCTGGGAGGGAGGGCGGCGGGATCTCAAGCATGCGCAAAGACGCAGAGTCCAGTTCATAGTCCAATTCACCGTTTACAAGCATGCGATGTCCGAATCATCAACCGACTCGGATCGAGTTATCTTGGGGTTTCGATCGGATCGTAGTCGGACCTCAATTATTCGAAAAAAGGTGTTTACAAGAAAGGGATAGTTCTATTTCAGTCCAAATAAGACAGTAATTAAATCCATGTAACCACGGTGAATGGTTACGAATTTTCAAGTCAAATTCCATTGTGACGTCACACAGTACTGACAACTGTTTCTCACCGAGTCCTTTTTCACACTGTTTAACACTTTCCTACCAGAATATGCACACTATTTCAAATAACATACCTGAACTGTTATACAATTTTGAAGACAAGTAGGGCTTTCTAATGATATAAATATTTGTTAGGCAAATCATCCTTTATCGAGACGATTTCCCTGAGCCATTTCGACCAAATTTTTCTCCGTCTGCATTACATTTACATTTTTACATTTATGCATTTAGCAGACGCTTTTATCCAAAGCGACTTCCAAGAGAGAGCTTTACAAAAGAGCATAGGTCACTGATCATAACAACGAGGTAGTCCCAAACATTGCAAGCAGCCAAAACATGAAGCATACATTGTGGAAAACTAAACAAATGGAGGAAACTAGCAACAGGTCTAGCCAAGCATTCCTAAGTGCCGTTGTACTCCCGGAACAAGTGTGTCTTGAGCCTTTTCTTGAAGGTGGGGAGACAGTCGGTGTCCCTGATGGAGGTGGGGAGCTGGTTCCACCATTGGGGGGCCAGGCAGGAGAAGAGCTTGTGTTGGGACCTGGCAGTCTTGAGCGGTGGTACCACCAGGCGGTTGTCTGAGGAAGACCGTAGGTGACGGGTGGGGGTGTAAGGTTGCAGGAGAGACTTGATGTAGTCGGGTGCAGTCCCGTTCACTGCTCGGAAGGTCAGTACCAGGGTCTTGAATCTGATACGGGCGTTGATGGGTAGCCAGTGGAGGGAGATGAGGAGCGGGGTAACGTGGGAGCATCTGGGTAGATTGTAGACCAGGCGGGCCGCTGTGTTCTGAATCCTCGGAAGAGGGTGGGTTGCACATGCTGGGAGACCAGCGAGCAGCGAGTTGCAGTAGTCCAACTTGGAGAGGACCATTGCTTGGACTAGCAGCTGGGTAGAGTGCTCAGACAGGTATCTCCTGATCTTCCGGATGTTGTAGAGGGTGAATCTACAAGACCGGGAGACTGCGGCAATGTGGGCCGTGAGGGAGAGCTCGTCATCCATGGTAACCCCAAGGTTCCTGGCGGAGGATGAAGGGGTCACCGTCGCAGATCCCAGGGTGATTGACAGATCATGGGAGATGGAGGGTTTAGCCGGGATGATGAGAAGTTCTGTTTTGGCGAGGTTCAGCTGGAGGTGGTGCTCGGTCATCCAGGCAGAGATGTCTGCCAGGCAGAGATGTCTGCGAGGCAGGCCTCAATCCTAGCTGAGATCCCCGGATCAGTCGGGGGGAACGACAGGTACAGCTGCGTGTCATCAGTGTAGCAGTGGATATGTAGTCAATCTGTTGAAAACAGTGTTGTGTAGTGAGGCATTTAGCAAAATCACTCATTACTCAACATATGTATGCAGTATCATATTCAGGTCTCAAATATGGAAGGAAACAACCATTTATAAAATGATTAGTCAATGGAGATTTGAACACCTTGTTTTGATCTGCTGTCTCTAAATGCTGTCCCTACTGTGTGTTAATCTAATTCTGAAGAATAAACATAATCTGCTTCTAATTGACTTTATCCTATTACCGGATGTAGATAACGATGCATCTGCAGCAGGTAAAGGCCATTGCACACTGAGTCGGAAATTTTCGTATGCGTTTTTTCGCAATCGGCAGCCTCAACATTCGGTGCCTCTGAATTTCCCAAAAAACTATGAAAATGCTGGCTATGAATGTGAAAGCGCAGAAAATCGAACCCGATCCGAACTTTTTTTTGATGGACGAAAGTTTTGGAGGCAGTGTGTAAGCGCAATTGACATAACATGAGGTCGTATTTTTTTTTTTACGTGCCAACATTTCGGATACGAATTTCGGACTCAGTCTGCAATGGCCTTGACACCGGGGTTTTGGATTTGTACTAAACAAATCATTTGTATTTGATCTTTTTGTTAATTTATATACTGGAATATAAATTATGTAGGCCTACATTACAGATTTCTTATAACCTACATTTGTCCACAATCTTAGCATTAAACTACACTACAAAAACTGTAGAAATTCACCAATTTAGATTCTTGAATTAGGAGGATTGTTTAAACTTACAGGTATAGTACTATACCAAGGTATAGTCATCTAGTTATAAGTGTTTTCATTTATGCATAGACTTTGAATTCCCTCAAAAAGTGTATTAAAATCGAATATTAATGTATGTATATTAAGTAGGGTGAGCAAATAGAAGCTTGTTCTCTCCGAGGACCTTTTTATTATTAGGAATAGACACAGCCTTGGGACATGATAATGTGCCACCCTAAATCTCTGGTGTGTGTTGAAAGAGGATGACAGAGGTAAATATAGCAATCGCTTGAGGAAAACCCTGGAAAGAGGAAAGATTTCCCCAAAATGAACAAGAATGGTAGTAGGAAAGATATGTAGGAGGAAAGTGTTACGTATTTTTTTATTTTACACGTTTTATTTGTGAATTTTGCCCATCCAAGTCCCTATCAAAAGTGAGTGACACTGATACTCAGAAACATTTAAGGATGTGCCTGTCAAATATTTTATGAGCGCCCACCCTCTCAAAACACATTTTCCTGGCCACTTTCAAAACAGAAAGATAAATTATTTGTCCTTAAGAGGCTGTCTGTACTGAGCTGAAAGGGTAATGGGCGTGTGGCCAAAAGCCCCCTGACCTTGTTCGAGGGTATAATTTTACAGCTTCTATTTTTCTTGTTTTTAGACCAGTATTGTTGAGGCTCAATTTTGCCATTCAGACATATACATCAAAGTTGGGCCGATTGGCTTAGTTTAAACATATGTTTAGAGCAGACGTGCGGTGAGGTTCATGGCTGGGGAGGCACTGACTCTTTCAAAGTCAGATTTACAAATATATGAATTCAACAGAGCAGCATCAATTCACAATTCAACTGGTTGCTTGCACATTGACTAATGGTTATGTTTCATATACCATATCAGCATTCTTTACACACACATTTGGCCAAGGAAAAGCGTTACGTTTACAGAGGCTCAGAGAGCCCATTTCCTCCGCATCCTCCGTGTTCTTAATTTGCCATCACAATTCCACAATTCATACTCATTCAATAGAAATAAAAGTATATACAGTCCATAACAAAAAGGCAATTGTTGTTTTATTCTTTAAAATAACTAACATTTTTCTTATCTGGTTTAATATAATTTTGTTATCTTCTTTCCCGTCGTTTGAAGCTTTTATCTTTTAGCTCTGGGCACCGATCTTCCATGATTTATCACTTCCAGTTTTGATTGAAAGTCCAGTTTTGAGAAATGTTAAGCTTATATATATGCAAGACATGCAAGATTATAAAATGCAAGATGATATATATATATAGGCTTATAATCAGTCAGGGCAAAAAAATAAACATTAGGGTGCACTTTTTCTATTTGACTTTTTTAGCTAGCAACAACCATACAATGGCATTCGTCTGTAATACATGAAGAACGATAGCATAACAAGCCCGTGTGCTCACACACGCCCCCTTTAGTGAGGCAGAGCTACTGGCTGCCTCCCCTCCTGCTTTTTCACTGAGGCGTTATGCATGATCAGCAAGACTAATATGTTATACAAATACGTAAAATACATGACCAAGACTATGAAATGTGAGGACATATAATAAAAATGTGTACAAACATTACATTGGTGACATACAGCTGAGATCAAATTGCACGTTCTCAAATTGAGCAAAAAAAACTTGCAGCTCAGCCCAGTTTGTGTGGGATTGCGCAACCCGAGAGGAGGCACAGCTAGTCGCTGCCTCCTTCCGCTTCTTTCCCCGTATTTGAACAGGAAAATACACAAATTAGGCGATATCGGCTATAAAAATCATTGGAATCATCCAATAATCATATTTTTATCACAGATCAGTGGAAAATTAATATTATTATTTTATATTATTCGTTTTTTACATTTCATGATGACACAGGGGAGGCACTGCCTCCCTTGCCTTCCCTGACCGCACGTCACTGGTTTAGAGATAGGGTCCTAAATAGCGATAGATCATATGGGGGGAAAAAGCGACCTCTATATGCATATGATAAACTTTTGTTTGGCAAACCTCAATTCTTAAATCGCCTCTAGACATCAGACGAGACAGACAGGAGCCCTTTGCACAGTATATAGCGTGATATGTCGTCAGTCCTCAATTGGAATTTAACTATCTGGATGCTAGTCAACCTTTGCAAGTCTGCGATTCTGCTGAAATGAAAAGGAATGAGTTTACAGACATGGCATGAAAAATAATAACCCTGAACTTTTCTTTAAAGTGATTTAACTGTTTATTACAGTAACAACTGTTTACTATGGAAACGGTTTACATTTGCATTTTGCACCATACTTATAACTGTAATATGCAATCACTTTCCACTGCACTTTTACACTTTTTAGGATAGCTTCTGTCCATACTTTATTGCACTACACTGTATATTCTGCACTTACTGTTATTGCACTTCTGGTTGGACCTAAACTACATTTCGTTGCCTTGTTCCTGTACTTGTAGCCTGGCTGCCAGCCCAACTTCTCCCCGCCCCCCAAAAAATGTGGTCGGGAAGTTGGGTCTGGAGGGTCTCGTATTGGGGACCAACTACAGAAAACCAGAATCTGGGCGGACCAATGAAATTGCCAGGGCGGGCTTTATACGATGATGGACAGATGATCAACAGTAACGTAATCAAGAACGTCACGAAAGAGCGCTTGGGTTGAATTCGTTTTCAACAAACAACATATTACGTTGCTCTGATTGGTTGTAGGTCTATCCAATTGAGCGAAGAGGCATTTGTTTTCCAGGCTCGTTTGAAACACGCCCCGTAGTCAAAGCCCAACGGAGAGTTCTCAGTTCTCAGACTAGAATTATGAGTATGACAACGTCAGGATACTGTACTTGTGTAATTACTATAAAGTTGAATCTAATCTAAATCAGATATTGACCAGTGGCGTTGTCAAACTCATTGATTGGGAGAATTTGTAATAGAAAGATAAATAGTAATATGTATTATGCTTATTCTATGCACTCATTTATCCACTAGATGAAGAGACATGGTAAAAAAAGAATATACCAAAAGGACAGTTAAATGAAATGCTCCAGCTCCCTCTACCTCAACCTGTCCCATGCTTCCTTCACACAGCTTCCTTTTAATTCTAACCACAAGTATATTTTGGTTTCATCACATAACATGGTCAAATGTTTATGTTTACATTCCAGTCCCCATATCATGGTAAATTATTGGACTTGGGCCACGTCTTCTTACAAGTCTTTGCACCTATATTGAGTTAATTACATAATTATAAATTATACAAACTGGGCAAAAACTATGAACACAGATGGACTACATCTCTGAGTCATAGATTGTTTTGAATAAAGACAAGTCCCATCTTTTCAGAACATCTAAAAAAAGTATGTGTTAATACATTCTGCTCAGCATATTATTATATTCAATTCAGCCAGTGTACTTGAAAAGCTCAGTCGGCTGTAAGCATACCCGCGCAGAGAGCTTAAGGCTTCAGCACAGTGGCTTTAGAACCAGCACTTTCTGTACTCTAATCAACCCAACGGATGGAAGTTATGTCAGCGTAAAGGTCCCCCCAACAAATGTAAACACAACACCCTACAAATAAACATAGGAACACACTTACACAGACACACACACCAAGCACTGTTCACGTTACAGAGTAATGAAACGGGAGTGGGCAGAAAGGGGGTGGGCTGTAGACAAGGCGTTTGACCTCCTTTCGCTTGACTTCTCCCAGCTGTACAAACGAGGCAGACATGGGAACATTGTGGAACTGAGACCAATGTCTCTAGGCTCCCTATCCCCGCCACTGCACACGTCAAAGCAAAGCAGACAGCGTTTAGAAAGTCTGTGTTTGTTTCTAAATAGAGCGTGTTTATCATGGAGAGCCCTGTAAACACATGAAATGGAGGGGGTGGGCATTGTAAGACCGTCTGCTTATTTTTTTTTTACAAGAACTTCATCCTCTAGTAGACCAGCAACCCTAACTACACTACCTCGTAGAATGGCAGCTTTAAGATAACAAATTTACAGATGACATTAACTTTTCTTAAATGTATTATTCTATCCAAAATAATAGCTTTTAAACCCTATTTACCTGTTTGTATCCTTAGCAGCTACTTGTTATTTTGATATGTAGATTTGTAAACAAAAACAATGCTATGAGTGGGCCATTTTGTTCGTAATGCGTAACGGGTAATGAGACAGCAGCATATTTCCACTTTTTTGTACCACCCCCCTCTAAATAATGTTTTTGAATGCCTCACCCAATTTGTCCCAATATACTTTGACAAGAGGCAGGCTGACTGCCAAGTGTATGGGGAACTGTTTCCGCCACACTAGCTGCAAGAGAATAGGCTTCGCCACAACAATTTAGGTCTGGCGGCTTGCCGTAATCTGGTGCGCATGTGAGCCGGAGCTGTCTCGCCGCGGGAGACATGATGTACTTTGTTATGTAGGGCACACTCGGAACACTGTGTACCGCTGAATGCTGACGTCAGGCTTTCCCATGCTGTACCCTATTCCCTCCTCTTCTCCCTTTACCAGCCTGTGAGTTAGCAAGAGAGTAGTGCATTATGGTAACATAATCTGCTGTCAAACTCTGTTCAGGGTTGAAATTAGACTATGCTCTTCTGATCCTTGATCTTCTGCTGTTCTTTCTATATACCCTATTTGTATGTCGCTTTTCGAATAAAAGTGTCTGCTAAATGAATAAAAGGTTACATAAATAAATCATCTCATGTTTACACCTGTTTTATATAATGGTCTGGATGAAAACTCGATTCTGACTGGCTGCAGGGTGTCTATGGTGTGAAATTAGTGCCAGGAGAGGAAGCTCTGTTAAAAAGATCTGCATACTTGCAAAAAAGATTTGTGTCACTGTAGAAAATGATCTGTGTACTTGCAAAAAAATGGTTGTGTGTCTCTTTAGAAGGAGGCTGGAACACCGCTCCCAAAACCATCTAAGACAATCAAATATAGCAATTTTTGTGTCCAGTATCATTGGACATTTTCATCTGTCTATCATGCAAAGAATGAACGTCAGCCGTAGCCTAATCTACATTTCAACAGTTAAGTTGATTCAAAAGCAGACGTGGTGGAAATTCAGACATAGTTAACATTGAGGGACTGATTAACTAATGCCTAACCTTGGTCATAGTAGATGTAGCCTAAAGGCTAGTCTAGTACCAGAATTATTTTATGAGCCTCAGCCTACCATTGAGTAGATCTTTTAGTGACTGTACTTACAATATGTTAGGCTATGGTAGATGGTGTATTTCCTTGTTATCTAACTTAAAAGGCTATGATTGTTTTCTTTTGCTCGGATCGGATGGCACAGACGTGAGCTTTTGACGGTGAAATGGATAGCGCCCTGTAGCCTAGCGCTACTCAGCTAGGCATTCACTCAAGTAAACCCGCGGTTGTGATGAAACCAAGGTGGTACATTCATCCATCAGCAATTGCCAACAACTATCTTTTGCCGTAACAGAGTTGAAGAGCAAGCAGGGTTGGTAGCAGAAAGGTAAACATTGGACAGAGGTGGAAATAGTAATGCAATATTGTACTCAAGTACAGGTACCAATACTTTGATGAAATATTAATCAAGTAAAATTACCTATCTGAAAAATTACTCAAGTAAAAGTAGTGCTGTCAAATTATTAAAATATTTTATCGCAATTAATCGCATTAATGTCATAGTTAACTCACGATTAATCGCAATTATTCACACATTTTTATCTATTCTAAATGTCACATGATTACTTTTTGGCCCATTATTTATTCTCATTTTAATGCTCTTATCAACATGGAAAAGTGGATCGGATTGCTTAGTGCAAATG
This sequence comes from Hypomesus transpacificus, assembly GCF_021917145.1. NCBI lineage: Eukaryota > Metazoa > Chordata > Actinopteri > Osmeriformes > Osmeridae > Hypomesus > Hypomesus transpacificus. The sequence goes on from NC_061080.1 coordinate 7,808,768, forward strand.
TTTTTTTTTATTGAAAACAACATTGCAATCGCCTGGCTTTGACGAGGGGGCAGAGGATTTGCATCAGCTGTATGCTTGGCCATCAAGTGGTATTTCAGACTGGACGTGCTGCGATGATACCTCAGTTTACAACGACAAAACACACAGATCACTTTGGTCTTGTCAATGGAACCATTTGGCATCTTTTTTTAAGTAAACTTTCCATTCTGAATCTTACTGGCATCCATTTCGGCATCTCGCGCTCACCATCACTTAAAACGTAACGTTAGCCTTCTACGGCTCGCAAGCCTGTTGTTTTGTTTCCGGTCTAGCTCAGGGGGGTATTCCAGGTAGCGGGTTTAGTGAAAACTTTGAGTTGTTTAACATTTACATTTACATTTACATTTATTCATTTAGCAGACGCTTTTGTCCAAAGCGACTTCCAAGAGAGAGCTTCACAAAGTGCATAGGTCACTGATAATAACAACAAGATAGCCCCACAGCATTGCGGGTAGTCAAAGACAAGAAGTACATATTGTGAACAACCAAAAAATAGTGCTAAAGGGAAGAGACCATAAGAGCATGTAGTTAAACAAGTTAAAATTACACAACATTGATCTCTAAGTGCAGGTGTACCTGTAGGAAAGCAATAAAAATAGGATTAACTAAAAAAGAAGAATACAACAGTTTAAATCAGCTACCACTAACCAACAAGAGCAACAGTCTAAGCAAGAGTCATTGTGAACCTTGAGGAAACTAGCGTTGGATTCAGCAAACCATTCCTAAGTACCATTGTACTCCCGGAACAAGTGCGTCTTGAGCCTTCTCTTGAAGGTGGAGAGACAGTCCGTGTCTCTGATGGAGGTGGGGAGTTGATTCCACCACTGAGGTGCCAGGCAGGAGAAGAGCTTGTGCTGGGACCGGGCGGTCTTGAGAGGTGGGACCACCAGGCGGTTGTCTGAAGAAGACCGTAGGTGGCGGGTGGGGGTGTAAGGCTGCAGGAGAGACTTGATGTAGTCGGGCGCAGTTCCACTCACTGCTCGGAAGGTCAGTACCAGGGTCTTGAATCTGATGCGGGCCGTTATGGGTAGCCAGTGGAGGGAGATGAGGAGCGGGGTAACGTGGGAGCGTCTGGGTAGATTGTAGACCAGACGGGCCGCTGCGTTCTGAATTCTCTGAAGAGGGCGGGTTGCGCATGATGGGAGACCGGCGAGCAGCGAGTTGCAGTAGTCCAACTTGGAGAGGACAAGTGCTTGGACAAGCAGCTGGGTGGAGTGCTCAGACAGGTATCTCCTGATCTTCCGGATGTTGTAGAGGGTGAATCTACACGACCGGGAGACCGCAGCAATGTGGGCCGTGAGGGAGAGCTCGTCGTCCATGGTCACCCCAAGGTTCCTGGCAGAGGATGAGGGGGTCACCGTCGCAGATCCCAGGGTGATTGAGAAGTCATGGGAGATGGAGGGTTTGGCCGGGATGATGAGAAGTTCTGTTTTGGCAAGGTTCAGCTGGAGATGGTGCTCAGTCATCCAGGCGGAGATGTCTGCGAGGCAGGCCTCAATCCTAGCCGAGATCCCCGGATTGGTCGGAGGGAATGACAGGTACAGCTGCGTGTCGTCAGCGTAGCAGTGGTAGGAGAAGCCATGGGAGGTGATGATTGGTCCAAGTGAGGTGGTGTACAGAGAGAAGAGGAGGGGACCAAGGACGGAGCCCTGTGGGACACCAGTGGAGAGCTGGCGTGGGCCTGACAGTTTGCCTCCCCAGGAGACCTGGTAGGATCTTCCCGACAGGTAGGATGAGATCCACTGGAGTGCAGTGCCAGTGATGCCCATCTCAGAAAGTGTGGAGAGCAGGATCTGGTGGTTAACCGTATCAAACGCCGCAGAAAGGTCCAGCAGAATGATGACGGATGACCTGGAAGCCGCTCTGGCAGACTGGAGGGCAGTGGTGACTGAAAGGAGGGCAGTCTCTGTGGAGTGGCCGGTCTTGAAGCCCGATTGGTTGGGGTCGAGCAGTTTGTTCTGAGAAAGGAAGTTAGACAGTTGGTTAGATACAGCACGTTCAATTGTTTTAGAAAAGAAGGGCAACAATGATACCGGTCTGTAGTTCTGGAGGACGGCAGGGTTAAGGGAGGGTTTTTTGAGTAAAGGGGTAACTCTGGCCTGTTTGAAGGCAGAGGGGAAGGTGCCAGAGGTAAGAGAGGAGTTTAGAACATGGAGCAGAAAAGTTATGATAGAGGGGGAGATGGTTTGAAAGAGAGGGGAGGGGACAGGATCAAGGGGACAGGAGGTGGGGCGATGAGAGAGAATGAGGTCAGAGAGCTCTGCCTCGGACAGGGGAGAGAAGGAGTTTAGACATTTAGTTGGGTCAGAAATGGAGGGTGAGGGGGTAGGAAGGGTGGGTTTAGGGAACCGACTGCTAATGTCGGCGACTTTTTTCTCAAAGAAAGAGGAGAAGTCGTCTGCTGTCAGGGTGGAGGGAGGGGGTGGGGGAGGTGGGTTAAGAAGGGTGGAGAAGGTAGAGAAAAGTTTGTGGGGGTTTGAAGCGGAGTTAATTTTGTTAAGAAAGTAGAGGGTTTTGGCACCAGTTATGTGAGAAGAGAAGGATTTGAGGAGGGAGTGATACTTATCAAGGTCCAGACCGTCTTTGGACTTGCGCCATCTCCTCTCAGCTGCTCGAAGGGTGGACCGTTCTTCACGAATAACATCCGTAAGCCACGGGCAGGGGGGAGAAGATCGTGCAGGCCTGGTAGACAGGGGACAGAGAGAGTCAAGTGATGCAGTTAAAGTGGTTAGCAAGGTGTCGGTGGCAGAGTTAGTGGGGTGGGACGAGAACACGTCAATGGGAGGGAGGGAGGATGTTACAATAGAGGAGAAGTGGGAGGGGGATAGCGAGCGGAGGTTGCGCCGGAAAGTTACAAGGGGAGGGGAGGTAGGACGGGTTGGAGGGAGAGAGACAGTGAATTGGATAAAGTAGTGATCAGAGATGTTCAGTGGGGTTACAGAGGTTAAGTCAGTGATACAGTTGCGTGTCAGGACGAGGTCTAGCTGTTTGCCTGCCTTGTGGGTCGCCGGTGTGCTCAGCAGCGTCAGGTCGAAGGAGGTCAGGAGAGACAAGAAGTCGACAGCCTGCGTTCCTTGGAGGTGGCTGTTGAAGTCCCCAAGGACTATCAGGGGGGTTCCATCATCCGGAAGGACGCTGAGGAGCATGTCCAGCTCCTCCACAAAGTCGGCAAGCGGTCCTGGTGGGCGATAAAGAACAATTAAGCATGCTTTGATAGGATTAGTTAGCATCACATAATGGTGTTCAAATGATTTGGCAGTAACAGAGAGTGGTGTGGATGTGTATTTAATATGTGGGGAAAGAAGCAACCCTGTCCCACCACCCCGCCCGGTTGAGCGGGGTGAGTGAGTGAAGGAGTGTTTGACGGAGAGAGCAGCTGGAGTTGCAGTGTTCTCTGGGCGGATCCATGTCTCAGTCAGCGCAAGGGCATGAAGAGAAGCATGGGATGCAAACGCCGGGATGAAGTCTGCCTTGTTCACAGCAGACTGGCAGTTCCAGAGCCCTAAAGAAAGAGAGAGGGCAGGTGGAGAAGATCTGGATAGGTAGTGAAGGTTAGAAGTTGACCGAATATACTTTGTGACATATCTACGTCTACGGGTAGTGTAATGAACAGGAATGCTAGGGAAACACATGCTAGCTATGAATAAATTCTAGGTGGAATATAATCTAAATATGAATATTAATAGGTTGATACTTAGGTTAACCCTGAAAAGAGGCATACTCCGAGTTCCACATTCCAGAAAGAGAGGTAACGAAACCTTTTGGTAAGTTTCCATGGTAACTTACACCGTGAAACTAACCTGCTCGCTCGCAGGTTTTCCATGCCCAACTCTGCGTTTCTACCGATCCCCTCCCACTTTGAGCCCGATAGCTTTGGCAGACACGGTATATCATTTCCTGGTTCAGCTGAGCGATCTCGAACAAAATGTAATATGCTTAGTTATACGCTGGGAGACGATTTCAAGATTGCGATTTGATGTGCTTTTTTCCCTGATGGATACCTAGTTTAACGTTACCGTTTCCCGTCACAATCTGTAATTTATTTGAGCAAAATGCTCAGCCCTTGGGCCTTCGTCGCTAGTGTTACATGCCGTGGACATGCACTCAGAATTGACCAAATGCTTTTGGGCACTGAAATAAATTCAAATAATTGAAATTGTATTTGGTCTTCTTCATCGCCTACAAATAGAAATCACAATAATTAGCCTAGCCTATTTATATTGGCTATTCCTACAATTTACATGATTCATATGATTCCTACAATTTACATGATGTAGCCTAGCCTGACGTTGTCATACTCATAATTCTAGTCAGAATATGAGTCTGAGAACTCTCCGTTGGGCTTTGACTACAGGGCGTGTTTCAAACGAGCCTGGAAAACAAATGCCTCTTCGCTCAATTGGATAGATCTACAACCAATCAGAGCAACAGAGTATGTGACGTATGTTAAGCACCGTATAGTTGTTGTCAACAGAACTACTTCAAGCAGACTTGAAGTATGCTTGAAGAATGAATACAAAGATTTTTGCCGGTGTTGTAAAATTAATTTAAGGGTAGGGAGAGTACTTGTTCACACGGTCAACCTTTTTGAGCGAAACAATAAAGGGCAATGCATATACGAAGTTCTCCGTTTAGGATTACAACTCCATCGGGGCCAGCTGATAAATTAAACTTTTCTGAATCCTGTAGGAAGGACGGAAAAAACATATTTTCCATCGACAAATGCCTTGATTGTGTCTCTCTGTTCCTCTTTCAAAATTAATGCGCTGTCGATGTCTTCTAAAACAGACTCGATGGCAGAATCACAACATCCCAGATCTCCAGCGGTAGCCATGTTTGTTCAAAACGAATTCAACTTAAGCGCTCTTTTGTGACGTGGGTGATTACGTTACTGTTGATCATCTGTCCATCATTGTATAAAGCCCGCCCTGGCAATTTCATTGGTTCGCCCAGATTCTGGTTTTCTGTAGTTGATCCCCAATACGAGACCCTCCAGACCCAATTTCCCGAACAAATTTATTTTGGGCGGGGAGAAGTTGGGCTGGCAGCCAGGCTAGATGTAGCCTACCATCCTGAAACTGGTGTTTAAGCAAATCTATTTCAACATTGTAGGGTGTCAATATTGGCCAAACAACCGAAACTAAATCCCCTATGATTTGAAGGAAGATGGGAAACTGAACAGTGTATTAACATTAACTAAATAATGCCAATACCAATGGAATTACAGTTATTTGACTATTTCGATTTTTGGGTTAAATCAGAGCAAGAATGATCAAATTAAGGTTAAATAATTTGTATCATATTGCAAATGAATGATTTCAATGAAGGTTAACTCTTATGCCTACTCTACCATGATTATTGTAAACCAGAGATAGAAAGCAAGATTGAGGAAGAAGGAGTAGGACAAGCTAGAGCTGAGGAGAACGTCTCAGGAGATCAATAATCCACAGAACAATGCTTCACAATTCCTTAAGAACAACTACAATCACACCAGAATCTTGACCCTTACTTATCAACATTACTAGCAATGCTACAGTAAGTTACACAATGAGATGTGAGAGCCTTCAAGTTGAGACTCCATCCAGTAACTCCATATTTTACCATATGAGAGGTGGGGGCAGGTTGATAGCCTTACAAGATCAGCCTTTATTTTTCTGCCATAAGTAAGTAAGTAAGACTTTATTTATATAGCACATTTCATACAAGAATTGCAGCTCAAGGTGCTTTACATAATATCAACAAAAACAATAATACAAGTGATAAAAGTAATAGATCTAAAACATATAACAACCCCGACAAGCCGCACTCTATCGGCGGTCTCTCAAATCCGTCTTGGATCCGAGCTGCCTCGTGCAGTTTCCAAACTTATAACAAACCAGACAAGCCGCACTCTATCTGCGGTCTCTCGAATCCGTCTAGGATCCGAGCTGCCTCGTGCAGTTTCCAAACATATAACAACCCAGACAAGCCACACTCTATCTGCTGTCTCTCAAATCCGTCTTAGATCCGAGCTGCCACTTGCAGTTTCCACACACATAACAACCCAGACAAGCAGCACTCTATCTGCGGTCTCTCAAATCCGTCTTGGATCCGAGCTGCCTCGTGCAGTTTCCAAACATACAACAAACCAGACAAGCCGCACTCTATCTGCGGTCTCTCGAATCCATCTTGGATCCGAGCTGCCTCGTGCAGTTTCCAAACATATAACAACCCAGACAAGCCGCACTCTATCTGCGGTCTCTCGAATCCGTCTTAGATCCGACCTGCCACTTGCAGTTTCCACACACATAACAACCCAGACAAGCCGCACTCTACCTGCGGTCTCTCGAATCCGTCTTGGATCCGAGCTGCCTCGTCCAGTTTCCAAACATATAACAAACCAGACAAGCCGCACTCTATCTGCGGTCTCTCGAATCCGTCTTAGATCCGAGCTGCCACTTGCAGTTTCCACACATATAACAACCCAGACAAGCCGCACTCTATCTGCGGTCTCTCGAATCCGTCTTAGATCCAAGCTGCACTTGCAGTTTACAACCATATAACAAAACACATGCACTCTTGCACAGTCTTTGTGGTTTCTCAATTAAAATAAAATAAAAAACTAAAATAAAGTAAAATTATAATAATAATAATAAAAGCTACAGAATAACAAAATACAATAACTCAACAAAATTGATCAAATGTAACACATAAAAGTGCAAGTCAAACACAAGAGAGATAAAAATCACCCTTCTGAGATAAAAATGTGTTAAATGCTTTGGTAAAAAGGTAGGTTTTAAGCTGTCTTTTAAAAATGTCTCCAAAAAGCGTATTTGCTTCTCTGATATTTGTGGGTAATTTGTTCCATAGTTTTGGGGCGTAATTGGCAAAGGCAGCATCACCAATCTTCTTATGGCTGCTTCCGGCGACCTCTAATAGGCCTGCATTTGATGATCGCAGTGTTCTAGCTGGTGTGTAGTTTATAAGAGAGTTAGCAATGTAGCTAGGTCCTTGTCCGTGTAGAGCTTTGTATGTGAGGAATAGGACCTTAAAGTCAATTCTGAAGGTAACAGGGAGCCAGTGCTAAGTAGCCAGGACAGGACTAATGTGTTCTCTCCTTTTAGTTTTGGTTAATAATCTAGCAGCAGAATTTTGAATGAGCTGTAGTCTTTCAGTGTTTTTTTTGGGAAGACCAGAGAAAAGTGCGTTACAGTAGTCCAGCCGGCTGGATATAAAAGCATGAATTAACTTCTCTGCATCATTTTGGTTTATGAATGGTTGTACCTTTGCTATATTCCTCAGGTGAAAGAAAGCAGTTTTGGTCACTTTATTAATGTGGGCGTTGAAATTCAAATCTGAGTCCAGGATTACACCGAGACTTGTGGTTTAAGCCAGGGGGTTAAACTTCCTAGATTCTTAGTAAGCATCTCTCTTTTAGATTTGGGGCCACATAGTAGGACTTCAGTTTTGTCTTCATTTAATTTAAGAAAGTTATCATTCATCCATTTGTTTATTGCCAACAGGCAGCTGGTAATGCAATTGATGGCCGTTGCGTTCAGTGGATATATATAATTGTGTGTCGTCCGCATAGCTATGGAAATTAATGTTATGTTCTCTGATTATGTCACCGAGTGGTAACATATAAAGAGAAAAAAGTAATGGACCTAGGCAGCTTCCTTGAGAAACCCCGTAGCAGTTACCATGTTTCTTAGACCTATGGTCTCCTAAACGAACATAAAACTTCCTTCCTGTGATATATGATTTTATCCAGTCCAATACACTATCCGTGAACCCAATAAGCTTTTCCAGTCTATTGATTAGGATGTTGTGATCAATGGTATCAAAGGCTGCACTGAGATCTAAATGGATAAGGATAGAGACTGTATTTGCATCAGAGTTTAGTCTGAGGTCGCTAATTATTTTGGTGAGAGCAGTTTCAGTACTGTGATATTTCCTGAAACCTGACTGCGAGACTTCCAGAATGTTATTTTCTTCAAGAAAAGAATTAAGTTGCACTGAAACTATCTTTTCCAGTACTTTACTAATAAATGGAAGGTTTGATATTGGTCTGTAATTTGCAAGTAAACTGTTATCCAATTTGGTTTTCTTTAATAGGGGCTTTACAACAGCTGTTTTGAAGGCATCTGGGAAGACGCCAGTTCTAAGGGATGTGTTTATAATCTCTAGCACTGAACCTGAGACACTATCAAACACTCGCTTAAAAAATGTTGTGGGTATAGTATCAATATCTGAGGTTGTGGAGTTAGATTCACTGACAATTTTTGAAAGTTCACTAAGTGTGATACAGGTAAATGTGCTCATGGTTATGTTGCAGAATCTACTGATGTCAGTTTCGACGCCACTATTACTAGTACTAGCTCTGATCAAAGTTATTTTGTTCTTGAAGAACAAAGCAAGCTCTTGACATTTAACTGCTGAGGAGGGGGGGCAGGGACAGTATTTAGCAGCTGGTTAATGGTGGAGAAAAGAACTCTGGAGTTTCTGGCATTTTCTGTAATAATGTTGGAGAAATATTCCCTCCTCGCTAGATGGATGGTTTTGTTGTAGGTGGTTAGTGTATCTTTATAGATATTGTAGTGAATAGTGATCTTTGTTTTCCTCCATTTTTTCTCTGCTGCACGGCATTTTCTTTTAGTTTCACTAACATTTTTATATCTCAGCCATGGGGAGGTTCTGCTTGTGGACTTCTTTTTGGTTTTCAGTGGTGCAACAGAGTCTAACACAGATAATAGTGCGTCATTGAGGTTCTCTACCATTTCATTCAGAGAGCAATCATGATTAGTTGGTTCGTATAGAGCAAATTGTTCAGAAAATGTCATCATAGCTGTATCGTCTAAATATCTTCTTTGGACTAAGAATTATTTTGTGGTTTTTGTTAGGATGATTTCCACATTAAAAAGTACACAATGATGGTCTGAGAGGGGTAGATAAGTTTTTGATATATTATTGATATTTAGTCCAGTTGTTATCACTAGATCTAGTGTGTTTCCGTGCCCTTAGTTTTGCACGTTCCCGTGAGAGATAGTGGTGTCCCAATACTCTTTCGGAGCTAGGGGAAGGGCTAAGACTAAGGGGTATACACCCCTTAAAACCAAGTAAGATCGGGAGCTTACTTGAAACCTAGGGCTATGTGAAAACTGCGCGACCGGCAACAATGGCGACCAAATCATCCGGAGAGTCCGATAAATGTTATATTATCGGCTTAATTAATTGATAAAAAAATGATGACAGTCTTGTTTTGTGTTATATACAGTCATGAACATATATATTTGCAACCATTTTCCTAATTGAAACGTTTCTAAAAATCGCTAGTTTGGTACGTTAATGTTACAGTTCTGAATTGCACAACAGTCCCGCATTTCTTTGACTAGCATGTCTACAGTTCTAAGTAAACTCAATTAGCAGCGAATTTCGTTTAATATCAGTGCATAACGCTACTTGCTTTGGAGATATCGATACGTGCTAGATGGCGAGTGCTTGGGTGGCCGATATATAATGACAAAAAGTATTGATTCGGTTTTGAGCTCTATAGCAAGATATTCATATGAAGTGAATTCACCTAGCTCAGTGATTTTGAACAATAGTTCAGAGGAGAAAATAGCTGCGACTCCTCCACCTTTTTTGGATTTCCTACAAACTTGGTGGAAGCTGTAATCTGGCGGACACGCTTCTATCAAAGTTGCTGTTGCCGTGTGTTGTTTAGCCAGGTTTCTGTTAAACAGATGCAGTCTAATTTGTTTTCTTTGACCAGATCATTAACTAGAAATGTTTTGTTATTTAGTGATCTAACATTTAGAAGGGCCAGTTTCATCTGTGGGGTATTAACAGATAAAACAGGGGTTGATAAATCTGTTTGAAGAATATGGATAGTTCTGTGACTTCTAACACTAGTTTCAGGTTTGTAACCATGCATTTTACTATGCCATTTTCTGTTTGTGATGATGACCGGTATGTCTAATGAAATAGCATGGTGGCTGTCCTAGCGTAGCTTTTCTTTGGGAAAGTCTATGTCACTGAGCTGTTCCATCACAAGGGAATTCATCCGGGGGGTGCAGATCTGTGCAAGGCCCATGTCCTTGCAGGAGGCTGTTTGAATGTTCTGTTCTGTTCCATGGGAGGTTGTTTGGGATGTGTCAGTCAGCTTAGACACAACAGGAATAGGGGGAGCAACTTGATTTGTGGTCAGGAGCACGTGACTGATGTCTGCTGTTAGTAGTTGAGATCCTCTACGGTTTGGGTGGAGTCCGTCAGCTTGAAAATGGTCTGCACAGTTCCAGAAAACATTGAAATTATCGATAAATCTCAGTTTGTGTGCCAGACAGACAGATGCCAACCATGTGCTGAAAGATAGTAGTCGACTGAACGCTTCTTTTCGTCTTCGAAAGCATGCAATTAGTCCACTGATGAATACATCTTGATATCTGTTGAGTGTGTTCAGTAGCTGGGTGAAATGTTTTTTAAGAATCCCAGTGCCAGTTTTCTTGTGTAGGATATCAAACGAGCCAGTGTGGATGATAATTTTAGGGTTGTTTGGTTTATTGTTGAGGATTGTTAGTACCTCTGACGGCAGTTCCTCGACAGATGTGTTGCTTAGAGAAATATTTATTTGCCAGTTTAACATGTGCTGTCATGGCATCTCCAATCAAGATAGTGGCAATATGTGGTGTTGTGTTTGCATTTCTTACGTTTGCCTTATTTGTAGCTGCGGAGCCAGTTCTTATCTTATTTGGGTTAGCAATGATAGGTCCTTGTGCTAGACCAAGGTCAGCCACTGTGTCAGTGCTAGCAATAGATTCTATAGTGCTAGCAGCGTTAGCTCCTCTAAGAGCTGATGGGCTGTGGATAGTCTTAGCATACCTTGGAACTTTATAATCCTGTGATATTGTTGTCTGATTAGACTTGATAGGGGGTCTAACAGCGCCCCGAGAGGGGCTTGGAGTAAAATGGGGGACTCCCGGTCGTAGCAGACGATGATATGTTGGATTTGCATGTGTGTACTAGCTACCATCATGGTGTGTCGGCAATCCGGGCTCTTCACGTTGGTTAGCTGCGTGGCTAGCACTCCTGTGCCTCTTCTCCTTGGATTCCACACACAAGGGAGAGAAAGTTCCCAGTGGTTCAAATCTGTTTCTGAGTGGGACAGGAGGAGAGGTGATGCGGGAAGAGTTTCTGCCTCGCTTTTTTGGCTTTTTATCCTTGGCGCCAGTCCCATCTCCGATGAAGGTAGAAGCAGCGCTAGGCCTCTTTGGTTTAGCGCAGAGAGCAGGCCATGACTCATCTGGTCGATCGGCCGGTGGAGAGAAAGCTGGTTCCAAGGGTGGCTCATTAGCCGGTAGCTTAGCCTCCGGGCTAGGTAGCATGGAATCTATAAAGTCTTCGGTCTCTCTGATATCTAAGAGGGTTCTGACTCTTAACTCCAGTTCGACTATCCTCTGAGTAAGTTGTTTGCAGTCGTTGCAAGCCATAGTTCTACAGGGAACACGCTTTACCTTGCTTGCCTGTGATCAGTCTGGGAGAGCAGCCCAAAATACTTCTGTTCTCCTTGGGCTTCAGTCCCTCAGGTTGTTCCTTTTTATGGTTGTAGTAAATTCACTTGATTTTGAATAATATCATCGAAAACTATCCAAATTACTGAAACTTCAGAACCCGTGAAGCCAAGCAGGGAAGCAAGCAGGGAAGTTCAGGGGGAGGAGAGGGAACGAAAATGCGACTGCCTTGTTGAGAGCTATCTCTTGGTCAAAATAGAAATTCAGAAAATGTAACTATTAATATTCATATAGGTTATTGTTCCTACAATTAACATCACCTGTGACCTTGCATCCTCTCGTAACTGGTGTTCCAGTAAATGTTTTTTGAGATTAGCTTTTTGAGATTAACTTTTTGGCACTTTCGTCACGAGGTGCAATTTGTACAACAAATTTACTTGGGTAACTGGGTATACATGAGATTACATTAGCTACATTTCACTGTTCCACATGCAAAATTCACCTGCCATTAAATGAACATCTCACTGTATACAGCATGCCCTGTTGTCAGAATGTGCAAATCGTTTTTATATTCATTATTCTCATAATGTCAGTGTAACTGACAATTACAAAAAAAAGCCTGTAAATTAAAGTACATGGAGAGAGAACTACCAGTAGCTACCATACATAATTCTCTCACTGCATCCATTTCTGTGGCAGCAGTCATTAATGTCTCTTCGTCATCTTACGTATTATTCATCATCATCCTTTGATAAAAAGCATTCTGTTGAGGGAAACTACTACTACAAGTTGAAATAGGCACCAATTGATATTTAAACTTTGTATTATGTCGAATATGATTTAAACCATGGTGACGTTGATGCTACAATCACAAGCATTCTATAAGCAAAATATATGTTTTTATATGTAATATAACATTGAACATGCTTTTTTATTGAGTCCACCACCTTTTCTCCTGTAATATTAATGGACAGTGGGGTTAAATGTTCAATGTATGGACTGGCTATTGCATTCAAATAGTAAATGCATTGACTCGACAGCAATTGTCTCCCACGCCAATTGTAGCTATAGGCTATACGCTGCTACAGCCGTGTTGCTTTTTTCCGGAATATGTGCTCAGATTGACCATGAACACAAAATAAATGTATATCTAAAGTGTGGTGAAGTATGACAACGTTTTTTGTCGTCGGTTGCCATGGTGAATCCTATTATCAAGTTCAAGTTCAAGTTCAAGTCTTTTATTTGTCAGGTGCACAGAGCAACACAAGGTTAGACTGGGCACTGAAATTCTTAAGACAAGACAACGCAAGCACTTGGCATAACATAACATATAAGTACACAGAACAAATTTATATCTATGCTGAGCTTAGATAAGTGAACTTCCTAAATATACAGATAGCAATAAATAAACGACTATACTAACCCTAACACTAAAACTTCCTAAATTACAGATAACAATAAATAGTACGCTATACTAACCCTAATACACAAAAAAAAAAAAAAAAAAATCGGAGCTCCATAGATGTTGGCTTTTGGTAGTATTCATGCACGCGCTAAACTCAGAGTTGCCGTACTCCGAGTTGAGTTAACAAATTCATATCAGCTTTTCTGGAACCGAGTTTTCGGAGTTTCCCATGTTAGAGTAACTCAACTCAGAGTTCAGGGTTAATCTCAAGAGTTTGTTAAACCCGCTACCTGGAATACCCCCCTGGTGTGGCGTTGTCGTTTTTCTAACGTCAGTAGTTGTTGCAACAGAATAGGAAAAAAACTACACATTTCTCGCGATAAAAAATGTTACGCCGTTAAAATGGGTTTGCATTAATAACATGTTTAACTGACAGCACTAAGTAAAAGTAATAAGGAGTTCATTTAAAATGTACTTTATGTAAAAGTTACTTAGTTACACATAAAAAAAACTGTAAAACTGGGAGGGGGGGATCTCCCATGTCGCGAAAATAAGACAAGCGGTCATAAATCATACCTCTCTGTGCAGGTGGTTTTGAACTTTGGTGGAAGTATTGCTGCAGCGATCAGTTGGGGGTCCTCCATCATCTCAGAAAAACGCTTTTGGACACTAATTCTGAATGGCTGTGATGAGTGGTAGACACAACTTGGAGGATGTCTCCTGCCTTCTGGGTTTTGCTTGCAGCCCAAAGATTACTGGAAGAAGCCACCCTAAGTGTGTGTTGGTCTCTGACTGAAGAATGTTCAAGGCCTGTACCAAAGATTTCATCACTGAGCAGTACAGGAAAGAAATTTCTTCTTGACTCAACCTGTATAACAGATCAAGAACATACGATTATTAGCAAATCAAGCAGGAAAAGTTTGAAATGTGTAGCCAAATATGGAAATGTAATTGAACAATTCCATACTACTTGTAAATACGTCACCTGTCATAATTTTCTTTTGTTATAAACATTTCATACTCTTGAAATGCTAATTAAACTCAAATTTTTAATTTGAGTTATTCACAAACATTCCTGATTGCCTCCTCCTCTTTCTTTTGTATGATCCGTATGATTCTCTCCACAGCCATGAACGTTGAATTCCACCGTGTTTGATTTTGCCGAATGAGCTTGAGCTGGCAATTATCTTCCACAACTTCTGCTGCCATGTATGAATGACCCGTCTTGTTCCACAAGGCTTGGCATTTCCCAAAGGCTGCACATGATAGCCTCTTGTATGTATCGTTCTTCTTTTCTGCTATTGGTACTCCAAGCCATTATCTTCCTCCAAGATGCTGCAGGTGTCCAGGTAGTTGACATGGGCCTCCCCAGAAGAATCTTGGTCGGACTCTGACTCTGCATCCTCAGACTGGCCCTGCTCACCAAACACACTGAATGCTTTGATAAAGTTCGAGCCACCATCTGTGGTGGTTCTAACCACTTTCTGCCTTATTCTATATTGACAGTGTATGTCATTAAGTGCACTTGCAACCACATCAAAGTTTAAACTAAAATCCTTTTAGTTTTTTGCATGCAAGTGCTTGGAATCTCCTCTCTAATTCCCTCATCTATCCAATGAGCTGTAACCCCAATGAAAATGTGCTGGTGCGCAGTCCAACAATCTGTGGTGGTAGCAACATAGCTGACTTCACTAAGTTGCATTATCACATTCGTCCTCATTTGATTAGCAGATTCCTCTATTCTAGTCCGGACTGTGGGTCTCGAAATGACCTTGATGTGGGGATTGAGTGCCACTAATAGCTCTTTACAGGCAGGTTGTTCAACAAAAAAATGCATGAAGACTCACAAATTAACTTAATAATGAGCTTGTCGATCTTTTCCTGTGTCACAGGGCGGTTGCCTCCCACTGACATTGCATCTGATATTTGTGCCTGCTTGCTTGGGTTTGGTGCTTGTGGATTTGATGGCCCCTCTTTGCATGACTGAAAGCCGTCAGGTTAGAAGGATGTTTCCTCTGTAAAGAAAGAAATGCTTTCATCAGTATATCAATGTGGTGGGGATGGCGCCAGTACGGTGTTCATTTTAGGACATCCTCAGATCTCAGATCCAAGTGTCAGACTCAAACGAAAAGGTGTCAAGTCTCAGACCAAAAGTCGTCAGACTCAGGCAAAACGGCTTCATTCTCAGAAAAACCTCTGTCATTCTCAGACAAAACGCTTTCAAGCTTAACGCCATCATTTTCAGTCAAAACGCTCTCAAACTAAACAGCGTCTTTCTCAGACAAAACGCTCTCAAACTCAACTGCGTCATTCTCAGACAAAATGCTCTCAAACCAAACTACATCATTCTCAGACAAAACGCCCTCAAACTAAACAGCGTCATTCTCAGACAAAACGCCCTTAAACGAGCGTCCTAAAATGAACACCGTACGCCAGATAATTTTTTATGCAGGTGCTAAGGGGGTGCTAGATCATTGACAGGGGGAGCTGTGCAGTTATATATTGTGACATCACCAGGGTACAGGTAGTGGAGGGATGTTACATCCCTGGACCAGAGAGGTGGCAACACCCCAAAATGGTGGCAATGGCCCACACTACATCTCCCAGAATCCTTCACCAAGTGGACAGGTGTAGATGTGTGAGCCACCTAAATAAGTTAGGACTAAAAAAAGGGGGGCAGGGGGAGAGACCAGAGAGACAAAGGGCATATGGCTGGTTAGTTTGGACCAGAGAGAAGCAGGTGGAATACTAAGCCCTGTTGGGTGAGTGAAGGATGGCTTTTGAAGGAGAAAGTAATTTTTGTTTAACTTTTGTGGATTTTTGTTGGACTGTGGAAGTTTTGAAGAAGGAACCTGCCTGAGTGCGATTTTTTTTTGTCTGAGACTGTAAAATAAAGTGCCCTCTTCTTGTGGAACCTGTTTTTATGTGGTCCTTCCCACCCTGTTGCACTGCCTCACTCTTGCCTAACCTAGTCAGCTCTTCTCGTGACGCTACAATATATATATATATATACTTTTAATAAATGAGCAATATTTTGGGGGGTGCTATTGGGGTGCTTTGGTCTTTCTTGGGGGTTCTGAAGCAACTGCTTGCCCCTCCGCCTATTTGTTCAACCGAGACTAATGTTCACAGCCCAGACTAGCAGCTAGCTTCTACACACCTAACTAGCCCATTTGAGCTCATTAGATTAAATTAATTCAGCCTGTGTCCTACATATGTTGTCCTACGGGTTGCTAGTGCTAGACAAAAATTTGCAATGCCACGAAACATTTTGTTTTGCTAATTGACAATTTGTCATGAAAACCTTTTTGAAGTAGGCAATGAACAAATACTTAGAAAAACATGTTTACGCAGATTAGATGTGGAGTTATTGAATGCTGCCAGTTCAGTCACCTTTGGCAGGCACATCTGGCATTGCATGATGATACTATTGGCCCTCTTGAATTTAAAGGTCCCACGACATGAAAACTTTACTTTAGGAGGTTATTTAACATTAATATGAGTTCCCCTAGCCTGCCTTTGGTCCCCCAGTGGCTAGAAATTTTGATAGGTGTAAAACAAGCCCTGGGTATTCTTTGCCGCCTTTGAGAAAATGAGAGTTCTTACGCTCGTTTTTGAAAATCCCCCTATTGTGACGTCACAATAGGGGGTTACCTCCCCTTTCTCTGCTTTCCCCACACAGAGAATTTGGCCCTCCAACGAAAACATTTGCTACGACCGTGCGAGCGCAACATTGGTTTTTCCTCGAAACATAATGGCTTACAAACAACCGAAGCATGGCATTTAGCCCCGCCTCTTTCTTCCTCATAGCATTTAAAGCTACAGACACAGAAATGGCACGTCCTGAGGAAAGCTTATTGTGGGACTGCTCGTCGCTGTAATTCTGCACCAAGGCTGAATTTTGTGAAAGAGATTTCAGATACAGTGTTAGGGGACCACTAAGGCCTATATAAAAGCATCCATGGGATCTTTAAATTAAAAAGTCTTTCAAATGTGGCCGAGGACTTGTCATTTTGGGCAGCAGAATTTGATCTTTCAGGCAGCGCCTTTTCTGAAACAGTCTCTGAACCGTCGTCGCTCGCCTGATCCACCTCCATCTCGTTCTCATTCTCAAGCTCCTACAGAAAGATTTGGCACCTGGTAGGCAGCTTAGATGCGGATCATTCATCAGTGGTTACTATTTTGTCATTACTATTTTGAAAACTACTTAAAAAATACAAAATACACACCAAAACTAAATACAGTAACGTGAGTAAATGTATTTTGTTACTTTCCACCTGAACTGGATGAATCATAATTTAGGGGACATTAAGATTTCCTCTTAGCAGTTTTAATATTGGCTGTTTGCTTGTACATTCTTCCAGTCACTATGCAATTTAACAGAACCACTTTTTTTGACATTGAACACTAGGGACCTGACAGAGCAAAGCAGAGTAGAGAAGTGACTGCAAGGAGAGGGAGCCCAAAGACAGGCGGGAGCATCCAGTCCAGACAGAAAGAAGGCAGGCAGTTGCTTTCAGAGACAGACTGAGGGAGAGACAGAAAGTTTTCACAGGAAATATGTCCAATCTTTCTGCATATGTTCTTCAGTTGGACAAATCTGATTCCAATAAGTACATTAGTAAACTGAAGCTCTTGTAAGGCTGGGTGTCAAACCTGCCCCCACCTCTCATATGCTAAAGTCTGAAGTTTCTGGACGGTCTCAACTTGATGGCTCTCACACCCCATTCAAGATGTGGTCTGATTGGTTGGTCTTGTGTATAAAGGGAATTGTAATTCATTGTTCCGTGGATTCTTCATTTCCTGAGACCTTCTCCTCAGTTCTCCCTTGTCCTACTGTCCTACTCCTTGCTCACCTCTTGCTTTCTCTCTGATTTACAATGATCATGGTAGAGTAGGTAAGATTTAAAGCTTTCATATTGTAACATGTTTGCCTTGTAATTGATTTCATTCATTTGTTATTCAATTTAATTTAACCGTACTTTGACCATTCTTGCTCTGATTTAACCTATAGAGTCTAATACCTGGAATTCTATTGGTATTGGCATTATTTATATATATTATTTATATGGCCTGTACTTACTGTAAGTCGCTCTGGATAAGAGCGTCTGCTAAATGACTAAATGTAATGTATTTGGTTCATGTTAATACACTGTTCAGTTTCTCATCTTCCTTTAAACCATTGGGGGATTCGTTTTGGTTGTTGGGCCAATATTTAAACCCCTACACTCTTTTTTGAAGATCAGATTTGTGCTGAAAAGAAAAAGGGACAACACACTTACCTAATAAATGTTTATTGAATGTTGCCAAAATCTGTGTATACTTATATGCTCCAAGAATGAATAATAACTTACTAGTTATGTTAGGAGAGGTTCTGTTTATCCAGTTCTGGTTTAGGCAAGTTCTAGGTATGGCATTAAGGGGGAAAGAACATGACAATGAAACCAAGTAAAATTGTATAAAAAGATAATGGACATTTATTAAAGATGTACATACATATTTCTCTTATAAGAGAATAATAATGAGATTAATACAATAATAAATAAAATTATCCAAACATAAATCAGTGAAGTACACAACAAAGTTAAGGAGCAAAGGGTTTTGATTCAAAGATCTTTTCACAAGACTAATCACAAGAGATTCTAGCTTATCAATTTGTTAAAAAGTGAGAGGAAAGTAATAAAGGTTGTCTTCTATGTCAGGAACAATCTCTGGTTCTGGTCCAGCTAGCAGTGAGCTTTCTCACTGCTCTATGGTACTGACCCTGTTTATCTGCTGCTCTCTTTGCAGATGCAGTTGGATCGGCTAACTCAGGTCCCAGGTGTTGTGAAAGAGCAAAGTCAGGGTGGTCGGGGTTCGGACAACCTGCATAATAAACTAGTAGTTTTCTTCTTATTTGCTGACGTTCTTTGTGTGATAGACAGACGAAAATGTCCAATGATACTGGACACAGAAATTGCTATATTTGATTAGCTTAGATGGTTTTGATGTTCCCGCCTCCTTCTACAAAGACACAAAACTTTGTTTGCAAGAACACAAATTATTTTCTACAGAGACACATTATTTTCTACAGAGACACAGTCCACTAATCTTTTTTGCAAGTACACAAATCTTTTGAACAGAGCTTCCTCTCCTGGCACTCATTTCACCACAGGTGTCCATTATTTTCTGATAACCTACTAAGTAGTTCCAGTGAAACTGTCTGTTCACTGTTCTAAATTAATGTGGTGGCTACATAGTATGAGCCTTTAACTAAAGGAGTTTTTCAAGCAACTGGGAAGCCTCCGTTTTCAATTTATTGCAACACATTAACAAGCTAACATCTAATTACAACATTGATTGTAATATACTTGAATTTACTGTGTCAGTGTCACATAAGCGACCATCTTGCATCTCATTTTCAGCTCATTAGCCTGTATTTCAGGCTGTTATTGCCTTCTTCTATCTTGCTAGCATAACATTAGCTTTCTGGCTAATAGCTGAACCAATGGGTACTATGAGCTGATCGGACTACATTTACATTTATTCATTTAGCAGACGTTTTTATCCAAAGCGACTTCCAAGAGAGAGCTTTACAAAGTGCATGGGCCACTGATAATAACAACAAGATAGCCCCAAAGCATTGCGGGTAGCCAAAACAAGAGGCACACATTGTGAACAACCCAAAAATGAGTGCCAAAGGGAAGAACCATAACAGCATATAGTTAAGCAAGTTACAATTAAACAACATGAATCTCTGAGTGCAAGTCACAATGTATGCTTCATGTTTTGGCTACTTGCAATGTTTGGGACTATCACGTTGTTATGATCAGTGACCTATGCTCTTTTGTAAGCTCTCTCTTGGAAGTCGCTTTGGATAAAAGCGTCTACTAAATGAATAAATGTAAGTGTACCTGTAGAAAAGCAAGCAACAGTAAAATAAAAATAAGATTAACTAAAATAGAATATTTCGCAGCGAATAAAACAGTTTAAATCAGTAACCACTAACCAACAAGAGCAACAAGTCTCTAAGCAAGAGTCATTGTGATCCCTGAGGAAACTAGCATTGCGTTCAGCAAACCATTCCTAGAAATATCTAAGCTGGTTTTATGGCTTGTGAAAAATTTCTGATTTGGATTTTAAAACGTATTCAAACATACATTTCTGTTCATAAAAAAAACGTATTTGGCAAGTGACCATGTTATAACTGGTGTCCATTATCAGGAACCTTGGTCTGGGTGTATACTCGATTCTGATGGGGTGTTCATTATATTCTGATAATCACCTTCTAAGAAATTCCACTGAACTGCCTGTTCACTAGGGCTGTCCCCGACTGAGATTTTCTTTGGTCGACCAAGACTCGACTAAAAGGTCTGTAAATCGACTAATCGAACTTTGAAACACTTAAAAAATAAATTAAAAAAGTAAAATCATTTTCGCGACCTGACTCAATGGCTGGACATTGCAGATTCAGCCGCTAATAGCCTACTAATAAGACTCGTATCACCAGTCCTGTTGTAACCGAATGCCGATGGTATTTAGTATATCTTACTACAAATTAAATATATTGTTTGTTTAACATGCAAATCATCAGAGCGCGCTTATCGCTGCCTGAAAACTTGCAGCATGCGAACTTACGTAGAAGCTGAGTGGGGAACGTTGCAACAGAGAAAGATGTTGTCTTGGCCTGAGAAGATAATGTCATTCGATTTGGATGTGATTCTTATAATAGGCATATTCATTTTTCAAACCAGCACGTTAGCATGAGCTAAGTAGAAACTTACGTTTTTCAGGTGGTAGGCTACATCATATTCGACGTTGAACTATAAAAAATAAACCGTTGTTGGCAGAGTTTGCATTCAACGTTTTTCGAGTCACCCGGTACTTTGTAAATGTAAATGTACTTTAATGAAATGCTGCCATACCACAGATTTCTTTGCCAGTTTGATTAATAACACCGACAAAGTAGGCTATGGCAGCTTGTAGTTCTGCAGCCAATTGTGCTCGTGCCATGTGCAAAATACCAAACCAAAACAAAGTGCAGATTAACGAAAGGGAAAAAAGTGACACCTTTTCTTTTAAATTATACATTTTTAGAGTTGGTTTATTTGTCTTAAATAATATAATCTACAATTTCTGTTGAACATTTCATTAATTCAGCAATGATGACACAAGCGGGAATCAGATCTCACTCTGCCATATGGCAGCTCGACTAAAATAATCTTCGTCGACCAAGAGCTTATTGACCAGAAAATCGACTAGTCGACTAAGTGGGGACAGCCCTACTGTTCACCATTCTAAATGTGCTGCCTGCAAGAGGGTTAGGCTACCTTGTCGTAAAAAAATCTCAAATGGACTACAAAATGGAACCAGATTGCAGCCAGTGATAATATACCCCTCGGGTGCTGATGCAACCTTCTGACAATCCAGTTCACACCCACACTCTGGATTGAGATATAACTAATATCAATTTTAAGAAATTTTACAGTGACAGACAAAGGTATTTCAGAGTGATTTAACTGAAAGATACTAAGAAATAATTTGACAAATTCAGATTGTAGCTTTAAGTGTTTTCTTTTCAGGGCTGAAGTTTAGAAATCTATAAAAATGTATACTGTACTTTAGGTGTGTCACGCCCACAGCTGTACTTGTGTCTATGTATGCCTGCCCTAGTGTGTTCTGTGTTAATTAGGTTCACCTGTGTCCTGTTGAATGTCTGTCAATCGTCTTTTTAGTGTTGTTGCTTTTACCTGTGTTTTGTTAGGTGTGGTATTTAAGTCAATCAATCACTCTTTATTTATATAGCGCATTTCATACCAGGAGGCAGCACAATGCGCTTCACAGAAGGTAGGGGTGGGGGGGATGCAAACATTTATGTTTGACAGTAATTTTCCAGAGGGAAGCAAAAAAACAGATCACCCATCTGGGCCAATATAGGAGAACTATAACAATTCTTCCCTGACCTCTCTGAAATGAGATGATCGAGCACTCTTCTGGCGAATGTGAATTGCCAACATGTTACTAAGCACACACATAGCATGAATGATACTACATCATAGGAAACCTGACATGTCATACAAACAATAAATTATGGGAATAAATACAACATTTTACATTGACAAGTCAAAACACAAGCCGCGATCTTTGCGGGAATCCCAAAAATCTATAAAAAGTATAATACTACAAATACAAGTAATAAAACCCTTCTGAGTTAGTTAAATGCTTTGGTAAAAATATAGGTTTTAAGCTGTCTTTTGAAAATGTCTAGCGTGTTTGCTTCCCTAATATTTATGGGTAACGTGTTCCATAGTTTTGGGTCGTAATTGCAAAGGCTGCATCCCCAATCTTCTTATGACTGCTTATAATACCTCTGATAGGCCTGCATTTGATGATCGCAGTGTTCAAGCTGGTGTGTTGTTAAGTCAATTCTGAAGGTAACAGGGAGCCAGTGTAAAGTAGGTAGTACAGGACTAATGTGTTCTCTCCTTTTAGTTTTGGTTAACGATGTAGCTGCAGAATTCTGAATGAGCTGTAGTATTTCAGTGTTTTTGGGGGGAAGACCAGCAAAAAGTGTGTTACAGTTGTTTAGCCGGCTGGATATAAAAGCATGAATTAGCTGCTCTGCTTCATTTTGGTTTATGAATGGTCGTACCTTTGCTTTATTCCTGAGGTGAAAGAAAGCTGTTTTGGTCACTTTGTTAATGTGAGAGTTGAAATTCAGATCTTAGTCCAGGATTACACCGAGACTCGTCACCTCTGGTTTAAGACAGGGTTAAACCTCCTAGATTCTTACTTAGCATCTCTTTTTTGGATTTGGGGCCACATAGTAGGAATTCAGTTTTGTCTTCATAATTTAAGAAAGTTATCATTCATCCATGTGTTTATTGCCGACAAGCAGTTGGTAGTGGAATTGATGGCTGTTGCATCGTTGGGTTCAGCAGATATATACAGTTGTGTGTCATCCGCATAGTTATGTAAATCTATATTATGTCTCCGAGTGGTAACATATAGAGAGAAAAAAGTAATGGACCTAAGCAGCTTCCTTGAGCAACCCCATAGCCGTTGTCATGTTTCTTAGACCTATGGTCTCCTAAACTAACATAAAACTTATTTCCTGTGATATATGATTTTATCCAGTTCAATA
Source organism: Hypomesus transpacificus (assembly GCF_021917145.1). Lineage (NCBI taxonomy): Eukaryota > Metazoa > Chordata > Actinopteri > Osmeriformes > Osmeridae > Hypomesus > Hypomesus transpacificus. Next base: position 7,831,821 of record NC_061080.1, read on the forward strand.
CACTATCCGTGAACCCAATAAGCTTAAGTCTATTGATTAGGATGTCGTGATCAATGGTATCAAATGCTGCACTGAGATCTAAAAGGATAAGGATAGAGACTTCATTTGCATCAGAGTTTAGTCTGAGGTCGCAATTTTTTTTGCTGGAGCAGTTTCAGTAATGTGATATTGAAACCTGAAACCTGACTGCGAGACTTCAAGGATGTTATTTTCTTCAAGAAAGGAATTTAGTTGGACTAAAACTATCTTTTCTAATGCTTTACTAATAAATGGAAGATTTGATATTGGTCTGTAATTTGCAAGTATACTGTTATACAATTTGGGTTTCTTTTACTAGGGGCTTTACAACAGCTGTTTTGAAGGCATCTGGGAAAACGCCAGTTCTAAGGGATGTGTTTATAATCTCTAGCACCGGACCTGAGACACCATCAAACACTTGCTTAAAGCATGTTGTGGGTATAGGATCAATATCTAAGGTTTTGGAGTTACATTTGCTGATGATTTTGGACAGTTCACTTAGTGTGATAGTGTAAATGTGCTCATGGTTATGCTGCAAGATCTACTGATGTCAGTTTCACCTCCACTAGTTATGATACTAGCTCTGATCGAAGTTATTTTGTTCTCGGAGAACAGAGCAAGGTCTTAACAATTAACTGCTGTGGATAGAGGGGGGGGGGCAGGGACAGTGTTTAGCAGCTGGTCAAGGGTGGAGTTTCTGTCATTTTCTATAATCATGTTGGAAAAATATGATTTCCTTGTTGGACGGATGGTTTAGTTATAGGTGGTTAGTGCATCTTTATATATATTGTAGTGGATAGTGATCTTGGTTTTTCTCCATTTTCGTTTCACATTTTTTATTTTTCAGCCATGGGGAGGTTCTGCTTGAAGACTTATTTTTGGTTTTCAGTGGTGCAACATAGTCTAACAGAGTCTAGTGCATCATTGAGGTTCTCTACCATTTAATTCAGAGCCTAAAGTCTCTTTTATATGTTCAGTCGTTGTTTGTAGCATGTTTGCATGTTTCTGGTTCCCATTATGTCCAAAGTCTATGTGAGTATCCCAGCCGTGGTATTTACCAAGAAACCCTTTGTAGTGTAAATCCTGCCTCTGTGTCTCCTCGCGCTTGGGTCCTCCACACTAGCCTGGCTGCCAGCCCAACTTCTCCCCGCACCCAAAAAAATGTGGTCGGGAAGTTGGGTCTGGAGGGTCTCGTATTGGGGACCAACTACAGAAAACCAGAATCTGGGCGAACCAATTAAATTGCCAGGGCGGGCTTTATACGATGATGGACAGATGATCAACAGAAACGTAATCACACACGTCACAAAAGAGCGCTTAAGTTGAATTCGTTTTGAACAAACATGGCTACCGCTGGAGATCTGGGATGTTATGATACTGCCATCGAGTCTGTTTTAGAAGACATCGACAGCGCATTAATTTTGAAAGAGGAACAGAGAGACGCAATCAAGGCATTTGTCGATGGAAAATATGTTTTTGCCGTCCTTCCTACGGGATTCGGTAAAAGTTTAATTTATCAGCTGGCCCCGATGGAGTTGTAATCCTAAACGGAGAACATCGTATATGCATTGCCCTTTATTGTTTCGCTCAAAAAGGTTGACCGTGTGAACAAGTACTCTCCCTACCCTTAAATTAATTAACACCGGCAAAAATCGTTTGTATTCATTCTTCAAGCATACTTCAAGTCTGCTTGTAGTTTAGTTCTGTTGACAACAACTATGCGGTGCTTAACATACGCCACATACTCTGTTGCTCTGATTGGTTGTAGATCTATCCAATTGAGCGAAGAGGCATTTGTTTTCCAGGCTCGTTTGAAACACGCCCTGTAGTCAAAGCCCAACGGAGAGTTCTCAGACTCATATTCTGACTAGAATTGAGTATGACAACGTCAGGCTACCTCCACGCACCCCACATCACAAGGAGATACAAGTTATGATACAAGTTTCTCAAACGTTATGTTGTGATGAGTTTTTTTGTGCAATTTCCTACCACACAAATGACTAACCAAAGAACAATCTACAGGCTTGGGGCAAGTCTATATAGAGTAATTGTACTAAAACGATTGTAAACTCATCTTGTTTTACCACAGGCAGTGCATCAACATGTAATATCCAACAACAACCTCCTGTGTTTTTCCATATTATATGGCAACATTTAAATTTACGATAAATACCACATGTATGACAAATAAAAAATATGGGTCTAACTATTGCATGGCAATTGTAGATAAAGACAGTCTGAAATGAAATACAAATAGGGGATTGCACCTTGCCTAAACTTTAGGCCAAGGGTATTCTGCAATGCCAATGCACTGCTCAACCATGTAATGGATTATTTGTAAATTGCATTTTTGACCCTCTGTATTTGGTGAACCTTTTGAATATCTGGAACATGTTCATCATTGTACTGTATAGTATTCTGACACAGGCCCGGTTCTAGCCCACTTTTGGGGACATTATTTTTACATTTTAGCAGTTTAAAGCTTCAATTTGGTGCAGTCTGAGAAACTGAGTACAATAGTGAATTTTGTATGGTCCTTACTGACAAGAAAAATATTAAAGGTGTGGCATTGCCATTCGAAAATAGTGGCATGCATTTGCTCCCCTGCCTCAGCTGATTGAAATATGTAAATGCATTAACACACAATGATCAATAATGTTACCACAGAGGCAACATTTTTTATTAGGAATTCAAAAGATTTTTTAAACTAAAAATATACAAATGCAATAACTCTTTTCTCCTTGTTTTGCTCAAAGACTCAAAAGAAGATTTAGCTAGCTAACCAGATGTGACAAGTGGCTGTCAACTGTCCAAAAACTTCACAGCGCAGCTTTACATTTAGTCATTTAGCAGATGCTCTTATTGAGAGCAACTTACAGTCAGTACAGGGAAATACCCAGAGGCATGTAAGGCCGGAAAATCAAACCGGCAACCTTCTGATTGGTAGCCGATTCCCTAGTCGCTCAGCCATCTGACTTCCAGCTCTCTTGCTGCTGTCCTCGACTTTATACCACCAAACTAACCAATCAGTATTTCATAAGTAATATATATAAGCATTATTAAAAAAATATATATATATAATTGGCTGAGCCGAAATAGACAAAATACAGTGGAAAAAAGGAAACTAAATCAGATTTCCTTCCCTCCATTTTGGTAGGGGGCGGCACAAGGAAAATCTGTAAAACCGAGCCCGCTTGGACTAATTCTCATGTCACCAACTATGCACCTGTATCCCTCCTATAATTTGTATTCAAATTGATTTTTCTGTTCGTAATAAGCTATCTCTTATTGTAAGCAGGGAGACCTGCTGAACCGGACCATCTAGATTCAAAACTAGACACTTGACAGGGACGACTCACCTGGTGATGTGGACACTCTCAGCACAGCTAGAGCCTCCAACCTCTCATCTGTCCAGATCCTGGTGGACCTGTATGTAGCCTTTGACATGGTTATCTCCAAGCTGGCTGAAATGGGTATCTCTGGAACCACTCTCTCCTGGTTTAGGGCCCACCTGACTAGTAGGTCCTTCAAAGCCGGCCGGATAGGATCCACACTACTAGATTACTTCATAAAGTGATTAGGCTCAATACTTTGTTGAAGCACCTTTGGCAGCAATTACAGCCTCAAGTCTTTTTGAACATGATGCTACAAGCTTGGCACACTTATTTTCAGGCAGTTTCTCTTATTCTTCTTTGCAGGACCTCTCAAGCTCCATCAGGTTGAATGGGGAGCGATGGTGCACAGCCATTTTCAGATTATCCATTATCTCCAGAGATTTTCAATTGGGTTCAAGTCTGGGCTCTGGCTGGGCCACTCAAGGACATTCACAGAGTTGTGCCGAAGCCATTCCTTTGTTATCTTGGGTGTGTGCTTAGGGTCGTCCTGTTGGAAGATGAACCTTTGCCCCAGTCTAAGCTCATGAGCGCTCTGGAGCAGGTTTTCCTCAAGGATGTCTCTGTACATTGCTGCAGTCATCTTTCCCTCGATCCTGACTAGTCTCCAAGTTCCTGCAGCTTAAAAACATCTCCACAGCATGATACTGCCACCACCATGCTTCACTGTAGGGATGGTATTGGTCAGGTGATGAGCGGTGCTTGGTTTCTTTCAGACATGATGCTTGGCATTCAGGCTATAGAGTTCAATCTTTGTTTCATCAGACCAGAGAATTTTGTTTCTCATGGTCTGAGAGTCCTTCAGGTGCCTTTTGGCAAACTCCAGACGGGCTGTCATGTGCCTTTTACTGAGGAGTGGCTTCTGTCTGGCCAATATACCACACAGGCCTGATTGGTGGAGTTCTGCGGGGATGCTTGTCCTTCTGGAATGTTCTCCTCTCTTCACAGAGCAACGCTGGAGCTCTGTCAGAGTGACCATTGGGTTCTTGATCACTCATTTTGGTTAAAACACTTGGTCTGACCTGACCACAAGCACTCCCCTGTGATTTAAGTATCATTACCTTCATTATGTATATTTTGCCCTTTAAAGTCATGTATTCAAAGTTGTACCATTAACATGTTTAATAGTGTTACAGTATCATACTTCACAAATGTTTTCCCCATAGAATCTATACAGTACCTATACATAATATTTAGGACAAGCAAGTCTTTCTGATTTACCCATGGGAAGTTGGAGATACATGTCAGTTTCTCTTTGCACACAGGTTGCCTCAAAATGGCATTGTGGTACCAACAAAGGTCCTTGATGATAAATTGTTGAGGCCTTGGATTCATTCTTGCTAGAGGCAGACTGTCTGAAGACAGGCTGTCAAACATTATTTGGTTTGGGTAGCTGTGATTTGTTATTGCTTTCCAGAGTGGGGTTGGCAAGAATAGAAAAGGGAACATGGAAGCACATGTATCATGTTTGTAGCCACATTGGGTTGCCAGTGCAATCACTTGCAAAGTAATTAATTGACCATTCTTTTGTTCTTATATTCAGTTGCTTATTAAAAGTTGCCTAGTTGAATGTTTTCATTTTAATGGACATGTGTCTGTCTCCTTCGTAGCTGTCGTCCTGTCAAAAAAATGTGTACAAGACTGTCTGCTTCTTTTTCAACATGTTTTGCAGTTAGCACTATTGAGGATGATGAGGAGAATGATAATAGTTTCAGTTTACAATAAATGTCCACATTGTGTTCACAGATGTGTATAAGTAGTTTTTCATGCTGTTTCAATATTCATTAAAGCCCTTTTATTGTAAATAAAACTACTGGGTACTCTTACATTTTGTGAAAATAGAGATAATGATTTTACCTCTACTTTAACCACTACTTAAATATAATCTGGTCGAATGACTTTCAGGACTGTTCAAAATGCCTTTCTTTGAGAATTACAAACTAATATGAGTAAAAAGTATTGGTGACCTGTAATCCTTAATGTGTTTTAATTTTGACCCATGTATCAAAAAACATTTGATACTGTTCAAAATCTTCCATAACACAACACAACAGTGCAGTACACTACATGAGATATCGTGTTGGAGGACATACTGTATCATAAATGTTCCTGCTTGATAATCTAATCTAATAATCTATTACAGTGGTTCTCAACCGGGGGTACGCGTACCCCTGGGGGTACGTGAAGGCAGTCCAGGGGGTACGTGAGATTTTTAAAGATAAGCAACTATTAGCATTCATTCAAAAATCCTTAAAAAATTGTTATTATACGGCTCTTCAGAATGTTTCAAAAAAGTTCTGTTGATTTGTATGGGCCATATGTACGTGAAATGTCTGCGTTCGCAGGTCTGTAATTTCTTGATATTCATCCCTGCAAAAAGTTTATGACCGCTGTCATTGGCAACGGGATTTGTGCTTCTAATTCACATCTTTCATCATTCCGCAAGTAGTCCGGTCATTTAACGTAACGGAAAGTCATTGAAACTTGAAGTCAGAAGGTGGGTTGCTACGCACAAATTTTTACCAATTGAAAAACGGCTTTGTTTATTTTACACATAGCTTAAAAAATATGTTGCGCTCAAATAAAGGCAAAAAAAAATTGGATTGCACGCTACGCGTGCTCGCATTAACTATTGATCTTCCGGACTATCATCACATTTAACTCAGAATGTGCATGCATTAGCAGGTCAGGGCAGCTGTGGCGGTTCTGGTGGGCGGGTCTGGATCAAAGTCCAGGGCCTATTTTTACTCCCACATATACATAAACCACCTCCGTGGATGCGGGGGTCGCGAGTCACTGGCACCATTATTTTAGGGGTCGTGGGCTGAAATGTTTGAGAACCCCTGCTCTAGGTGGCACTGTTATCTCCTCTGGATATAATTTTTCGTGATGTTAACATTAATTTGCTAAATGTTTTCTGGTCAAATTTGAATAGCTCTTGGCTAGTAGTGTGCATTGAATATGTGATGTAATGTTGAATGAACACTACATTTTGTATTGCTTGAGGGAAGCTGAGGTGCAAAGAGAGAGAAAATAAGATGGCAATTAGTTGTTTCATTGTCTCCTGCAGGAGCAAATAAATCTAAAAACCCACCCATGAGTTGTGCTTCTTCATGCCCTGAACACATCCGTTACAATGGCATAGCGCTGTGTATAAGGGCCTACATCTTTTTTTTTTATCAAAAATGCGCTGCGCTGGTTAGGGGGTACTTGGCTGAAAAAACATTTCACAAGGGGTACATCACTGAAAAAAGGTTAAGAACCACTGATCTATTAGATCACTATTCCAAGAAGATTTAGAAGAGGTTATTTTAAATCCTCATAAACTTCTGAGGAAAACATTGTTGCTTCAAACAACCGTGATGCAAACATTTCAAACAATCACCGAAAGTGGTGGGTTTGTGACAAAAGTAAGTCATTGTTATTTTAAATATTCAGGCCTGTTGTAAATCTTGTGAAAAAAATCTTTGTAACCGAAACCCCATCATATTTGTGACATGCACTTGATAAATAGGAAACACAAGAACATAAAACAAACCTAAAAATGGGAATTTATAATAAAAACATAACACTTAAATGTAAAGGTATACATTCTCCAAATGCCTTCAACTTTGTAGCTCAAAGTAACTACATGTTTTCATTTAGTTACTCGTCTCCTAGATTTTTCACTTCCGAATCCAAAAGAAAAATATGGATTGTGTTTCGGAGAGCAACAAATTCAACTGAATCTTTGAATTATTGAAAATGCAAAAATTAACAACAGTATCTGAATAATTCTAGCCAATACTATACAATGTAAATTTGTTTACATAGAAATATAAAGTACAGTGCAAAATTGTGCAATGTGCAGTAAATTGACAAGTGGATTTAATGAGAGTGATGTCTCCACAGTCACAGCACACAACATCTGTCTTTTCACTGGGTTCGGACTTCAGGATTGTGGTTCTTATTAAAGGGGCTTACTGAATCTGGGTTTGTCAAGGGTTTAAAGTACCTGGAAGAACCACCCACTATTCCAAACTTGTCAGACCCATGGCAGGTCTCAGTGATATTGCATCGTGGAAAGACCCTGATCCATGCATTACCTTCCAGATGAGGAATTGCTCCAGGACCTGCTTCTCCATGATGGAGGTAAAACTGCTAGTGTAATCGAGTTGAATCAGTTGAACTTTACACCTTAGTAAAGATACCACCCACCCCACCAAGACCTTTGAAAGTTGGTGGACCTGAGTTTGAACTCCAAGATTAACCTGAATCACTAGATGATTTGGTAAACATATACATCTGGGAAGTTGTTCTTGGAAACTGTGTGTAAAAAGGCAGACACTTTCAAAAAATACTTGCATACTTGCAAGTGTATGGAGAAACCATCTGTCTGTCACCATCTATCAGGGGCTAACTTCAGTCATGCCTGTAGTCTGGTCTGAACCACTATGGTTTGGGCACAAACTGATACGTTTGAGCTTGGCAAGATGAATTTTCATGTTTTGGGAAAATAGTGAGGAAGCAATATTTCATACATGTATTTCATACAACAATAGTGACAGCCTTGCCTGTGACAGTGTTACATTTAGTTCAATTTAGTAGTTTATAACATTTATTACATTTGTTGTTTGTTCAATGGTTTTCTATTATTTTGAGATTATTTCTGCTGGTCAAAATCCCAACCTTCATCCACTATATTTGTACATTGTACATGTGTCCAGAATGTTTCCAAGTCACTACAAAAACAGACACTAATACTGGTATTAGTGGAATAAACAATACCTTTAAGTGGTGTGTGCATTTTAGAACTAACTGAGCCATGTTTGCTTATGGCGTTATATTTGTGCCATATTCCTGAGGAGCAAAGGAAGATATTTTGCAACCAAACCACAGACCGCTGCACACTCGCTCACATTTGGCCTCATTCACCAATATATTCCTAAATTATTTCTTACATTTGTTCTTAAGAAAGTTCCTAAGAAAAGTCTACGTGTGATTCATGACGTGTTCCTAAACAGCAGAATTGTTCGCAGGTGTGTTCTTAGAATGATGAATCCCAATATTTCGTAAGTTGAAAGCTTGTGCCCCGTTGCTCCTATTTAGCAAAGGTAAACGCCCCATAAATTCCCATAAAAGGGGATGAGATGGCAAGGCTGTGTGCACACAGAGAAATGTCAAAAAGACTTGGTAATGACGGTGGAGGCCTCGACAAAAGACAGAAAACCTTTCGTAATTCTGAAGTGGAGGTACAGCTGCAAGAAGTTAGCGACAAACGACAACCTATTTAATAGCGTCAGCGGTGGATACAAAGCAGTAAATAAAACTAATGCATGGAATGCAATTACTCATGCAGTGAACGCTGTATCTGGAAATGGTTTAACTTTAATCTGAATTCTGAAGCAAAAAAAAACATATTTCATAACATAGCCTAGAAGACAGTTGACTGTTACAAATACCCATGAGGACTGCTTTTGATAGCCTAAAGCTTCCCAACAGGTACTCATCACTCTTTGCAAATAAATTGGTATGGTCACGGAACATGCGTTTCCTCCTCAGGGCACGATCTGCAAAATTATGCAGCAGCAATAAATACGCCATTGTGTGGTGTTGTCCTAGTGTGTGAAATAAGCCTACTTTGGGCCTATAAATACTGTGATAAGTCACTTATTATTGGATGGCAAGGTTCTGCATTAACATAATTGATGTAAATTGAAGGCTAAGCAAGGCTAGTTTATTTATATAGGCCTAGCACAATTCATACACAATGGCAATTCAAAGTGCTTTACAAATGAACAGAAGTGTAAGTGTAGTATATGTATTTATTAAAACAAACAAAATGTAGTGTAAAATAAGGAAAATGATTAGTTGCAAAATGAGAAAGGAGAGAAATATTCAATTTTTAATTAGAACGGACGAAAACTGTATAACTACTTGCTTTTGAGCAAACATGTCAGCTCTCAATTGTGTGCAAGAGTGTTGTTGAATGTGTGTAAATTCTGTTCTTGGCTAAGAACAAATCCTAAATAAGAAAAATGTGGGAAATGCCAGAATCTTCGTGAAAACTGCGTAGTTGGGATCTAAGAACAAATTAGTTCTTAAGAACATTTGGAGAATGAGGCTTATTGTCTCTTCCCCTCACACCCCTTCAATATGCTTGCTTAATTTTACCTGCTACGTGTGCGCAAACCTCAATCTCAAAACACAAAATCTCGCAGCATTACAAATGTGCCACAAAACCAACCAATCGGAGAAGGTCAATTCTGATTGGCTGTATTGTCTCCAGTTAGATAGCTTGTAAAAGTATCTAGCTAGCTAGCATCCGGAACCTGTATGAAAAAAGTTTAATCCTTTGTCTAACTTTGCTAGCTAGCTCGTCGAAGAATGTCATCGTAACAGCTGTTTTCACCATTAGATTTGTTCATGTCTGGTGGCTTGAAGTCTAAATTACGCTGTTTCTGTCTTCTTTTGGAAGAAATGAGCTAACCGACATCTCAATCATCAACTGCATCACGGCGATCATGGAAACGGGCACTGCACTTGTTTCACTAAACTAGCTGACCAACAGAGCAATGAAGAACTATACAAGTATGGCCCTAAAAAGGAAAAATGTATGCAAGGAATGCACAAAACCATTTATTTATTTATGATTGGTGGCCAATGTAGAAGGTCAAGAGTTGGACAACAAGAAGGCAACACGACTTCATGTTTGGCCAACAACAATAGGCTGAATGGGGATTTGAACTCATGAGCATAAGGTTACAAGTCAGTCTCTCTATCCTCTTTGCTACACACCAACTGTTGAGATTTTATGAATAGAAAGGGCACAGTATTACCTTTGGTCAGCTTTGGGACAAAGGTTAAGAAACTGTCTACATAAAATGTCAAATTGCATGAAATTGCACATGCTAATACTTCAGAATGATGTCATCTCAAAGCCAATAAGGTTTGAAAACCCATCAGTCAAAATTATTTTTGATTTATTGACACATAAATATTGAGGCAATGTGGACATTTACATAAATACAACCCTTCCAGCCATTTTGTATTGCATTTCTTATTCCATTTCACCCTATTTAAAGACAAATCTGCCCACACACAACTTCCGTCCATACTGTTTCCCTTTCTCCCAGCACAGGTCATGCCAAGGGAGAAATGCTGCGGCGGACACATGAGGTTTAGGGGTGGTCCAAAAACATGCCCCCCACAATTGACACATTTTCCCCAAGATGGCTGAAAAACAGCAGATATTGTAAGTCTTCTTGAGTTGATCTCTTTCCAGAATCTAAGTCAATGCACAATTAACAATAGTCATGTGGGCAACTGGGCTGGGGCAGAGCTCATGTTCAGCTCCTTGCAAGAATAGCCTATGGCATTACAGCAGCCAACTCTCTGGTCCTATTAAAATACACAACATTCACAATCAGGGTGACCAACAAGATTATATTAACTGATAAACAATAACATTACAATATCTAACTCAACAAACAACTCAACAAACAACTGAAATCCCTCGCACGGCTGTTGTAACCGCACTATTTCCCACGAGTCTTTGCCTATTTGACATACCACACTGCATGCTGGGTACCCAAGGGGCGCTGACGCTGATTATCCAGCTGTGCTCTGACTACATGATATGACGAGATGCTAGTGACGCGCTAAGGTCTCGGAGTCTCCTGCATTAACAAGTTCTGCCCGATTAGCAAGCTGTTTTTACAAATGTTTTGTTAGCGATTGAATGGTAATGCAAGCTACAATCAAGCAAACAATGTTAATTAGCTTGGCTAAACTGGTTTTCATAGCAACAGAAATCTACAAATCAGATCAGTCGAACATTATTCAGAAGGGGGGGGGGGGGGTAGCGGGAACATTAAAAGTGTAGGGTACAGTACAAGTTAAATGGAAAGTGCAAATTTCAAGTCGATTGAATCTATGGTTCATGAGGAGAAGGGTTTTGAAGGTTGTACCAAATGTGGACAGTACAGCAAAATCTATCATGGTGGACCTTATGGGTTCTTGAGGCTTTTTTGTTCCCCATCAGAAATAAGGCATGCATACCAATTTTCTGGCATTTTGGAGTAATAGGGCGCTGGGGAAATCACGTAGACTTTGGGTGTATTATATAGCGCCACCTATGGGCGTACATGGGCCACTAGCCGTCTGGGAGTAATGTTAAGAATACATGTTAAGAGTGACATGTTAAGAATACTAACAAAAACAATTGGTTTCCTCCTACCGGAGGAACCCTAATAATAATAACTAGAGGGTACAATGTCTGGGGAAATTGTAGGGTGTGCTTGTTGGCGTTGGTTGCAGGGGTCAATATTTAAATTACATTTTACAACTGATATTTCTGTATATTTTATATTAAAATGCATAGCCTACTTATTATTTATAAAGATTACATAGATTTAGAAGCATATTTTTTTCTGCTCATTTACAACTCAAAATACCTAGAGTGAAGAGTAGAATGAAATAGTTGTCTTCTCATTTCCCCTGCAAGAGGGAATGGTGATCAGCAACCTCATAGTTGAATCAAAACGAATACATTTGGCAGACCGGTGTAAAAATTTACCTAATATGTATGACTTTAACGTCATTGTAAGTTTTTCCCTTCTCGTGATATTTTCAGGCATTTAGCCTACTCATATTGCATTCATTCATTAATAAATAACCCCCTTTGAAATGTATTTTAACAACGACGTTACCAGCAGTAGCTAGCTATCTCAGATGGAATCGCGATTCAAATACTATCATCTGCTAACTGAAAATATGCCCCCAAAAACGTAAATAAGCTTGACATTTATTTAGGAGAAAATCACTCATTCATAAGAATGTCAGTGGTAGCGATCATTGTCAGTAACAAGGCAAAATGCGATATAGCCCTGCCTTGTGGAGAAGCTGCCCCGGTAAATTGTAGGCTACAACTACTACTAGACTGTCTTGGTAGCGATTGCGTTGGTTGAATTCGATTTAACGTTACTTCCGTTGTACGGTCTAGGCTGAAATGAATTATTTTCATGAACAGATTGAAGTTTAGGCTGTGGTAATGGAGTTAATTTATCATCAATTTAAATTTTAAAACACAGTTGCTTATACAGCCACATAACATTTAAACTGCATTAAACAAACATATTCATATGTGCCATAATAAAACAAATGGTCCTGAAGCCCAGACTCGTCACAGTTTCATATATGTGACGGTGTGCCCTCAATACCTAGCTTGACCAAAAGGCTCTCATACTGGTTAAACCACTGGCTAACCACCTCTTTGTTGAGTCCAGCAGCCCGTTCTGCAGACAGGACCTCTGGCTTGCGCATCCCAAGCTCTGGGTTGCGCTTTAGAAAGATCTTAAACCAGTAATATCCGGCCCTCCCTGCTGTCTTGGAGAAACCAGATATGTTGTTCTTGGCTGCAAAATCAAAGGCCACTTGCTGGACATCACGTTTTGTGAAGGAAAACCCCCTCTGCGCCAATGTCTTGAGGGTGGCAGCAAGCTCCCTTTCTACCTCCTGTGGAAGGTAGGGCTTCCGCCCTGACACATGTTCACTGCCAGTCACCTTTCCACTGATGCGTCTTTGCAATGTGGATCGCGGCACACCCCATGCTCTTGATAAGAGGTGCACACTCACTGTAATTCCTTTCTTCTCTCCCTCCATGTATTCATCTAAGGCCCTCTTCATCCTCTCCTTTCCACAGATTGTAATTGTTTGGCCTTCCTTTCCATCCCTGTTTTATCTTTGTATCCTTTCCTTTCTGGTCCTTGCTCCTCTCTTTTCTCTCTCTTCCTTCTCCCTGTCTCCTCTCGCTTCCTTCTCGTTTGCCATACTCACTGTACATAAAATATCTACTACCATTATTACTGTTGGGGGGGTCATGGTGTGACACACACACACACACTCACATGTGTAGGCTATGTGTGTTTGTGAGAGACACAGATGATAGCCCATTTCATCTGAAACCATGTTGCCCATTTTACCTCAGTGGGTTAAGGTAAATTGGACCACCAAGAAAAACATCACTTTTTCAAAAAATATGTTCATATACCAAACCAACAACATTATTTGTGATTGATGCCATCAAGACACATATTATGCATAGTTTTTTATGCGCGTGTTTAAAAAAAATAGATTTATCATCCTTATAATAGTTTAGTTAGATTTGGTATGCCAGGCTACTTACCATGCAGCTTTCTGGTGCAGGCTTGTTTGAATTATTGGCCCGCCCACCATAGCAACCATAGAGCAATCAAATCCCCTGTTACTTGTTAGGGCTGGGACCCCCAAACCTTAAATGACCCATTTTACCTGATATCACCCTATATATGTGTATATGCATGTAGGCCTATGTGGAAATCCCTCTTTGATTTCATTGACTGGGACATGGCCAGGGAATATGATGAATTGATTCATAAGCTTTTCTTACAGCAACGCATGCTGTGGCTTTGCCAATGTTTACTGCATCGCTTATACTGTATAAAAATGTAGTCTACCTGACGCGAAAAACCTCAAGGCTATGCAGAGAGTCTGAAGCACAGTAAAAGTTTTAAGTAGCTTTATTGTCCATTTCTTCACGTCAAGACATAAAAAGGAATCGATATGACGTTTCCCACTCTCCCACAGTGAAACATAAAAAGCACAGGCACAACAGATAAGACATTTCTTAAAACATAGCGTTACATATTCACATACAGCAGCATAACCTTAAAACTTGCTGCGGCGTGTGATATTTGCAATGTAGGCTACGGCCCGAAAAGGTCTTGCAAATAAATGAGTCCTTGTCGGCTGAATCGATATCGCTCAAACAAGAACTCATCCATGTGAAATAAAGGATCTTGGCGATCGCGAAGAACTCTATTGGTATGGAAAGCTAATCGAACTAGAATATATCTCCTTGGTCAGCTGGGTCTCTCAAAAAGGGAGCTGCCAATTATTTTCCGGGGGTGTGGCAAGCTTATCCAGATACACTTACGTTAGCCTGCTCTCGAGCAGGTTAGTGCTAATTGATATGTTACTATGGTGATTTATCGAAAGTTGCTTCCACGAACCAAAAAGAGGGGCGTGTTTTATCTTAGCCTGAAAATTAGCTCGCTAAACTGCTTAGCGAGCTACGACGAATAGCCCCCAGTAAAATGTATTTTCCTTTTCTTTTGTTTTTCTTTATCCATGGCTTGTTTTGAAGGGAGATAGGCTAGCTATAAAGTGCGCTTCGGATAGGCTCAGAGAATGTCCGTGGACTGGCTCTGATAGGCTCTTAAATGTGTTGCTTGGCAACGATCGACGCTTTCGCATTTTCACAAGGACGCGCATCTTAAGACCAGACGTAGCTACGACCTTGGTCTGTCAAGCTTGGTGCACTTGGTGTAAATTCAAATCACAAAGTCGGACGTAGCTAAGACCGACGTAAGAGTTAAGACCAACTTTTTAACGCCCAGCTGGTGCACTCGGCTCCAGGTTTTCTGCTTAATTTTCACATTTTCCTGCAGCTCATCTTTCTGAAATTTTCCCCTTTTTGTTTAGCATTTTTCTTCTTCTTTTTTCTGCCTTCATCTTTTTCCAGGTCCTTTCAAAAATACATTTCACAGCAGTACCTTCCAACTGCCAGTACTTTAGCATGTTTCTTCTCTTTTCTGTACTTTTCTGCCTTCATCTTGCTGCAGGTCCTTTATAACATACATTTCAGGCCTTTTGAAACTCCAGCAAATAATCTTCTGCAAAATTTTCAAATTTTTATGCATTGTTCCTCTTCTTTCTGATTTTTTTCACTTTTTGTTTTGCATTTTTCTTCTCTTTTCTGTAGTTTTAAGCCTTCGTCCAGCTCCAGCCCCTATTTAAAATACCTTTCGGGCGCTTTGAAGCTTCAGCTTATAACTTTCTACAAAATGTTCAGCTTTTTTAGCATGGTCAGCTATCCCCATTCAGGTTTTCAGCATTCTCACTGCTGTTTCGCAGGAACAGCCTTTTCTAGTTATTATTCTTTTTGCCCCCCTAAAACTTTGTCAATATTTGGACTACATACACAATGTTTTCGAGTGAAACTGCAATCTCGGATGTTTGATTTAGGTTGTCAAAGTCTTTGTAATTTGAGCGAGTGCGGGTCTAGTCTTTTAGGCGGCAGCCATGCTAGGAACGTCATAATAGCATTTTTAGTAGCTAATTTTATAGTTCAATTTTACACGAAAAAACCAGAAAGAGGGACATTTTATGACGATATGACTATTGTGAAGACAGCCAGGTGGTGAGATTTTAATGTAGGTTGCTGTAAAAACTTTGATTTGTTTGCTACGTGAGAGCCCCGTCAGCCTCCATTGACGATTGCGGCAGCTACAACAGTGTTGTCAAGGAATGTTGACACTCGTGGACAACAGTGTTGTCGATCTGCGTCTAATGAGTATTTTCTTAATTACGTACCAGGGTCAATTCTACATCCAAATGGAGAGCAGTGTTTTAAAGATATGGCGATTGTGAAGACAGCCAGCGGGTCAGCATATTTTAGTGATTTATGTAAAACTTGGAATTTGAGTGAGACTGCGTCTTGTTTTGACGTTAGCCTCTGAGTCACAGACTGGCTCGCCCACTGGCAGTGTGTAGTAGTAGGCTACAGTCATGGGCGTCGCCGCAATGTAACTTGTTGTCTGGATCCCCCCACATTTGCAATCAACATATTAGTGCATGACTGGTCTTCTAGTCCAGCGATCTTTCCATTGCTTCACAATCAAATCCGTTCCACTTTATAAGTAGGGAGAATACCCATAGCAATAGAATTCCACTCCACGTTTTCTAGAAAAAAAACATCAAGCACGCAGATTCAACTCCCATACACTTTGATCGACGCAGCGCGCTTGTAGCTAGTAGCACTTCAGACATGACTGTTCCACAGACGAGATGGACATAAGGAGGGTTTTTTGGAGGAAGAGGAAAGTAAGTCAAAGTTGCCCAGTTTTCCCTTCGGTGGCCTAAGCACCCTTATAAGACATTCTCTGACTATAATAGCATTAGTTAAGTCACAAAGATCCTTTTGCAAACATTATGATTATAGCTAGCTAGATAAGCAAGCTTTTTACCTACATCTAGCACTAGGCAATAACATACTTTATTTACCCTTTACAAGTGGAACAGCATTTGTTGATTTCTTAATCTGGGTCTGAAATATGTTGTGCTTTTGGCCGTGTTCAGATTTAGGCGTCTGTTTCAGGCAGAAAGAGATGACAAGGATGTTTTTTCCAAGTAGCTACAAAAGAAATTGCTGGTGTTTTTTTTATTGCCATAACAACCGTGAGCTAATCTGGAGTTAACCTTAGCTAACATGCTAGTTTGTCTAGTTTGTCTAACATTGTCTTCCAATTTAAATAAGGTTGCTCAACTTGTAATTTTGGCAATTCGCAGAATTGTATTGCTACATGTTAGTCTGTAACATGAAGGCAAAACTGATTCAACCATTAAAACCATATATCCTCTGAAAGCTTATACCCTGTAGGATGTTATCTAATGAGACAAGAGACACGTCCATCTCTCCATATTAGTATGCTGCCCATGCATATTTAATTCGGTATTGGTAAATGGAGTAGGCTATATGGCTGATACTTTTTTGGGCTGTGCAATTTAGGGAAACTGATTCAACCACCTAAACCATGTATTTTCTGAAAGCTTATGTAACAAAGTTGAGAACTATACTAAATGGAAAGAATAGGCCAATTGATCAGAAAAAATTAGATGCGAACAAGAGGTAGCAGCAGTACTGAGTTGCAACATGTATTGTGATTTTTTTACTTGAAGACAAAGAAACGGTCTTACATGCGTTAATAGAACAATCTCCCACAGATATCAATACAATCAATTACTTTCTGGGTGCACCCTTTGACTCCAATAACATCCGTATTACACAATTTGGATCACACAGAAACATAAAACAATATTCATAAATGTTGGTTCCAGCTCAATTAAATTATACCAAAGAAAACAAATCACCACCATTGGTGGTTTCAGAATCAGCTTGTTACCAGTCCAATATGAAAGAAGAGAATAGTTCGTCCTCAAAATGAAGGGTCCAAATCTTCCAGCTTTATCCTTGTGGGTTGGCTCGCCATCCAATTCAACGTATCCCAACAAAAAACCTGACCTAGATGTGTAGCAAGGTCAGAGAATACAAAACAATTTATATTAATTTTGTCTTCCTTCAAACAAAATAACATTTTAGCCAGAGCGGAACTTGTAACACAATGCCTATGCTAACCAACATTATATCGGCAATGAGCTATGCGTCAAAGCCCTGTTTCCATGAGATATGACAAAAATAAATAAAAGCTAGCGCCTACTTTGAGGCAGGCTCTTTAGCATTTTCAGGGTGGGAAATAAGCACCCGCCACCCGCCAATGGCGGGTATTTTTTCAAATTGGCGGTTGACTTTGCCATGTTTACCCGCCACAGTGGCGGGTGGATTTTTTCAAAATATACCACAACGTGTTTACGGTTTCAAGCGCTGTGTACAGAAACATAGAAGCTCTCCCGGGCTTTGGGGTTTGCCTCGGAGCATTCGTTTTCGTCACACAAACGTGGCAGCCGCCCATTGGTGTACAGGTGTATGACGTAACCAACCAAACCTTTGATTGGTCTAAGACTCTCCCAGAGCATCATGGGAATTTTCCGCGAGAATCGAAGCTAACCGTCTTAAGGCGAGACACGGCAGGCAAAAATAGGAGTTTTTCGTATACTGGTCAATTTTGATTTTCTTAGCTATTTTGCTTCCTCAACATGTCTATTTTCAAACTAGTAGAAAGAAAACGTTCAAAATATATTTTAAAGTGTTTATTCTACTGCACTTTGTCTTGTTGTGCCTGTGGATTTCACCAAAATTCAGCAAAAGTTAGCATTCTAACGTAACATATAGTACCGCGACCGTTTGCTTCACCATGACAGTCGTGGTATCGTTGTAAAGCTCTCTTTCTCCTGCACAATGTTATCCGATCCAAACATGGTCATTTCCTTTGTATCAGCAACCAATCGTGAAAGTACAAACGGGGGGTTAGACCAAATCAAGAAATCCCATTGGCTGGAGTCGATTTATGATAACTTGATTCGTTCAAATGCATCACGTGATGTGCGCTGACGCTTCCTGGTTTAGCTGTCAGTGGGACCTTTTAAATCTCAAAATGCCGAAAGAAGCGCGAACAAAAACTACCAAGAAAAGAAGACAACAATTGTCACTTGCCAGACAAAAGGCTAAACAGTCTAATGAAGAAGACTATCAAGTTCCTTCACAAAGCGCATCCATGCGAAAATTATCGATAGGAAAAGAGTTAGATAGCGGTGAACAACGCGCCTCACAGCAGTGGCTGATAGTTCATGTGGCGCGTTTGAATGAACTGGTCAATGGATTAATTTGTCCTAATTGTGCAGGGACAGGGCTTAAAATTAATATTGATCCGCAAAATCAAGGCTTTTGTAGCAGTTTACTTCTGGAGTGCAGTCTGTGCGAAAGAGATGGGTACCGCAAAAGTATTTACACATCAACGCGTCTTCAAGACGGAACGAGAAACGACGTTGCCTTTGACGTGAATGTGCGAATGGTGCTCTTAGCGCACGAGTTAGGGTTGGGGTATGCTGCGCTCAAGAAAATAAGCAAAGTGTTAGGGATACCTGCTCTTCATTTGAAAACTTATCAGAAACACGACAAGAGAGTGACAGGTAGGCTATGGAAACAGGGCTGAGACTTAAAGTGGTAGGGGAAAAGGAATGCATCTCTCTCACTGGTGGAAAACAATGTGGCACTTTGGACAAAGTCAATTACTAATGAAAGGAGGCATTGTTGTATCCCCCACCAACCACACAGCTCCACTGTAGCCTTCATCAATTTGTTTTACGGATGAATAAAGTATATAATTCATGTGTTATTTAGTAAGTTTTACAGTAAACCCCACAGCCTTTTCCTTTTAATATCAGAGTGGACAATATTTAGATAATGTAGCTCACCAATACACATAATTTGTTTTACTTTAGTGGCAAAAACATAACTTTAACAATAACACTTGTCCAAATGAACAGTAAGTAATACACTAAACATTTGATTTTAGTGGCAGAAATTGAGAGAGGGCTGGAGTCACTGCACAGGACCAGGGAGCAGATCAGACAGGCTTATGCAGATGTTGACCCAGAAGTGGCAGAGTTGCTGAGGGAGGATGAAGATGCAGTCATTAACATCAGCGTGTCTTTTGATGGAACCTGGCAAAAAAGAGGCTTCACCTCTCATTATGGCATTGGTGTTTGCATTGACCTCCTTTCGGGGCTAGTAATAGATTATGAGGTCCTATCCTCATACTGCCATGCTTGTGCTCTAAAAGAAAATGCCAAGCAAGAAAAAAAAATTACAGAGCAGGAGTTTGACAGTTGGGAGAACACTCACAATGACTGTGCCAAGAACTTCACAGGGTCAAGTAAGGCAATGGAGCAGGAGTCCGCTAAGAGGATGTGGGCGAGGTCGGTGAATCGCCACCAGGTGCGGTACACAGAGATGCTGTCAGATGGGGATAGTGCAGCATTTAGGGAGGTGGTTGCACTGAACCCATACCCTGGGCATGACATTGTTAAATTAGAATGTATCAATCATGCTCACAAGCGAATGGGGACAGCTCTAAGAAAGCTGAGTGCACAGGGAAAGTTAGGAGGAAAGGGTTTGGGAAAGCTAACTGCAAAAAAATGCAAAAGTTTGCAAAATTATTACAGGGGGGCAATTATAAATAACCAGGGTTCAGTAGACGGGATGAAGGCAGCAATATGGGCAAGTCTCCTCCACTGTATGTCCACAGATGATAACCCCTTGCACACCAGGTGCAATCCCTCCTGGTGTTGGTACAGGAAGGCAGAGGAGAACGGGGAATCACCTGGTAGCCACAAGCAGCATGCTGGGAACTATTTAACCCGTGAGGTGGGAAAGCAGCTTATACCAGTCTACCACCGGATGTCAAGTGACAGCCTGCTGCAGCGAATGCAGCATGGAGGCACTCAAAATGCAAACGAGTGCCTCAACTCTGTTATATGGGCACGGTGTCCAAAAACGTTTTTTGTGGGTAAAAGCAGGGTTGAGGCAGCAGCCAGTATGGCCATCTCCACTTTTAATGAAGGTGCCTCTGCCATGCTAAATGTAATGGAGAGGTTGTGGCTTCAGAGCACAGTTGTGACAGTTAACGCCATGAGGGAAACTGATCGGTTCAGAATATCCAAAGCTGAGGCTTACACCACCAGCATGAAGCACAGGCGCAAGTGTCTGAGCACTGCAAAAAAAGTGAAAAGGCATCAGCAAGAAAGGGATGAGGGTCCAACATATGAAGCTGGCATGGAAAGCTAGGCTGCAGACATAAATGCTAACAAATAAATATAAATGCGACAACCACCAAACCAGTGTGGCAGTTCTGGTCGCAGTGTGTGTCTGTGCGGGTGCGTGTGTTTGACTATAGTTCTGTTCAGTTAAAGGCCAATGCTGGTTCAATTTTTAGTTTTAATGTGTTTGGGATGTTGTCTGTTGTGGTTGCTAAGTTTTTGATGAGATATTTTGTCTGTAAATAGTGCTTTGAAATACATTTGTATAAAAATTTACAACACATATCTTTTAAAGGCCGTTTTCTCAAAATGAGTTTTTTCTCATGCTCTGAGCGTGAAATCTCCACTTCTGTAGTACTTACATAGATCAAACTTTCTATTTAAATTCCTATTTACTTTGTCTAGGAGTTTACAGAAGGGTTTGTTTATAAATATTTCATAGCCTGATTTATCGGCCATTTTATTTGAAAAAAGTGGCGAAAATCGAGTTTTTATGAGTGTTGAGAGTATTTTCTGATTTCTGAAGTGATAAAAAGAGATATCAAAAATGTCCTCTGTAAAAAACTTTGTATTAAAAGTATCAACAAAAGGACACTAAAAGTGTTTACCTAGCTTTAACCAATGTTCAGATTTCAGTTCTGGAAATGTGCGCATATTTAAGTATATTGCGCCTCATTTGCATATAATTTGCATATCTACATTAAATATTCAGAAAACTTGTAATGCAAAAAAACATTGTCTTAATATAAGTAATCAACTTGGGAAGTTTAATGGGGATATCTATTAGTAAAAAAAAATACCCTATTAACCTGTGGTGTCTGGCCTTAATACATCCATGAAGCTAACAATAACAACGGATCCAGGCATCGAGTTAAAACTTTTCAAAGTATGTGGCGCCATATCGCCGGTGTAAAAAAGCCCGCCGCGGAATCAGCAGTAGCTGTGGAGTGCAAAGAAAAAACGAGAAAGAAAAGGTATTTTTCGAATAAGTGGCGTATTGATGACAATGGGAAAACTAGGGAATGGTTAGCCTACCTTCCCGGCGAGCAGTCTATGCATTGTACTTACTGTCGAACCTACACGTCGCCAGAAAATGCTAACAATTCGTTCGTCAGAGGAACAACTAACCTTAAATTAGAGGCAATAAGAGACCACGAGTCATCCAAGTCTCACATCAAATGCACTGCCATACAGTTGGCGAAGACAGAACCCCAGGAGCAGAGTGTGGCAATAAAGGCTATCTGCTCCATGCAATCGGCGCAATTGGACCGGATGAGAATTCTGTTCAGAAACGTACATGCAATCGGCAAGAAGGGAAGACCTTTTCGGGACTATGTTTGGATGTGCAAGTAAGTGAATTACTAACTTGAAATTGTGTTTTGTGATGGCTAGATAGATAGCTAGTTTTAGCAACAGCGAGCAAATAATGCAGCATAACGCACATTGTTAAATGGATAAAACAAATTACATATTTGTAATGGAGGTCAGTGTTATTAAAGTCACAATTGTCCTGTGAACTCCTTTCAGAGTGGATGAGCAGAAAGGACTGGTGATAGGGAAAACTTACCAGAACAAGAAGCAGGCCAGAGTTTTCATGCACTACATTGCTGAGGTGGCAAGGAGGGATCTTAAAAATAAGATTGAGAATTTAAAGTGTCTGGCAATTATGTCAGATGGATCAACTGACAGTGCAGTTATGGAGGAAGAGCTTCTGTACACCAGAGTGAGCCAAGCAGGGAACGTTGAGGTGCACTTTGTCGGAATCCAGGCTGTTGAAAAGCCAAATGCAGAGAACATCACAGCAGCCATTATAAGGATGATGAGAGAGGTGTGTGAGGATGAGAGTTGGCAGAAAAAACTTGTTGCTTGTGCAACAGATGGAGCAGCAGTGATGACAGGGTCCAGAAGTGGAGTGGTCAGCAGACTACGTGGCGACAAGTCCTACATCCTGGGTGTCCATTGCATAGCCCATAGGCTGGAGCTGGCATTTAAGGATGCAGTGAAGAGTAGCCCCCAGTGCAAAAAGTTGGATGACCTCTTGTCTTCCCTCTATGTCAGGGGTGTCGAGCTCCGGTCCTCGAGGGCCGCTGTCCTGCATGTTTTAGATGTTTCCCTGATCCAGCTCACCTGATTCGAATGAATGGTCGTTATAACAACCCTTTTAATTGAATCAGGTGTGTTGGAGCAGGGAAACATCTAAAACATGCAGGACAGCGGCCCTCGAGGACCGGAGTTCGACACCCCTGCTCTATGTGTTCTATCACAAGAGTCCACTCAACAGAGCAAACCTGAAAAACAGCTTCAAGGTGTTAGGAATGAAGCCACTCATTCCAACTAGAGTAGGAGGTACCAGGTGGCTTGCTCATCTCTTCAGGGCACTAGACCACTTCCTCAGAGGCTATAGGGGCCTAATCCAGCATTTTGAGCAGGTACAGTAGTATAGGCTAAGGCAAGGCTAATGATAATTTTAGTTTAAATTACTTGACTAAACTGAACTGACTCAACATAATAATACTTAGGCCTATAATCAATAATTGAAAAGTTGAACAAATTGATTCAAATGTGCAATTGTGTGTTGAAGATCCAGTCACCAGATTCGGAGGGGGTGAATCCTGTGCAGGAAAGCAAGGCACGTAACTTCTACCAAATGGCAAAGGATCCAGGTGTAGTGATGTTCAGCTGCTTTTTGCACGACAGCCTGACCCACCTCAGCAACCTGTCTGCATCCATGCAACGGCCATCTATAACAGTGGCAGAGGTTCAGAGCAGCCTGATAGCCACACAGGCTGTCTTAACTAAACACAAGAACAGGTAGGTGTGCGTGCATGTGTGTGAGGCAGAATATTTTTAAATATAATGAATAAAACATTGTGCTTTGTTGTGTTCTAAGACCCGGACCCAGGCTTAGGTCATTCTTAGAAGATCCAGCCACATTTGAGGGTGTTACCTTGGCAGTACCCAGAGAGGACCTCTCCCTGGCTGGTGTGAACTCCAAAAAAGACAAGCTGATAGACACATTTTGCAGCAGTATGGCGACACGATTTTGTGACTTCAGCTCTGGAGTACTACATGCTTCCAAACTGGTGGATATCACAAGCTGGCCGAAAGCAGACACACGTGAAGGTTATTATTAAGCACATTCAACATACGTATTCTAAATCGTTAAGTTGAAACCTTTTACTGTTTGTGCTACCTTAAGTTTTCCTTTTGTGTGTCTGCAGATTTTGGAGATGCAGATGTGGATTGTCTTATGTCTTTGGTCCACAATTGGCTTCCTCTGGGGCCGATTTGGATCTGATTCCAGACCAGTGGACGTTCCTCAAGAGCAGTTTGTACCAGCAGCATGAGAACATGGAGCAGATGACCTGGCCAGAGATAAACCAGAGACTGGGAGGCCAGTGCCCTGATTTCCTTCAGCTTGTTGACATAGTACTCTGTATTCCATCATCCACAGCAGACTGTGAGCGGGGTTTCAATTTGATGAAACAAGTGAAGAGTGACTGGAGGTCAGGTCTAAGGTCGGACACACTGTCTGACCTGCTCACAGTGCAGCTAACCAGCCCTAACATTGAAGACTTTGATCCAGGCTCAGCCATCCAGCTGTGGCATCAGGCCAGCGTCAGGAGGCCAGACTTCATGGAAAGAGGAGCCAAGAAGAGGAAGACCCAACTTGAAGATGACAGTGAAACGTCTGACGAGGAGGATGACTCTGAACAAGACTAAAGTGACACTTTATTATTTTACTGAGAGATGAGTTATGAATTAATTGATATCTGAACACGATCTGTTTGCACTTAAAATAAATAAATGTAAATTCAAAGAAATGTAACATGTCAAAAGATGGAAACTATTTCACACTACAGATGTTTTTTAATGTTTTTTTTGTTTTGTACATTAAACATGTAGACCTTTAACTGTCTGATCAAATGTTTTATCTAGTTTACTTCTATTTTGATTAGAGACAGTCTTTTGTTTTAGATAGTAGGTCACACAAGAGGCAGTCTGTTTTGTTCACCATTAAGGCAAGGTACGTTTACTTATATAGTACATTTCCATTTGCCAATCTCCAATTTTAATAATGAAAAAGAATGTAGGCCTATTAGAGCAATTCAAAATATGCTAGTGCATTTTCTTTTATAAATTTGATTTCTGGAAAAAGGTGGCAGGTAAAAAATAAAAGTGGCTGGTAAAATTTGGCATCCACCTGCCACTGTGGCAGGTGGGCAAAAAAGTTAATTTCCCACCCTGATTTTAACCCTTGTATAACAGTCTGAACTAACCTACAAGATTTCACGACTAGCTTAAACCTTGTAGTACATTTTAATAAAGAACAAACATCAACTTGTGCGTGCATTGTGATATTCATGCTAGCATCGTAGTTCAACGAGTGACACTTACCAAGACGGTCAAAAGTGTGCAATTGCCGTTTCCCAATACCGATGGTTCCAGGCTCTAAAAGATCAGTCTCTAATAATAATATGTTTGTTATTATTACTTAGTTTCAGCACTTTGATTTAGTTTATAATCGTTTTCTCTCTTTTTTTCTTCTCTAACATACATCAAGCTCTGTAAAAGGAAATCTTCCGTTTTTCTCCTAGGGGTTAAATCTTCCGTTTTTCTCCTAGGGTTTTTCCCCGCTCTTTTCCAAGGGCGACCCTCAATATCTAGGTGTCATTTAATTGGCCCAAACCACCAAACCATCTTAATATGATAGGTTAACTCCACAGTCAGTTAAGACTAACATCCGTTTAACATTAACCCTTTAGTTTCCCTGCGTTACACTTACATCCTAAGGATGTGATCTGTGGAAAAGACTACAGGTTTGAACACAAATTTGATCATTTCTGAACTGTCCAGTCATGCTTTAGGGAGATGCTTTTTTAAATGTAGCCTACATAATTATTAGGCTACTAAACCTATACCAATTCTGAATTTTATATGCTGATAACACGATTTACATCTCAGAAATCTTCATATGAAAAATCTACATTAAGCTTATTATTATCAATATGAAAGAATGCTCAATGCATCTCCATGTCTCCTGATATAGGTGGTAGAGATTGAGAGTGAGTCAGAGGCAGGGGCAGCATGCAGGGGCAGTGGAGACAGCTCTGTTGCTGAGGTGAGTGCTGAAAGGTGACAGGTAGTTGAAGATGTCCCATTGCTTATTGGGAAGTTTAGTTTTCAAAATATTTTAACGTCCAGCCCCTCAGTATATGTATAACAACTATGGTAAATAGTTGTGGTAAATGCACCAGAATGCGGGAAATTGCATCTACATCTCAAAACATTATAGGGGAGAAACCACCAGACCCCCCGCATAATGTGTGTCCCTACACTCTCAAAATGCTGCTGACGCCCATGGCTACAGTTCTGTCTTCAATGCCACAGCTATGGCTAAACTTTATTATGTCTTATTACACGGCTGTTCTTTAATGCTGTAGAATGCTCCATTCACTTGAATGGGGCTTCCCAACGTTCTGCGGTGAACAATTTTCTCATATTTGACCGTTGCTATGCACATTTCACCGCTGTCAAGGGAAGTGGCCTTTTTGCCTCGGATTCACGTCTTTCGTAGCACTCCGCAAGTAGTCCGGTAACTTTTCAACCCCAGCGTACCCTGTTGCTTAGCGACGTCAGCTGATTTAAAGCCTAAAGAATGTTCAAAGTCTATGAACTTCAACGTCTTGGGCGAACTATTTCTCTGCTGATCAACAATACGAATGGTAACAGATACATTGTAAAAAGACACACTGTGTTAAGTTATTTTTGTTGGCAAGTAGCCGTGTAATAAGCGGGAAAATAAGCCCCTTCAGGGCGAAACAAACCCCTCCACTTCGCGTCGGGGTGCTGTTCGCCCTGTCGGGGTTTATTTTCCCGATAATGACCGGCGTTCTATACATTATCCCTTACAAAAGAAACATTCTCATTTCCGGCGCTTTCAAACAATCAGTGAAGTGTGGATAGCAACGACAGCTAGCTTGCCTTTAGCAAACTGCTTTTGAATTAGCCATTTCCCCCTAAATTAATATCGAACTTATTTCCGTTTTGGGGGGCTTATTTTCAGTTAACAGACAATACTATTTGAATCGCAATTCCATCTGAAATACTGCCAGTGACAACGTTGTTACAGTAGCTTGTTTCAAAGGGGGTTCCTTGTTTCAAAGGGTGTTCTTAATGAATTATGCAATATGAGTAGGCTAAATGCTTGAAAATATCACTAGAAGGGAAAACGGACCCACCTGCAACCGACGCAAGAAAGCACACCCTACAATTTCTCCAGAAATTTTACCCTCTCTAGTTATTTTATTTTAATTTCAATTAGACCATCACACATAACAAGGAGACAGGTAGTGGAGGGATGTTACATTCCTAGACAAGAGAGGTGGCAACACCCCAAAATGGCGGTGGTGGCCCACACTACATCTCCCAGAATCCCTCACCAATTGGACAGGTGTAGATGTGTAAGCCATCTAATTAAGTTAGGACTAAAAAAGGGGGGGAGGGGAAAGAGCAGGGAAAAAAACAAAGACAGAGGGCACATGGATGGTTAGATTGGACCAGAGAGCAGCAGGTTGAATACTAAGCCAGGGCTGCAAACAAAAAAAAAACCTTGGATTTAGATTTGTTGGGGCCAACCCAAATTTTACTGCGTACAAAGCCAACCCCCCCCGCCCCCCCCCCCCCCCCTTCACTCCATGTATTTGCTCCTCGTCTATTACTGTTTACAACGTTAGCAGAATTACTTGGTTGGCGTTACTTTCTCAGCATGAGAAACACAATGTGTGGCATGAGAGCGTGGGAACTGGTTGAAATGCGTGTCTCTCAGCCAATGCTCGAGTGTTGGTAGCCCTGACTAAGCCCTGTTTGGTGAGTGAAGGACGGCGTTGAAGGGGAAAGTCGTTTGTTTTTAACTTTTGTGGATTTTTGTTGGACTGTGGAAGTTTGGAGGAGGAACCTGCCTGAGTTTCATTTTTTGTAGTCTGCTCCTGGAAAATAAAGTGCCATCATCTTGTGGAACCTGTGTTTGCATTGTCCTTCCTGCCCTGTTGCACTGATTCTCTCGCCTGCCCTAGTTGACTCTTCTCATGATGCTACAAATTGCTTAAGCACAATTTTGAAAACAGGGTTTACTTTGTCAAAACACAACACATGATTCACACAACCAGACACACAAGTAGCAGAACACCTCCAATCTTTTGCAAAATTAAACACTTTGTTCAAAACTATACAATCATGTATTAAAACCCAATTCTGTCACAGTTTGCCACACTCATGGTTCATAAAATGTTACTCTGTTTGAACTAACACACTGGTTACACGTCTATATATACGGATATTCTTATGTTTGACGTACATGGGCCAGACGTGGCCATTGAACAGACCTGTGGGGTCTGGCACTGCGTAGTTCCATGCACAATTTTAAACACTTTTACACTAACTATTCTTTTTTAATGAAATAACCCGCTTGATTTTGTCAAAGATATTGTTTCAGTAGAGTATGTAAAAGTACATGAATATGTTGACCAAACACAACATACAAGACCAGTACAGCACATCGATGAAAATCTGTACTGTACTCTCCACATTGTCTACGCAAAGGATGCATTTTGTACAGAAGATCAGAACAAATCAAATACTGTAGTGGGCTACATACTGTAAACACAGCAAATACATTTGTGGAGACAAAAGAAAGCATACAGCAAATGAAATACAGTACATTGTTTCAATCATAGACTGCAGTAAATGTGTACAAAACAGTACTGATGTAGTACATATGTAGTAGGCTACATTTTACTGTACTGTACTTTAGACAGTAGAGAATAGTAGTTTTCACCTGTGCTCTTGCCGAAATGTCCAAATTACTGTTGCAACAGTATATCTGTTGAGTTTGGGCTGAACTCTCTGTTCAGCCTCTCTCAATGTTGCCCCATGGTTCACAAACCAATGTTGCTCGAATTTCATGATACTGTAATTTTGGCCCTATTCTTCCACGGCCTCCAGGTCTACCTCTCCCTCTCCCTACCAGTCTTCCTCCATGGGCTCCCCCTCTGATCCTCACTCCCCCTCTTCTTGCAACATTGCCTTCCATTTTTAATGAGGACAGGTACACTGACCTGTTGCCTTTTTGTAGTGCTTATACACCTGATTTGTATGTTTACAATTAAGCACTTTAGTGCTTGTACACCTGACGCCCGTTTCTTGAAAAGGCTATTACAGTTTTTCACAATTGCTAAAACACTAAACCCCATTCTCTGAATCAAATGTTGAGTGACCTAAACCAATTTGTCAAATCAGACACTTTTTTGGCAAAACTGAACACATTCTCATTCACTAGATACGGTTGGCAAAAGAGAGGTGTGGAACACAGGCTAAACATAGTCATACATCAGGGAAATGTCAATAGGTGTTGAAACACCAAAATCCA